>NW_024582370.1:1725157-1727839 GCF_018398535.1 Haplochromis burtoni
GGTTTCATCTGGGGAGCGGAGGTCTAAAAGTCTACAATATGCTTGCTCAGAGGTTATTTTGTGAAATGTTCAGTTGTCATGTCTGACACGACCTGAGGTGTAGGTGCAAAATCAAAGGTGTGTCAGTGCTAAGCCACGAAACCAGTGGTTAAGCGTCAAAGCTGAACTCTGAAAAGAATAGCTTCACCTTAGGTAATCTTCTTTTAAAAATGGTTTTGTTTGGATTTTAACAGGCCATGAAAAATAACTTTTGATAATATTTGTTAATAAGGCTGCATTACTTAAAAACAGCATCTTTAACGGCATGTTTTAGCCCCAACTATGTGAAAATCTATGTCAGATGTGTTGCCTTGATTATGGGAAGGGCAAATCACGGCCACCTCAGACTCTGAGCAACTCATCTGTTTCCTATTGGAGGAAGTGATCCTGGCAGGAAGGTAGAGGCAGTAGATGAAGGCAGGCTGGGATAGAAAGACAGTAAAAAGAGAGCAAAGGGGTAGAGAAACAGGAAATGACAGTGTGACCCACAGGGCCCACTTACTACCTTGCCAGAACCCCTGGCCACAGCTAGCCTACTGGGCCAGTGATTTCCATCACCTGCTGCTTTTGGTTCCTCCACATAAATCCAGGTGCTCCTAAATAAAGCTCTCTTTCTCCAGGAGCCACGGGGAGCCAGAGAGGAGGCTGAAGGCTGGAGGGGCTGTACCACTGAAACAATGAAGCCCTGCCTCCCTGTGAGAACATGGCATGGAAAATACTGCTCCAAATAAGGCCAGGCAGAGAGAAGTAGGGAGCTGGGAATTTTTTTTTATCGGTCTCCTGCAAGTTAAAAGCTCCATTTCATTAAAGCTGTCTTCTAATTAAAAGAAGGGGGACCATTCAATACAAAGTTGCTACATTTTGTAATTTTTTATTTATTTATTTAAATACCTGCCCGATTATTAATATAAGCCTAGTCCAGTGGGAAGGAGAATCTCAGCACTTTCCAGCTCCTCACTGCCCCCTGGCAAGCTGAATGGACGCTGCAGCCACTGAACTGATAAACCTAGAAATCATTTCCGACTCCAGCCAGAGCTCTTTACAGTACCTTCAGCGCTCCCTGGTGATGGATTAATGCACTGTTGTTGTCATTTTATTGCCATTTTATTGCCCTGGTGCAATTTACCAGGCTTTATGCGCCTACGATGGCCGGAGAAGCAACGCGCAAGCGCAGGCGACCGACATTCCGAGACAAAAGGCCACCGCTCACCCGATATACGCGCATGCGCATTCTCCTCGCCATGGAACACACGCGCGCGCGTGCGTGCGCGCACACACACAATAAAAATAATAAATAAATAAAACACAGTAAATTTGTACCTCACATGTGTGCATCACTATGTGAATCATTTGCAGCTTCACATTCACTGCTGCTGTGTCCTACTCTCACCAGCTGGGGGCAATGTCACTCAACAGCTTCGACGTGAAGTAACAGCACCCCTCCGTCAAACAATACTACGCATTAAAATATAATAAGAATAAATGTCTCTGTGATTCAGAGCGTCTCTGTGCTTTCCATTGGTGCAGATTTAAGCGTCACTGAAAAAAATGCAAACAAAGCCTCATTTAAGCAGCTCAGTTTATATGAAGGAAATTTTGACGTTTCAAAACTCTGCAGTGATTTTTTTAAGCTGTTAACATTTTCATCGGCCACCATTGTGAAACACAACAAAACACTTTTCACGTGTTATTGCTTCCCAGCTTTTTAAAGTAAACACGCTCGCCCACAGACGCACCGCACAGCAGCTGCTGATCGTAGGTCCTTGTTCAAACATGTGGAGAGAGGCTTTGTGAAGTCTCCTGCCAAACTATTCAATTATCTCTCACGCCCTGGAAACCAGCCACAGCCAGGTCGCTTGGATGGGAGAGGCTCGTGATTTGCATTCTGTCTCGTCTGTTGTTATTATTGGTGTAATTACATTGTTGTTGTTCCACTTCTAGCAACGGTCTTAAATCAGCACTAGATAGATTTTAATAGCTACAAATTGTTACATTTGTCACCTGGTCTGTTGCTATTGTCACCTATTGTTTGATACAACAAACGGATCGAGTGTAAATCAAAATTTTTAAGAGCTACTTTAAAAAAAAACCCCAGAGTTGCACGTTGTTTCAGAGTAAACATTATGCGATCATGGCAGGTAGCGGCCACCAGAGGGAGCACTGATGCTGTCAAATTTAGGGGGGGGGGCTACCTGACAAATAAGAGCATGAAACTGCAAGAAAAGTAAATGCATACTATTACTCCTTTAAATCACTGTCAGGTGTTATAAAAATATTTCAGACACTTCCATTTCCCCCCCTTCTGTGTCAATCTCTGCCGTGAAAATTTACTCATGTTGCATGTTTGGTGTAAGGTTGTGTCTATGCCTCTCACATTTACAGCGTGGAGCACAATCTACACAAGGACCTGTAACCTCAGAGTCTCGAACGCCTTGAGAGCTACTGATCCATCACCCTTAATGGAAGAGGATAAGTTTCAGCCAGTGAAAGAGAGATCAGACAAAGGCAGGACGATTTATGAGAGACGCAGAAGTGGAACTCCTGACTGTGGGCCTTGATCTGAGCTGGGGTGGCTAGGCTAGTTTAGGCTACGCCCTAGGCCAGGGTCACACACACACACACACACACACACACACACACACA
>NW_024582370.1:1727914-1729966 GCF_018398535.1 Haplochromis burtoni
CATACCGCATCCCCAAATCCAAACCTTTCTCCTCGGCTTTTGAAGTTCTCTTGCCCCCTTCTTCTGGACTCATTTTTGCATGTCCGTCTTTTCCAGGGAATGTCGAGCTCTGGGTGGTGAAATATGGAGTGGAGACCTGTTACATGTTAGCTTAGGAGATAGCCAGGGTATAAATTATGTGGGAGTCTCTAGTCAGCTTTATTTATGAGAGGCCTGTCAGGTGTTTAGGTGTTGGAGTGAGATGTGCGGCTTAAATCGTTTACTCCACTGTAAATCAGGTCACACAGGCCACATCTTTTTGGACAGTGTATGTTTACGTGTGTGCGCCTGTGTTTGAGTCCTTGTTTTTAGCCAGAAGACCAGGCTGCGTGAGGCCCGGTTGTGATAATGTCAAGGCATAGGTGTTAATGTGTCATTGTGAACGTGAGAGTGTGCGCATGTGTTTTTAAGTCTGTTTTGTCTGGAGGCCATCGGGGCTATGGTACAGATGGTATGAAGCACTTGCTATTGTTCAAGTTATTAGGCTGTCAGACTAACAAAGATACCTTTTATAGATCCCCTCAATACACACACCTGCTGTTGCCATTTTTAAATTGTGAGCAAATATGAAACCTATTCAACACGTTTCATGCTTCTTTTGTGATGTCCCCTGTTTGCTTTTATCCCAGACATATCATGTAGAGGTGGATAGACCATGTGAATGTAGCCCATCTGAGGACATCAGGTATCACTCAGCAGGTAGTTAGACCTGTCACCGGATGATGTATACAGGCTCTCAGACAGAAGAACTGCAGCAAACAAGTTGTATAGACAGTGTATTCATTACCATTATTCCCCCAAAAGGCGATGCATGGGCAATGCAAAGCGAGAGATTTGTGTACCCCTCTGGTTGAGCTATTGTCTGTCTCCTGAATCAGTCTCGTCTCAGCCCAACAATGGCGTTTGGGCTAGGCTGAAGGGTTTTGTTCATCCTAAGTGGGAAGAGATTCGCTTCTTAAAGTGAGACCAAAGGGGAAGGGAGTGTAGAAAGTAGAGTGGAGGGGAGATGAACTGAGTTAAGGTTGAAAGGGGTTAAGAACATGAGACAGGGAACTCTGGAGAGAGATCGAGAGGATAAAAAGAAGGGGTGGAGAGGAGTAGAATGAAGGAGAGGAAGAGGGACAGAGGATGATGTGCTGGAGGCAGGTACATCTGCATTCTCTCCAAACACAGCATAGGCCTGTCTTAGGTGTCTCTATCCCAGCAGTGCTCACTGGCAGATTTATGGCATCCCCTTGTGTGTGTGTGTTGTGTGTGTGTGTTGTGTGTGTGTGTCTAGCATGTGTGTGTGTTTGTGTGTAGGAGAAAGAGAGATAGGCTGTGTGAGCAGAGGCGAAGGGCGGCAAGCAAAATTTCAGCAATGTTGCATTCCATCGATATCGCAGTCCCGGTTTCTGCCGTATTTCATCCTTCCTCTCTCCCTTTATCCTTCCCTTCTTTCCCTCTCCCTCTCTGTTTCATCACCCTGGTCTCCACTCACTGCTCTTGGACCCTTCCATAGCTCTGCTGGGTCCCAGGCATTATAGCCTTCTCAGGGGGAAGGGTGTAAATCTGTCTCCCTGTCTCTGGAGATTTCCTGGGGCTCAGCAGACTCAACAAAGCCGAGCCAGTGTGGAGGACTAAATGTTACACAGACACACACACACATACGCACAAACGCTCGCACTTCCATCTTTTCTCGTTGACATAAATGCATTCTGTATCCCCTTACCCTAACCTTAACCTAAATGTAATTCTATCCTAAATCCTATCACCTCAGACAACACTTTGAAGGTGTGTCGCACAGGCAGGACCAGCCTAAAATATCCACACAAAGGCCTCACTCCCACTATTTCAAACTCAGATTGGTCCTCACTGAGACATGCACATACACAAACGGGCAGAAAAAGTGATATTTGCTCGGACAGGCTTGGCCTTGTTTGGAGGCTCCCTTGATAACAAACAGGCATGGCTCTTTCTTGTCTAGCTGAGCGCCTGGGAAATCAATGTTTGTGTTTGTGTGCATCCACAGCA
>NW_024582370.1:1729986-1748950 GCF_018398535.1 Haplochromis burtoni
CGCTGTCCAGACGAGCTTGTTGTCTCTGCATTTTGTTTTTCTCCCACCCCCCCTTTAGTTCCCACTTCCCTCCCTGCTTTATTGCACTTGATTCTAAGCGCGTCCATTCCTGAGATGGCTCAGATAGCAGCTGAAGCTAAATTGCCCATCATAAAGCATCTGCAATAGCAATGGAGCTCTCGGGGAGGGACCACTGCAAAGGGGGTACGAGGCGGTTAGGGCTCACTATGAAAATACAAGGTCCTCTTTTTAATCTTTAAATGTGGAATATGAACTCTGTTTCAACATCCACAAATCATAAGGCCCTTCCTTAAACATTAAACGATTCTGTTGCATGATCGATTTCCTGAGTGCCTCCTAAATCAGTTTTATGCATATAATTTTCAGGAACATTTGGCCATTTGAGTGTGTGGGTTTTGGAGAAAAGTGACTGAAAATCAAAAGGAAAATGATCTAATGGTATTTCGGGACGCCAAAATGCTTCTGCATGATACTACTAATTACTCATACAAGACAAGCTAGTTAGAGTGAGATGCAGTGATTTATGGGGGAGCCATATATTTGGCTGCACTGTGTTCCTGTCAGATGGTTGACAGATAGATGACTGCTGAGCCGTAATTGGCCTTCCTGTTTGTATCTTTTCTCATGTAACAACAAAGGCACTTCCCGGCCTTGACTGTAGAGGGTGCACATGTGAAAGTGCAGCCCTGTGTCAGTGTGACAACAGCAGATTTTTTTTTTCACAGGAAGAAGAAACAAAAGAGACAGGAAGGATGAGGAAATCGCGTTTAGGTGGGGAAGACACAAGGTTATTGGAGTTCTTTTTCTCCCTTGCCTTCCCTGCAAGCAGTGTGTGTGTGCATGTGTGTGTGTATCCTTGATACACACAAGCAAGTCAGATCAGCTATGTTCCTGCAGGCCTTTGTATTGAGTCATATCTGATACAGAGCATCTGTGTGTGGCATTTGTAGTGAGAAATGTCTCACCACCGAGCCAAAAATAATCTCTAGAGATGCCAGATTGATATTAACAAAGACTTTAATTTTTGCAATCAACACAGCCCCGTGGCCAAAAGATGAAGCGATAAACACGGAGAGTTGCACTGTAGGCATATCGAAGTGGGAAAATCCCTTTCTTCCGCATAATGCCTTGTATTCTATCACAGCTGTACTATTATTGCTTCGTGAATGACAAGAATTCCGTGGGACCACACGAGCAAGACAGGGCCAGCAGCCTGCCTGGCATGAGCTCCGGTGTGATCATCATCTATGGGCGGAGTGCCGCCCCTCACTCCTGCCTCCCAGCTAGCCCTGCCCTGTGACAGATGAGCCCAATGACAGCAGGACGCAACAACCTGCAATTGAACATTCCCCTGCGATCTGTCAATGTCCATGGTGGTGTTTCACTCTCAGGAAAGCACACACGCACTTTCACACACGCCCTGGCATTAAGTCATGCCGCAAGTATTAGAAGAATCAGCGCCAGAAACGCCTCCTGAACGGTTGTGAAATGTTTGAGATACCTGTTGCAGGTGTCTTTTGAGGTCTGGGTAGTGGCGTGCACGCCTTATTTTGCTGATCTACATCAGATTCTTTTGCTCTGTCTGAATTTTCCGATCTGTTTCTGCAGGACGGAACTGCCCGGGCTGCACATTATATCAGCTGACCTTCGTTTAAAAAACAAATCTCAGTTGAACTGGTGTTGCAGTTTCCAAGTTTGACCACAAGGTGGCACATTGCTCACAAAGAGCACTGTAGCTTCAAGCCTGATGGAGGGTTTATTTTCCGCTTTGGTGGCAGTGCCGTGGTGTATCACGGCAAAATGAAATAGGAAAAATGAAAATAGGACATAAATGTGTTTGCCGCATACAGAGCTTAATGAAGTCAGCCGTGCCAGTACATTAGGAACAAAGGCAGCAAAGAGAAAGGCACTGAAGGACAACTCACAAACAGGTCCAAAATAAAAAGGGAGATAAAGTATGAATGGTGAGTCTCCTCAATGAATAGTAGCTTAGTGCTTGTCAGAAGTGGAGATTTATTTTCCAAGCAACTGGCTTTTTATGGTCAAGCTCCTCCATACTGGCGAACAGCAGTGCGTTGTAATATGGCATGTAAAGAATGGTATTCAATAGAGGCAGTCATACATTTGTCATATTTAAGGGCATAGAATAATGACCATTGGCTGCTTTGTGCTTGAATCGCTCAAGTTGGCTTATTTTGTGTGTAAAATGGCGGATGAAGACAGATGGACTTTATACATGACAGTCTGAGTTATCATATTATGTATAACTTAAACCAATAGCCGGTAGCTTATCATTATCCTAAGCCTGGAGCAGTAGCTGGTTCTTTGCAGTGTTTCTGTGGAAATTATGAAACACTCCAGCTGTCCTCACTTGCTTGTTGCAAACTAATGATCACTTGGCTTCTCAGCCATAAAAGCACTGTGCAAAATTAATTGTTTCAATCAATCAATTGGTCAATTTCATAGCCATCAAGCTTTGCCCAAGATCATGTGCATTCTCTACCCTTCTCCTTCAGGATGGGCCTGGAGAATGCCAGATAATTTATGGCCTCTGCGTGTGCTGCATACATATATGAGTACTATACACACACACACACCGACAAACGTACACGCTCGAGAGGCAAACACACAGAAACGGATGCACCCACGCACACATGCCACATGCGCACATAAACATACATGTTAGCACGTACATACACACATTCCAAGAAGATGACTCACAGCAGGGGGTGGATCGTGTGAGGAAGCACAGAGGATGAGCACAGAGGGAACTCTTCACTGTATGCTAAGTATGCTGCTGACACATACAGCTAAACATAGCACATGGAAGACAATCAGCAATATGAGAGAACGCTCTTCAACGTATCATTGCATGTGGCTCACATGTGTGAAGCAACAAGCTAACAAATATACTAAAGCGACACATCCCTCTGTCTTAAGGCAGACAGCTATGCATGCCACCTGATGTTTCTGCATACATGCATGAAGTTTGCACATGTATGCAGATGGCTGCATGTGTACAAAAACACGCTCATGCATGCATGCACATATATGCATGCACAGAGCCGAGTGCAGAGGCTTGTTGTTAGCGTGTTGTTCCTGTGCTGTGGCTTGTGGGCCTGTCTGCAGGGCTGATCGATGGTCTTTTACTGCTTCCCCAGGATTATCGGTCGAGTTCACCGGGAGGGGAAGGCAATTCATCAGAACACAGCGGAGAGAGAGAGAGAGAGGAGAGCAAAAGAGAGAGGGGACAAAAAGAAAGGGAGAGAGGGACAGAGGTAGAGGTGCGGAGGGGGTGTCAGTATGAAAATGGAAAGAAAGATAAGGGAAGACAGAGGTAAAGGTGTGAGGAAAAACATAAGGAGGGGGAAAGAGAGAAAGAGGCTGAGAGAATAAGGAGAGCACGATGAAGACAGGAGAAAGGGAGGAGATGCACAGATGTGATACTGCATCATCTGGAAATGTATGAAAAAGATAGAGCGGCAGACATAGATGAATATCACAACACAGAACGATGGAGTCGCGGGGCAACCTCAGATTGAACCCTCCTTTTACTGTATATTCAACATCAAGCAAATATTTGACAGCACACTGTCTGCAGCTATAAGAACCAGTCGCACAAGTAAAAATGTGAGAGCTGTTGTGCTTTTATTGGAGTCGGATGCTGTGTTTTGCCTCTCGATTTATTTATTTCACAGTGGAAGAAAAATGGTCATTTGAAACCGCAGTAGCTTTTCGTAGAGTTATTGTTCTTCTGGTTCTTGAAAGATTGTGGAAATAATAATAGACTATGTAATAGTCTTACATCACGTGTATCAAACCCTAAATTAAACAATCAACCTATAGCTGGCACGACATGCTGTCATTTAAGTTCACATTTAAAGCACTACTGGAATCACCCCGTGGAAGAAATATCACACAGATCAGCCCTGTGCAGAATCTTGTTTTGCTTGATTAACAAGGTTTCTAAGAGGGAATAATCTTGCCACACTGGATGACCTGCAGGAAAAAAATGTGTAGCCTTCTGATCCAGTTCACTTCCTCACAGAACTGCATTACTACTAATCACATTACCAACCGATAACAACAGTAGGGAGCATGTATATACGCATCAGTAACACTGCATAGAGAGTACCATTTATTCCTATATGAACCTCAACATGTGCTTGAGCCGCCTACGTGCATGTGCTGTCTAAGACAGGTTTTTAATATTCTTCTCTTTGTGCCTGTCTAATGCCTCTTTCCCCTTTGGTTTAAGAGGTTCATGTTTGCAAGTGACGACCCATGCCAATTTTTCTCCTTCTCCTTGCGTCTCTATCTCATCTCTTCGCAGATAGACTGCCATTTCTCTCTCTTTCTCTCTCTCTCCCTCTCCCCATTGATGGATGGACAGATCATGTATATCCAATCTAGCAGTGCTCCTGATGCGGTTAGGGGCTGTGACAAGTCTCCGGGCGGGGGAACCGAGTAGAGCGGAGCAAAGGAACGGGGTGACGAAGAGGACACGACATCTGGAGAAAACGCAGAAGAAAAAGAATGCAGCAGAGAGGGGGACTGCATGAAGTGTCTGCATAGCACTGTGAGTGTGCGTCTGTGTGCGCGCTTGTGTGCGGAAAGCAAACATACCCTGCCTTCTAGGCAACAGTGTAAGTCTCTCATTGACAGTACTAAAAAGGCTCATGTGCTTCATGGTACCCAAAGATAATGATGGACAAAAAATGAAACAGGCTGCTTGCTCCTGATAGCATTGACATATTGCATCTATCCGATGGAATAGGCAGAGTGTTAGATCCTCTGCTCCATAGCTACTGTACGGACCACAAAGTGTTATGGATGGAGATTGATTGTGCTGGTGTCTGTTGACATTCACTCATGAGTTTCAAAGTGCAGTTGCAAACATTTGCCACTGGGGGGTAATGTTATCCTCACAGTATTCAAAGGAGCCACTCAGCTCTCCAGTGAAACCATGGCACTTATCTGAGGCAGAAGTGATTTCCTGGTTCATATTGGCAGCAGTGTTGATGAAAATGTATTACCACAGGTGGCAATATTGCAGCTTATGGTGATGTGCGCCTGGGCGGTGGTGGGTGGAGTGGTCATCTCCTCTGGTCCTCTGTTCAGTGTGCACTGTACTGTAACAGCATGCTAAATCTGAAAAGTTTCTTTAAAAAGAATTCCTCCACATTCAAACTTAGGTCAACATAAATAAGTGTAAGTCAAGGGAAGTTTTCCGGTTCAGTGTAAAATGGTTAAATGATGTCAGCAGATTTTTTCACACTGTTGAGCAATGTAAAACAACTGCCCCTAGGTATGAAAGGACACAACTCATCAAGGTGAGGAAGTGGTGCTCTGAGCTAACCTGTCTGACCTCTCAAAGGCAAAAAGGCCAGGGGTCAACTCACTTGACCTCCCCAAACCATATCAACCCCTTTGACTACATACTACACAGAGGACTCCTTTCCCGCATATCTTTACTCTCCCCACGTGGGTTGTGCACAGTCAAGGAGAGAAACACTTTCTCCTGTGACCCCAACACACCCACAGAATCAATAAACAAAAAAAAGTGGAAGCATGTCAGACTTTCACCTCCCTTCCCCTCCCTCGCCTCTCTCTGTGTCCCCCAGCCCCTGTAGCCCCATCACCTCAGAGCACACTAATAAGAAAAACCCACAATAAACAAATGCTGTATATTTCAGAGCAAGAAAAGTCAACGTCATTTGTATTCCAACTCCATTTCAAAGACACTGGGCAAAAACAGCAGTCATTTTCTAAAATGTGGAATCGCCACCCCACCCACCCCACCTCTTGATACTAATCAAATTTGGTCTCATCTTTTCATTTTCTCATCTCTCCTCCCCATCTGTGTGGTGTAACTCCTCTCATTCTCATTCTCTCCCTCATCATTCCTCACTGTCACTCTGCAGCTCTGAGCCATTGACCTTCGACCCCTAGGCAGGTTCACCAGCGGGTCAGGAGCCAGGCGGGGGGAGACAGGGAGAGAGGAGGGGGCAGGAGGTCTGTTAGTGGGGGATGCCAGCTTCCTCCTTTGGCCATGGATACAGCCTTCACTGCTGCTGCCATAGCAACGGGACGAGACGGCAGAGAGAGCAGACTGCAGAGAGCCGCTGGGATGGAGCTCTCGCTTCTGTGATCTGGCTGTAACCTCCATGGGCACTTGCTCATGTTCACACACACACACACATAGACACTCTCATATTTTTCTAGACATTATGACAAACTGGCACGCGTACACAATCCCATACGTGCCTGCAAAATTTAATCAAATTTCTTATTTGGACTGCCAGGCTGTGCTGCTGGAAAAGACTTTTTCAAGTTGGAAGATTGATGGGCTTTCTATGTTGGCTGCAATTAATTGCTGCATAATTAGACTTACAAGTTATTTATTGAAGCAATTTGGAGAATACAAGAGCCTGGGGATATATAAAAACCATTTGATCACGAGCCGCATAAACTTTAAAGATGTCCTCTTACAAGCATTATTTGGATAGAAATTAGCGATCGGATCTCCCCAAAAATGTTTCCCATGTTAATAAAAAGATAAATGGTAATAAATCTGGAGCGAAGTGAATGGCACGCCCGAAGTCTCAGCAGGTCAAATAAAGGTGAAAGGCGAGCGATGCAGATAATAAAAGTAGTGCGATGGAAGAAGAAAACAGCATTTTTCTGCACATTTTTGGTATAGGCAGTTGTGTCAAGCTGTGAACCAACATGCTAAGCTTGGAGAGCCTCGGGGGCTACAGGGCCTCGGTCCAGGTGGTGTCCCACTACAAACAGAGGTGTTAAGAATCTCTGTTGCTGCTTGCTATTAATTTTCCCTCGTTTGGCACGACTACTTTTTACACATCCACACCCTCTCTTCTTCTCATCTGCCTGTCGCTTATATTTGTACACTCGTCCGTCTTTAATGTCTGTATTTCACTCTGTTTATTTTCTATATTTTCATTCCGTTAAAGATTAATTTACTTTGCCTAACTTTTTCTCACAGCCTCCTCTCTCTCCGGTGTCTTGCTTCTCTCTGTCTTTCCTTGCTCAAACAAATATGATAAATGAGGCTATCGGTGTCTCTTTCAAGAATGAGCTGTGATCAGAGAGCCTTTGATGTTTGACAGCTTAAATGATGTATCTTGATGAATCGATATACAGTAATTTTCACTTCATGTGACACACTGTTTTGCTATTGAGCACATTCTTGTTCGGGGGCTGTGAGTGAATCTCATTTGCCTGTGAGTGTGCGTGTTTTTTCACCATTTTTCTTGACTTCCATTCCTGTGCCTTGCATGTTTGGTGACAATGTCAGCGCACTTAAGCCAGCAAGCTTATCTCAAGTGCTTCAAGAGGCTCTTATCAGTTTTCTTTGTAATAACTGGATGAATTACTTTCAGCGGCGCGCACACTCACTAACATACAAGCTGGCTGGGTACATACACACACTCACTTGCTCAACAGCATACCTCTAGCTTTATGCAAATCATTGTAAGTGAATGTTGGCATTTTCTCACACGTATCTAAATGCATGTTAAGACATAGCATGAGAAAAAAAAAAAGAGATACGTCCATTTAAATCTTTCCCGTTTGACACATGACAAAAATGAAAAGCATTTGGATAATTGTATCAGCAATTTCCATGAATACTGTGTTACCTTTCACCTGCACAGAAGAGCGTACGGCATTAATGGGAATTGGCGTGTGGTTCAACTGTGGTCTGCTTTGTTAAATGCTGTTTGATCTGGCCCGGAGGCTTAATCCCAAACAAAATGTGAGTCATGGAAGTTATGTTTGTTCTGCTCGCTTATGTGTTATGCGCTGACTTCCCCAATAGGTGGGGCTATATACAAGAAACAGATGAGGTTGCTCTGGTCAGAGGCCCTCAAGCAGCAGGAAGAGCTAATCAAATTGCCAGTGTGTCTGTGTCAATTACAGGAGGTCAACTTCATAAGAGGAACAGGCCAAAATCATATTTGCACCTGTATTCTCCGAGCAGTTCCTGAACCAGAAGCAGAATAGAGACAGAGAGGCCAGACAAGCCTCTTAGTATGGCAGTCAGATGCTCTGGTTGGTAATGATATGGAAATGCTGGGTTTCATAAGCACACATTCTTATGAGATATTAGCCATTTTTAAAATTCTTTAGATAAAGATTCTGTGCGGCTGCCTTGAGGGATGAGCTTTGCCATTTGTAGATCTTGGTGAGATGAATAGCGGAGTGAGGCTGATACTCTTACAGTGCCAAGCCACTATCTTATCACTTCCTTTTATCGGACTGATAAAGTAAATGACTTTGCTATAGGTGTGCAACTCTTCAAATTCATTATGAGCCTGCTCAGCCAGGCGACTATCAACATGGCTGGGACTGTGTGATGAATGCACGACTGTGAAATGTGTGTGTAGGCCGCGGTAGTGACACACTCCAAAAAGAGAGACTGATAGGAGATAAAGATATTTCTAGGGGTGTGAAGTGGAATAGGCAGTGGTGGCTGGAGATTCCTTGAGCCCCCTCAAATTGAATGAAAATGCAAATTTTAAAGACTTGTTGAGGTTAATATAATGCTCAGGGAAGCTGGGATGTTAAACCAGTCATTTACATGTTTTTAATCAAGGAACTTGGAGGGAAACGTGCATAAATGAGCAACAGGATTTATTTGTGGAGCATCTCAGGAGGGAAAACATCACTTGCTTTTTAGTTAGAGGGAGAACAGTTGGGGGGGGGGGGGGCAGATTGGTTCCAGGCTTTCTAATTCAGTACCAATACTTAGTAGCACCCATGAGGGTGTTTTGCAGGTACCAAGGGAGTGAGAGCTGTAGTCACAGTTTGGCACAAAAACGCACATGAAAACACTGACGTTGCCCCTCTTTGAAAGCGCACGCACTCACCTCAGTGTTGTTTTCAAAGGTAGTTAGATCAGCAAAACAGCTTAGTCAAAGAACAAGGTTTGGAGATGTCCCAGGAGAAGCATCCATCTCCATGGTGAGTGGCAGGTCTGTCAATGATCAGCAGGGCAGTAATGCACTGGTATTTGGAGCCCGGGAATGTGTAAGTGTGTGCATCTTCACCATGCAGACATTTGGCTCTTTAAACTGAGGGATGCTGTTATGGAGGATGTTGTTAAGTATAGCTGAATGGGACTGTGTTGCACCCCAATTAGAGCTCTGTCTCCTGTATTAACATTATGTGGAGCCTGATTGCACTTGCCTTCCCTGCCTCTCCACTTTTCCTGCTCTGCAACTTGTAGAGAAGGTATCTCTGTCTCTGTCTCCACTCTGCTGATAATGGTCCATAATCCCTGCTGAGCCGACCTGGCGGTATTGCCGAATTTACAGTAATAATGAGGACTAATAGAAGCAATATCCATCCATTTGACCACTAAATCAGAAATGTAGCTGAAGCAGGTGATTAATGTTGTGTCCCCCCCCAATTTTCTGAAGCATAGATGATGGAATAAGTCTCTCAGATCCAGATTAAGCTCCAGTATGAGCTTGAAATTCATGTCCACGTGGAATCCTTTTTGAAATACAGTCTTGAATCTTTCAGTTTGCCTCACATTTTTTGCATTTTGCTGACTCCTGCCATCACTAAGAGTAAAAAAAAGCAATAATGATTATAAAAACTGAATATTTGACAATTTATTTTTGCTTGGATTGTAGCAATCTCAGAGGTGGCAGGGATTCAGTGCTTTGCACAAGAATATACCAGGAGATGTATGTTGATTAACACAAAACCTTAGGTTCAACGTGTCTTTGTGCATTTGGTAAAGTACAGTAAACGTGTTTTTTGGAACACTTCAATATTCACAAAACTATAAGCAGAAAAAATCATTAATTAAATACTTTTTAGGCATTTATATTTATACTAATACCCAGAGTAAAACTAGACATTTAAAACAGTAGACAGATGCTTGGTATTATTTAGTCAGTCATGAATTTTAATCTTCAAGTTTAGTGATAAAATATACAGTAACTTTGTTCAACTTCATAAAGCCTATGGAAGAAGGCCTCTTCAACAGAGCGCTTTGCTGTTGGTGCTGAAACATTTAGTTGAGTAGAAAATTCTGAAGTCAGGCCTTTTCTTATCTTCTTCTTCTTTTTCAGGCTCTACTTTAGTTGTTATCACAATGGATCATCTATCTTCATCTAAGCCTATCCTCTCCACCCTCTTCTGTCAGAAAAACCCTCTGGATGTCCTTTTTCATTACATCCATGAAGCTTCTCGGTGGTCCTGCCTGGAAGCTCCAGCTTTCTCCTATCCTTTGTCCACTATATCCACTATTATATTCAAACCATCTCAGCCTTGCTTCGGTAACCCATTTCTGTTTTTGCCTAGTCTGCTCTGCCATCTCCAAGTCCACTTTGTGTCCTGTTTCCCATCTCCGTCTCACCACCATCTTGTGACACAGATCTTTTCTTGCAATGATGCATCTTTTACAAGGAAGAATTTGTAATTATAGATGAGTGAAGGAATGAACCCCTGCTAAGCTCTTGGCACTCATTATTACATCTTACTGCCCAAAACGAGGGTCAACAAGTCCTAATTCACATGAAAACTGCATTCCATAATGGATGCATGGTAGACTTTTGTAAACCTCTGCAGGAAAGTCTCTCTTGCTGATTATTTTCTTGGCTAGCACTCAGACAGCAGAAGTGCCGTGCCTGCAGCAGAATGTGCCCTGCAGTGTAGAAATCCCAGCCAGCCTTCTGCATTAGTGGTGCCCCTCTGCCCTGTGGCTCCACTAAGGGTTAGGGAGGAGACAAACGTGGCCATGGGTTTTGCACGGCTGTCTGCAGGCCGCAGCCACATGGTCGCACTGTAGACGCTGATACTTCCCAATGAGTGAGTGAATAGGAGACATTAGTGTAGAGGCAGACACATAAGTGGCACCAAGATGAAATCAATTAGACTGAGAGGAAGGTCATTAGGCTCCTATATGGCTAGTGGTCCAAGTGCGATGCTTGAATGCTGTGTTGTGTCAACTGTCAGTGTGCCAGTGTGTGCATTTGTCTTTACTGTGGCTCTAAGAGCAAATGCACATGTAAACCCCAATGATATACAGTCACTCAGCACATCCTGAAGTGAGTGTAAACTTGGCAGGGTCAAACCTGCTATAATACCTTGTCGTGTTTGAGTCCCCGGCGCTGTGACGGTGGTGGTGAGTAATCACGCCGTGTCTGTGCATGCGTTGCCATTGATTTTGTCTCGGCTCCTAGCTCCCCCAATTACCTCCTACTCCAGGCTGCCAGTCCCTTTGCTGTCAGGGGGGAGGCTGGAGACTGGGGCCTCAGCGAGCTGTTTGTTTACACTGCTAATTGCTCCTGTTGTTTCCTTTCATTAGCCCAGGCTGAGCTATTGGGCTGCCTCACACAACCAAGTGCTCTTAGCCTTCTGGTCCCCATGTCTATAGTAAATATTGGTGATGTATACAGCGCCTCCTAACATATGGCTGTAAACTGGAAATGATAGGCTCTCCTGGTGCAGTAGAGTGTTTGAAACAAAACCCCCATGGAGCACTGTGCTGCTCCACTTGTGTCTGACTTACAGCGTGGTCTAACTGGAGAGCAGAGTTGTCTTTATTGATGTAAAAAGAGGCAGGGAAATCCTGCTTCACCATACTCTGGATGACCCTTAAAGAAATTCCACAGAGTATACCTGCAGGAAATTATGGGACACATTTGGTGTACATGCATTTATAATCACACTGTATGCGTGTTTGCATATGTGCTTGTGGGTCTGGTATAATGATGTGTCTTCCTATTTGCTTGGCCTCTGTGAATTATGAATCAAAGGGTTGCACGCAGGAGTCAGTCCCTGTGTCTGCAGTGCCCCCTCTCTACATCAACCCGCCCTTCTATCTGCACGCATTCACCCCCCGAGTGCACACACACACACACACAGACATGCACACACAAGCAGACACACACACAAACAACCGTGCAGAAGCCCACAGCATCTTAGCACACACAGCCATGGCTCCTTAATGACTGCCATCCCTCTCTGTGCCACATTATTAATTAGCTCAATGATCCTTGCCGATGGGACCTGCACCGCAGATTAGAGCCCTCAGCATCCGCACCCCTGGCTGCTGCTGCTGCCTGTCCAGGAAAGGTGAAGAAGGGCTGGGGTGGGTTGGGAAATCTGTGCATACTTCAAGGTAAAGCATGTGTTTCACAGTAAATCTAAAATTATTTTGTTTGTCCCTTTGTAATATTTGCACATCTGTGTACACATCAGGAAAAATAATAGGAATTGTGAGAGAGCGCGGGGATTAATCATGTGACCATGGAGCAGGAAGAAGGGTGGGTGCCACCTGGCCCAGCTCTGTGTGCAGCATGTTCAGCTCCCCAGTGCACCACAACTCCCAGCACCACCATACTCAGCAGCATCACAAGATTCATGGACTGGCGTAGGTTCCCAGTACCAGTGATCTTGGCTATATCCTGACTTGCTCTATGTAATCTATCTAAAAACAGTAGACTCCATTGCAGTCCTTATTCTTCTTGCCATGTGTAATTGCAGAGGAGTTTTTCCTCTGTGTGTTCCCAAAAATCCAACTGTTCATCAAGGGCTTAGTCACTGTGGCATGCAAATGTGTATTAATATTTTTGTCAGGACAGAAAAAAAGGAAAGAGGTGAGAGAGGAGGGGAAAAAGGGATACAGCCTCTCCAGATGCTTCACAATTGCACAGAGCAAATGAACATAAATGTCACTGTCAAGCTGAAATGAAGAAAAAATGTGTCACGGCGGCAAACTGTGCTGGAGTTGGAGGACAGCAGGACATGTTTTGCATATGAAGAGGTGAATGCCCAAGGAGAGACAAGGAGGCTCTGCACCTGTAACAAATGACTGCCCACAATTACCCCCCGCCACCACACCCAAAACGCCCATCCCCTTCAAAAAAAAAAAAAAAAAAAAGTGGAGGGAGCAAAGAGTAGATATGATCTTCTGTATGTCAGACTTTTACAGAGTAAGAATAAGAATACTTTTGGATTTGGGGATGGTCCAAACTCACTTATTACCCAACTCATTTAAACAGCAGGTTCTTTGGGTCCACATTCTTCACCAGTGGAGCAGAATCCCCTCTTCCTCTACCTTGCATGTTTCTTACACTACTGCTTCACCTCTGGCCACAGCTTCTACCTTAGCGACTGTGCACAGTGCTGGTTACGAGGCAGTAAAGTCAACGAGCAGTTTGGGCATACATGAGAATAGATATGCAGGGCATGTAGTCGCTCCAAGGTGACAGTGAGGTGTGTTGTGATTATTGACTGTGTGACCTCACACTGACCCTGGCTGTGAGCGAGTAAAGGGCAGGGAGTTAGTGTGTGCCGCACCGCCTGTCATGCCTGTCAATACGCTGATGAATGGAGCTGGCGGTTATTAAAGCAGAATTAGAACGGGGAGGGGGGAGCGGGATAAATGATGGCGCAAATGGTTGTGCAGTGGAGACTGTGGAGCCGGATGGCACAGCATCAGTGTCATCAGTCTTTATTACCCTCCAGGGAACAGAGGGGGAGAGAGACAGGGAGCGGTCAGCGCCACGCACCCCCAGCCTCCACAACACCTAGGCAGCACTTGCACATCACTGTGCTCACCAAACATCACTAGTCTTTAGCCTTATAACTGGATAAATACCTGCATGCTGACTCCAGGCCTGAACAGACTTAGTTAACCTTCATTCTTTCCAACAAGAACACATTTTACACACCTAATGAATATTTATATATATAGGCCCACATATGTACATACATGCGTACACAAATAGTGCTTCTGTTTCACTTTACCCATCACTGGCTCTCTCCAGGCTTCTTTGCTTTCTCCTGTTTTCGCTCCTCCATTTTCACTCTCACCAAGGGAGTGGAGGACCCCCACCACAATCAATCATGGTGAAGTCACAGAGCACAGCAGCACACTCAGGGCACTGTGCAGATAAGCTGGTTAAAGAGAAGAGAAGAGAAGAGAAGAGAAGAGAAGAGAAGAGAAGAGAAGAGAAGAGAAGAGAAAAGAGAAGAGAAGAGAAGAGAAGAGAATGTGGAAACACTGGAGCACCTGGAGGAAGCCTTGGAAGGAGGGGAGGTTGCACACTGGGTTCACTGCACAGTCAAAGAGTGGGCACGCTCTACACCAGGGCAAGATGGGAATGGATGGGTGAG
Organism: Haplochromis burtoni; assembly: GCF_018398535.1. Classification (NCBI taxonomy): domain Eukaryota; kingdom Metazoa; phylum Chordata; class Actinopteri; order Cichliformes; family Cichlidae; genus Haplochromis; species Haplochromis burtoni. The sequence continues at coordinate 1,744,168 of NW_024582370.1, forward strand.
CCAGTGCCATTGGTGAAGCCCCTGTGAGGCCCAGCCCCTCGTCAGAGAGCTGTGCCTGCATACAGATGTGAACGTCCCATTGATATTCTCCCCCCGTGCTGCTGCTCCTGCTTCGCTCTGCTTCTTTTTTCCTAATTAGAGGTTTATTTATTGATACCCCAGTTAATGTCTCTCCTAATTTTGTGATAGTTTTGTCTCCATTACCCAGGAGATTCATTTGCCGCAGTGTTCAGAGCAGTGCCTTCCCTAGTTGTGGGCACCTCCAAGCTAACCTTTCTCCAAAATCTGGGCCGTGCCCCATGTCATCCTTTGGGCGACTACCTCCTACATTAGTGCAGCACATGGGAGGCAGCAAATCTGTGGCCCGAGGTTGTGTGGAAATTGTAAATACAAGGAGCTTAAGTCATTAGATGGCTGCCTCCTATGTAGTAACTTCAAATTAAATGGGAGTAAAGATATTTGAATGTGTAGTTTGAATTCTGCTTTGCCTTTTAGCACTAAAAGGTTTCTGTGGTTTTTGACTGCATGTGCATGAGTTTGCATGCCCCTGTGTGTCTTTGGTAAGCTTTAAAAGCTCAGAAGTACAAATTTTAGTCAAGCCATTGCCCATTTTCTTGCAGAATGCATGATGAGAACATAATAATACTGACAGCAGACTGAAGCTTTGCATGTCAGCTTCATTGTTTTGTTCAAGCTTTTCAGAGTACCCCAGCAATGCTCGCTGAAGCAAATATTGACAAATGAGGTCCAGTGTGAGCGGTAGATGACAGTGATGCTTTTCCAAACACGCTGGATGTAATGCATTTAAGTACATCCAACATTTTATCAAATGGGCTTATTGTATTACTTACCCAGAGTCAGACAAACTCATCTGTAATAATCCCATCTCTTTGGCTTCTGTAGAAAAATAGCTGTTGTGGTGCCGATAACTCCCTAGCATATTAAGAGGGGAGCTACACTGAGAGCAGCTTCATCCCTGTAGTGAGGAAATGGTCCTTCCAGCAACTTCAAGGTTGGATGGTCGGTCATTAATTTGCTTTACATAGCCTTACATGTTATGCATAAATTATGAGTTCATTATTTTCTCTTGAATAGTGATTCCTAGAGTGTAGGCTACCTTGTTGCTTTGCTGTTTTTGTTTCGTATGAGGTGTGGAGGAAACACAGATCTCTGCTTGATTTTGTGCATTTTACAGCTTGTTTTGGGAAGCAATCAAAGTCCTACAGTTTGGGGATGAACAGGTTTTTCTTATGTGATGTTTACTCCTTTGGGTTTGGAGAATGACTCAGCTTGCTTAGGTTGCTGTGTGAGGCCCTAAAGTTCTAACTGAAATTTGACCAGCATTATCTGGCAAATCAATCATTGGCTCAAAGTGGCAGTCCTTTGAGTCTGCACTCTGAGGTGTTTATGTCCCACAAGGTTTAGTTTGAGGTAAACCTAACTATGGCTTGAGAAAAAGCTCCTTTGTTATCACTTGCCAGTGTCATGTTGTCTGAATAGTTTCTTTTTCTTCCTTTTATGTATTTTTATTCATAGCTATGATCCCGTACTACACTGTCAAAGAGCAGAAAATAAGGAGTGGAAGTCAAATGTCTCTTTTATTGTGGAAATAAGTTCCCACTAAGCTGAATCCTGCTTTTCAGCCATCTTTATTTACACAAACACAGTGAGGCTGTAGACAGAGCTGCAGACTGTGCCAGAAAGACACAAGACCTCTTTGTACTATTTATCTCAACTTCTTTCAATTCTGGAAAATTCCAGAAGAAGATGCCATTATTAGACTACACCATAACATCAATATTTCCCAGTGTCCTTAACTTGCACACACTTCTCAAACCATGAAAACACAGTCATACACATAATTCAATTATAAAACACACTGAAATAAATATAAATAAAGCAAGTGAGATCACAACACTTGTTTGTTTTCAGATTTGATTTATTCTCGACTTGTCTGCTTTCATGGAGTCTTGAAGCTTAACTGCATATGAATGTGTCTGAAAGGTATAGTTTATATGAATAAAGTTTTGGAAAGCTGCCTTTAATATTTAAAAGATAAGCTGTGAAAAAGAAATCTACATAACTATTCCTTCCATAAAATTCACATTCCTGGTTTGAAGGGTTACATTTGTATTTTCTAATGCTGGCTACAACCCTTGCTTGTAAAAAAGCTGTCTAAAAATTTAAACCACCAACTACACCTCACCAAGCATGTCAATATGAGCTGATGGTATCATCCCTCTCAGTTTGAACCCACCCTGTGTCTCTGTACGCTGCTACTCCAAGCCCAGGTGCTGCTACACTGACTAGCTCATGGATCACAATCAGCCCCCTCGTTCAACCTAGGAACATCCCTGTCAGTCTCTTCTGTCTCCCCAGGGCTCAGTCTGATCCCATTTTAGTCATAACACTGGCTACAGCTGCCTCTGGCGCCGCACTGGAATTGGATGGTCTGATGACTAGTGCGAATGGTCGATAAATGTCCGTGCAAAGTGCACACAAGACAATGAAACGTACAACCGTGGATGTAATTTTGTGGCAGGGGCATATGGTTGGTTTTCCAAATTTGCCAATAGATTAGGAAAAGATGCTAACAAGATACAAAAACACTTCACCGGGTCTCTTTATCATAATGGTCTAATGCCCTTCAAATAGGGAGGATGAGCTTTTTGTGCACCAGGCATCGACACCAATGGGTTAACTAATGATGGCATTAGAGTGTGTATTGGTGTGTGAATGACTGTGCCGATGTGCACATGTGGCTTTGTGCATTAGTGTCTGCGTGCTGTCATTTGTGTGTATATGTGTGCATGTGCCTTTCACAGGTGATCAGTCAAGGCTATCCACTCAGCCTTTCTCTTGCAGCCCCCTCATTACAGCCCACTATCTCCTCTAAACACCTGCAGCCCCACAGCCCACCTTCAGCTCCCGGGCCCACACGTTGCCTCTTTTTTGTCCCAGTGCAGAAAGAGCCTGCCCATCACATCAATCTACTGCACTGTTTATATTTATGTACAAGAGAGAGGCTAAAAAAGGCCCCTCTTACTGTGGGCTTTATTGACTAAGCATTAAGCGGACATTATCAGGCGATAGCCTCGTTATTTATGAGGCGGTGATAAAGGCTGCAGGACTGAGTTATGTGAGAACCAGGAGCAGGATGAAAGCTGCTCATACAGAAGCACAGATACCCGACACTTGCCTCTCTCAGTCTGGGTAGAGAGGCACTGCAAATGCGCCAAACAGAGCTGAAACTCTCAGGGATTTATGGGTGGTAAATTTATGCTCTCCATAGGTCAAACGAGGGGCTGTTTATCTGAGTTTCATTGTCACTGTCCTCGTGGCACTGCGCCGCAGGTACTGAAATTTTCATATTTGCTTTAGGCATGTAGCCAAACAAGAAATGGGAGGGAAAGGGAGGGCAGGGGGGGACCTCTAGGTGCAATATTCCACTGACCTTCTGAACTTAGCTTTAATTTTTCACCTTTGAGATGTTGTCATAAATTATGCATGACAGAACATACTCCTCGGTGACTGTGCATGCCAAACGTGTGTGTATTTTAGTGTTGCATGCGGTAACCTTGCACAGGAGGTCTGTGGCTGTCTTTGGAGTTCTGTGCAAAGGTTGTAGATCTGTTGTTGACATTTTGTGGCTAAATACCGTTCCACTTTTATTTTTGTGTTAAGAAGTGCATTTGTGGTACAAAACCAGTCTAAAGTGACTTTGTATCCTGCCACATTTGTATCTCCTCCTGCTCACAACTGAGGTACACGTCCTCTCTCTCCTGGCTTACATAAATCTCTACCATGCAATGACACCAAAAAATTTTGACATACATATTATTGTCACCTCTGTATACTGTACATAGCACCATCTTACCCAGCCAAAGCCATCTTTTTCCTCAATAAACCAGGTCAACAAACAAAAAGCAATTACGTTGGGCAGCTGCCGCCTGGGAGTGGGTAATTACAGTGCGGTGTGGACAGCTTCATTCTAAACAGGTACTAAAAGCATCATTAATCATCCTCCCTCTGACGCCTCACACTGGTCATGTGACACAGGCTGCCGAAGAGCTGGGGAGGGGGATCCGCCTTAGGGGGGAAGGAGCAAGATCCGATTGGCTCCTTCCAGAAGTCCTTTTAGAGGTCAGCCAGTCAGCAGAGATGACCTGCCAATGACCTTGTATCACTTGACCCCTGAGGGCCCAAGGGTCACTCTCTCGTATCAGTTGGAGAGCAGGCAGCAGAGGGGCAGAATGGAAGACGAATGACACAGAGAGGGAAGAGGAAGAGAAGAATGGTGTGAGGGTAGAGGGAAGGCACACAGAAGGTTTGTGCAGAGAAGCACTGGGAGGGGTGAAGATGAAAAATAAAACAGTGGGCGTGAGGTTTGATTGAGCACCTGGTCTTTCCCTTTTGCATAAAATGTCTGATGAAAAAAATATGTTTTTACAGCACCAAGGCCAGCCCTGATGGCCGCTGCAAACCTGCACCCCTTTCCTTTCACTCTCTCTTTTTTAGTTCCCTTTCTTCTCCCTTTCCTTGTCCATTGTCAAGCTGTCCTCAGGTTAGCCGAAAACATCATCCAAATCTAATTAGTGAGATGCAAAAACATCTGTATGTTTGTCTCCCTAATGCTCATTAGTCATTAGCACAAGGAACAAAACGACAAGAGACTGCAATATGCGGACACAAATTTGCAAGTCAATTTAATAATGCACATTTTGTTGCCTCCACACGTAGCCTATCATGTTTTCTTTCTTTCTTCTTTTTTCTTGGGGGGGGG
>NW_024582370.1:1748970-1756578 GCF_018398535.1 Haplochromis burtoni
GAAGATGCTTGAAAATCAATCCCGTCCCCTGTGAAATACAGCCAAGATGGCGTCTGGCAGAGTAAAAGTTCATGAACTGTTCCCTCGCCGAGCACAAACTGCCACGGATGGCTGATTGACAGATGAAACACAAAGACACATCTGAAAGACAGAGCGCCAGCGTCCTCAAACTGGTACCCATCCCCTTCTCCTCTGTCTTCTCTCCACCTCACCCCTTCAGCCCCACCCCTTCAGCCAAGCTCCTCTTCTCCTCTCTCTCCATATGTCTATGAATCTGTCACTATGGCAACCTCACCCCAAGGGCAGAAGAGGAGGGTGTGGTGGGGGGTTACTTTCGCTCAGACAAATAAGCATGGCAGGGCTCATTTATGATGGTTTGTTTAGGGATTATAATACACTGATGAGAGGTCAAAATGTGTCTTCTCGCATGCACAAGTAAAAGTGTATGCTTGTGTGTGTGTGTGTTTGAGCTAATTGTGTGCAGCATATTGACGAGCATATGCGGTAAAGCTGCACTGTAAATATTTTGGAATGGATGAAAAGGGCACAAAATATTTATTTAAGTGCAAAATAATACTGTCATTTTCATGAGCGAGCTCGAGAACTTACGTTTAGTGATCTTTTGAAATAAATATAAAATGCTACTTTTCTATAGAAGGCAAACAAAAGAGAGCACGGGTAGCATACTGCCACAGGACCAGCACCTTTAAATCAATGCATTATATCGGTGGCATCATTAGCAGAACTGGTCCCATGTTGTAGCTGATGTCTTAGATGCAATATCAGCAATATTTGCGGCGACTTACTACATTGTTTCCCCCCTTTTTCCCTCCATTTTATGCTTGTCTGCAACTTTTCAAAGGGCAATCCAAACTAGTGAGCAGACAGAGCTGCACTGGAGAGGTCATGTAGACACAATCAGATATGTAGCTTGATTTTCCTGATGATGTCACACAGGGGTACTAAGTATACCAGCCAGGATGCTGCCCTGCACTGCTTCGACACACAGCAGCGCATGTCTCGGGAAATTGGGGGGACTTTCCTATGCAAGCCACTTGTAACCTTGACACAGTTTCACCTCTGCGTGTACCCTCCTTCTCACTCTTTTTGCCCCTCTCCACCCATCCTCATGATACCTTACAGTGACTCAAAGGCCACCCCTCCCCCCACTTCAAGAGCACATTTCCCATTGCAGCCAGAAGTGCTGAGTGCTGCTGTTTGCTTTGTACACAGAAATTCGCTGAGGCTGTAAGCTGTCCCCAAACATCTGCTCCCTGGAGTGGAGCACGAGAGGAGAGGCAAGGACTGGACTGGTGTGCATGTTGTTGAGCGCCGCTCTGTCAGAATGTATGGATTTGTATGTGCGCGTGTGTACGCATGCGAGTGAACAATTATTCAAATAGGTGCTTTGTATCTTTTTTGAGCGCATTATTAGCAGCACCTAGGAAACCAAACACATATTTGTGTAATTGTACACAGAACATCCAAACATGCATTGGCACGCGCTCGTGCACACACAGGTGCGCTTCATTTCTACTTTTCTTGATGTACAAATTGTTTGGTAGTCAAATATGTGAATAACGCCGATCAAAAAGACTAATAGTGCATGAAAGTCTTTGCAAATAAAGAAAAACAGTAAAATCAGACAAGCAGAAAAATAAACTAAAGGGAGGAGAGCATTCAAATGGCCTATAATTAAAACAACAACCAAGCTATCTGTTCTGTAAGTGCTTCACATAAAGTTAGAAAAAGCTTAACGTGATCAATTGATTTTATTCCCTCGAGCTTGGTGAAAATATTACATGCATATTATGCATTAAGTTAATTTCAGGTTAACTTAGCATTAATTAGTGCAAGCTCAGAAAGAACCCACTTATATATGTTCATTTTAAAAAAGTAGTGTAAGGTATTCTGTAAGGCACACATTGCTCACGCCTCAGTGTTCCTCGGGAGGATTGTAACAGCTGCCCACATCAGCCAGCTTACAATAGAGAAGAGAAGAAATGAGAGACTGCCAATAGCCTCATTCATTATACACTAATACATCAGTGGATTTGCTTTATTCTCAGCTGTGTGTTTTCTGTTCAGGAATACTTTAGCAAAACAAGTGGAACTATTCATTAAACAAATGATTATACTTATTTTAAATATGAATAGCTTTCTTGCTGAATTAATGAGAAGAATAAAACTGATTTTAGATTGATTTTCATCATGAGAAATAACCACTGTATATAAAGAGGAAAAAAATGAAGGTGAGGAAAGCTTGCTCCAAGATGATGATGATGATGCTGGTGCTACCTGTAGCAGCAATATATCTGGATTTGAGTAATTTTGACTTTAACTTTCTTCCCACTTGCCACGTGTTTACGTGTGTCTAAGCACAGCACAGCTGTCAGTCTTCCGAACCAACCGTACATCTTCAGGAAGGAATTACAGGAGAGTACAAATTCATCAGAGCAGTCACGCTCAAATGCTTTCGAACTAAATGTCAGGTCTGAACAAACAATGCAGTTCTGCTTTCATCAATTGAGACGCAAACACTGAAGCTGCCACACAATGAAATGAAGGTGATGGTTCAAACAAAATAAATCAGCTCTTTTTTCTACATTTACCTCTTCTTTCTAATTTACATTAGGTTTTTCCCTCTTTTCTTTCCCCTCTCCTTATTACTGAGCCCGCTGTGTGTTTTAGGTGTATCTATTATGCAGGAGAACATGTGATTAAGTAAGTTTAGATTTAAAAAAAAAAAGTCAGAGTGCACACGTGCTGCAAGGGTCTGCTGTGCACATTACAACCTGCTACATGGAGCCCTGTCACTACATGATAAGATGATAAGAGTTCCTAAAAAGGTCAACATAAACAACACATTGCTGTAATAACAGTGGACATTTTTATAGTTGCTGGCTTTAAACTGACATGATTCCAACATCGCTGTGCCCATCATTATCCCTGTGACCTTCACGTGCACGCACTTTGCATTAACGAGACAAACACATTTGATGGTTTTGTTAAACATTCCAATTTGTGCTATTTTGTTTAGAGAAAGGCAGCCTTAATGGTGTGTGTTTTGTTTAAATGCAAATTCTAGATAAATTGGGCTCAACATATTTTGGCCCTGCTTGCATGTAAAATCATTCATATCAATTCCGAGAAAAGAAAAGAAAAAGAAAACTTTTAAATGTTTGTAAAGTTGGCCCCTCTTCTTTAACTTTAAACTTCTTTTCTTTTCTGGCTTTCACTAATGAGATGCACATTAAAAACATATTGTTTGGGGGTTGGAGAAAAATAGGTGTGTGTAGGGTTTTTTTTGTAATTCTTCAAGCAAATATGCATAAAATATATAAACTGCAAACTTCTAATGAATAGTTGTTCCAAATATTGTTTATGCTGGCTCTGACATGGAATCATATTAACTGTTGAGCATGCTCAAGTAACTCTAATATTTCAACTTTGCTATTAAAAATAGGTCTGTAGTTTATATCCAAAAACTTATTGGGTGAAAAGACTCTTTCATCCGGTTTATAAACTGAGCCAGTAGCATATTTTTTTGGCTTATTAAAATAAGAGACGGGGCAAAAATTAGGTTACCTCTAGGTGTAGGAGAAAAAAATCCATTATCTGGCCTGGTATGGAATTATAATATGAACAATTATCATATGGCCTACTCGCCCTTCTATTCAGCTCGATGAAATATTGTTGTGTGGACACACACACCCCACACCAGAACAAAAGCATTTGGAGTTGCTTGTTGAAAAAAAGAAGAAGAGAAAACGAAAGAAAGGAAGAGAAAAGCTCAGACTTCGAGGTCACCCAAATTAATGGTGCATCTTGCTCTCTCAGAGCCGCTGACCGGGTCATCGTTGTTCCGAGGCAAGGCAAAGGTCAGGAGGTGAGAGGTGAACTCTGGTGTAACTGCATATATTAGCTTGGCCTTGCAGCCTCCATGTCTACTCTTGTGCCCTACAAAGGCGCAATTGTATTACTTTAAATGAGTATTACCAGTAGCATTTTACTTACATGATACAAATACAAATTCAAACGAGAACGCTCGTCAGAGGTTTGAAACCGACCCAATTTCTTCCTCCTCCTCCTCCTCCTCCTCTTCTTCTTCATCTTTTTTTTAATCCTAGCACTTTATTTCTAATCTCCAACACTCAAGTTTAATTCCTTTGTTATGATTAATATCCGTTTTGGATCCAGTAACCTTCATATCCAGTGCAAACACGCTAATTGAAAGCTAAACAAAAATATTCCCTTACACAAAATTAATGTGCCTGATGGCCCATATCTTGATATTAAAGTAGACATTAACATGATAGAAACGCAGTGTGATACCGGAAACATAACAGTGTTTAAGGGCCGTGTTTACCATCATTTACTTTATATGAGATGAGATGTGAATCTGGAAGGAATATTTAGCTGCTCGAACTGCTGGGGCCACACAGTTTATTGGTTGATCTGCAAAACAGCACAGGCACCGTTTTATTGTCTCTTCTCCCGCATGAGTCTTTCAGCTAAATTATCATTTTCTGATGCATATATAGAAGCAATAAAAGACGCAACAGCTCCCGATCGCGACGTTTCTACATTCCATTAACATGCAGTTACACATGCATGCAAATGCTCACATATTTGTGCCTCAAATGGATGGATCACCACGGATCAATACTCCAATACGAGCCCGTCAATAAATCTCTCCATCAATCATGGCATTTTAATCGTTCCGTGGATAAAGGAAACAGTGGGAGTGGATAAAACACACGACACGAAGGCAGGATTCAAAGCGAAGCTAAATTAGCTTGATAAATATTTGGTAACATAACGCGTGGGCTCTGCCTACAACAGGTGTATCTCCTCCTGTCCTCAAATGTGAGCCCTCAGAAGCAAACAGCTTAAACAGAAACAATTCCACATAATTGTGGACTTTAATTTGTCTGAGACGGCAGCTATGGCATAATGTGAATAAATGCTGTAAAAATATCTGAATAAATAATAATCATAAATAGATCTTCAATAAATAGAAATAATACATTTTACATAGAAACTGGGAAGTAAGAGTTAAAATGTGTTCAAGTTTGCCGAATAAATTGTCCAAAAAAAAAAAGAGTAAAAAACAAAAACAAAAAAAAGAAACACAAAAAACACAAAAAGAAAATACGCAAATGGACTTCCACAGTTTCTATGGGCAATTAATATGAGTTTGTATCTTCGTTTACATTGTGTAGATAGGAGCGCAATGGGATGAGTTGAATTTTAATATTCAAATCAGAGCACCAGTCTGAAGCCGGAGAGAATGACAAATCGTCTGGGCCCGTTCTTGCATGAAGAAACTTGCCTTTGCGCTTCTTGCGTTAAGCATCCATCGTTGTAAGCAAATAAAGGTGAAGCCTGATTGAAAACGATGCAAACGCCAATCAAAACATTTGCAGACTTGCCGTGTAACGCACGATGCAGTTCAGGAGTTCAGGGGCAGGTGTTTGTTTGTTTGTTTTGATTTTTTTTTTTTTTTTTTTTCCCCCAAACTGCATCAAATTAAAGTTGATTACGTCGATTAAGCATCATGAGGTGGTTTTATTTTTTTTTTTTTTTTTTTTTTTGGCTAGGTCGGTCCGTGGAAGGGGCAGGTGTCCAAAGTGTCGGCGTGTGAGTGCGGAGCCGCGGGCCTTGGGTCGGAGAGTAGCCCGTCTCTCTGTAATTTCTTCTCCTTCATGCGTCTGTTCTGAAACCAAACTTTCACCTGGGTCTCGCTAAGCTGCAGGGCGCCGGCGACCTCCACCCGCCTGGCCCGCGTCAGGTACTTGTTGAAGTGAAACTCCTTCTCCAGCTCGGTCAGCTGCTTGGTGCTGTAACTGATCCTCGGGGCTCCGTTCATCGTGGGATGGCCGTCCGCGCAGATGCTGCGATTTCCAGCCTCCACCACACCGAGGCCCGAGTCAACAATACTGAACCCACAGGTCATGCGCGTCCTGACTGGGGAGAGAGAGAGGACATGAAAACCTTCTTTAGCAAGATCAATGAGGCTACTAACAAAAGAAGCACAAAAACCTTTCTGAATTAAATTATCCACGCCCATATCCTCGATGTAAGCTGAACCCCAAAGCTGAAAACGTGAAAGGTTCAGTTTGTTCGGCTATACGTGAAGTCATAACTTTCTGTTTCCAGAAAAAAATTAATTCAGTGTTTACTGAATAAATGATATGCAGTCCAATCTCAGTGATAATGGAGAATAAATAAATAATCGTCATTATATTTTTTTACTTAAAGAGTAGTTCAGTATTGAAGCATTCACCGGGGATAAAATGATATAAAACTCATTTACAGGAATTGGCTCTGTGCCAGTCTAATGATTTAAAGTGTCCCCTGTATAATAAAGATGTTTCATCAGAGGTATCAGCTTTACCAAAAAGCCTATAGGCAGGGTACAAAATCCTGAGCTGCTGTAAAGCAGAGAGGCTTGAAATGTTGTGCTATCTACATGGGACATAACAACAGAAAGACCTGTGCAGCACATTGCAGTCCACAAGCTCACAGCTTGGAAATCAGATTTAAAGTGAAACTTCTGAGTGTGAGTTTGGATGTTTTGCAGTATTACTGGGCAGTATTATATTTTAAAAGTGTGTTCATCAAAACATTCAGTGAGTTCATTAAAAACCGTATAGAAAATAATATATGCCGTATATTCTGATATAAAGCAGTCAGATGTTTGGCGATTCAACACAACTTTGTAGCATTTACAGTCCATTAACTGTATTCATCGGAATCATTAATTATTTGCCTTCGGGTCTTTCTGTGTCAATGACAGTTTAACAGTTTACAAATCCTTTCGAACGCTGCATTAATGACAAATGTCTCCATTTTTGTCCTCTGAGGTTTCTGGGTTACACATTAAAGTATCATCTGTGCTACTTATGTGCAATGAATGACAGGAAGTGCAGCTATATCTGGATTTTTCATTGCTGACATTGTGGGTAGTCGTCAGTGTGTCTTTGCCTCTGAGAAAATGGGCTGCTGCTTCTGCATAATGGAGTCAGTGTGCCAGGTGTAGAGCAATGCCTCCCACCACAATTCATAGAGAGGAAGGTTAACAGGCCTCCAGCCACTTGGAAAAGCATAGCAGATGGAAAGGTCAGTTATAGGATAAATGTCAACATCTGTGTTTTAAGAAAATGAATGCGAAGGTGACCAAGCCTGAGAATTTGAGGCCAGTGAATATGAAGAACCAATGCAGAGAAACTGTACGTAATTAAGAACTTGAGCTTTGTGGAGTGCAAATCACATGCGCATTCTGATTAATGGCTCCAAAGATAATAGAATTGATGCCGGCCAGAGGGCATAAAAGAATCAAACTAAATATTTGAGGAATGACTTGCATGCTTAAAAATAGCCAGCCAGCAAAGGGAATGGAAGGGCCTTCCAAGCCAAGGAGAGGGAAGAAGAAAAGGGATAGATCAATACACATTGCCTCAGTCATCTGGGCATCCAGCCCACAGTAATTCAGGTGCTGTCAAAGCATAATTGAAGAATGACGCACTGGGAGTATATACACTGAGCCAGGAGATCAGGTTACAGCAGGTCTATGGAGGCCTTTCAACATGGAAGAATACGCAA
>NW_024582370.1:1756598-1782251 GCF_018398535.1 Haplochromis burtoni
AACCAATACAACCTCCAGAGGAAAGCATACTTTCACTAATGACTCTTTTACAAGTTACACAGTAGTCCTAATGAGTTACTCCTACAGATGATCTCCTTCAGAGAGAAACAGAAAGAGGTTACAGAGATACAAACAATACTGGCAGGAAATGTCTTTTTGCGTGGGTGGGTGTGAGCAAATGGTTTTCCCAAGCACATGGATTTGGATCATGTGAGTGTGTCTCTAATGTGTTTGATGGATAAAATGACTTTGAGATCAATCAGCAGTGTCCCTGCCACCTTCTACCTTCCTCGCTTTGGCAATATATCCGGTCTAAAGAACATGAACTGTAGGTTTTTCTACTTGTTTGTTGGTTTGTTTGTTTCTTACACCATTTCATTTTTTATAATAAATCAGCTGTGTTTATGCCACATTTCTGTTTCTGTCACAGCGACATCTTTAAAAGAATCTGCAAATGCAGATCAGTAGCTAAGCCACTAATGTAACCAAGGATTTTTTATTGTATTTTTTAAAAATGTAGTTGTTATTTCATTAGTTTGAGCTTGACCCATTGCCACATAGTTTTTTATTCTGCGACCGGCCGGTGGACTAATCTGAATATTGAGCAAACAGTTGGGTTCCACAGATTTTTATGTTTGTTGAGTCACAAAATGATCAAAATTAAAATCAAATGTGATGTCTCTCCTTTTTTGAGAGCATACAAAGGTAGCAGAAAGATTATGACATCATTTTATGTTCAGATGGTTTGTTGCGTCCCTTAAAAGACAAGCTGGGCCCTTCTACCACAAATAGTTTTTTTGTTTGTTTCAGATTTGGTCGCTGGATATTTGGGTCAGCAGCATTCTTACTGCAGACACAGACTATTAAAAAGAAAAGAAAAACAATACTGGACCACCGCTGTTGTAAATCTTCCTCCATGTAAAATTTATGAAACCCAGCCCAAGTACAGTGGCCAGTCAATCAAGTGACATTATTGATCAAATGAAGAATCTACATAAGATACTATAACTCACATAAAATTGAGGATTGATGGGCATTTTTCACATTAGTATGCTCCTGAAATATATTTTTTTAAAGTCTGGGATATGTATTCTTCTGTGGGCTCTCTGCCCAGAACTCATCAGTCAGTGAAATGATGATCTGTGACAGCAATTATGTTAAAAAGGTGGACACATGTAAAGGTGCTGCAAACTGAAATCAATACACAAGGGCTTTCATTACAAACAGACAACTAATCAATACTCAGGGAGCACTTCAGCTTACAGGAGTAAGTTTTACTCAACTTCCTGTGAGCCTCGACAGGCAGTGGTCTGTTGCATTATTCAAAGTCTGCTGGTTAGTAAGGGCAAGGGTAAATAATTGATTGTTTTCTGGGTTGAATATACACTGAGGCTAAACAGGCTTCTCACTGTACTTCACCTTCTCCCTCTGTGCACAGTCTAAATCCGGCTTGCAACAGTAGGTGGAGCAAAAAAATGTTAAATAACCTAACAGACATATTAACATGAAACCGTTAAGAAAATTGCACCCGACTCCTCATGAGCATATTCAAATGTGGCGTCGAGTAAGAACAGCTATAGCTGCCTTCCAAGCGTTTTGATTTGCTTTTTAAGGTGGGAGCATTTATCTTTGAAATTCATCTTTTGTTTGTTGGTGACGGAGGAAATCGTTCACTGTGACGCATCACACACGTCAGCCCCCCCCCCCTTTTTTTTTACTTTTCCTGCTCGAATAGAAAACTTCGATCAAACTTTCTCAACTATAAAGGGAAGTTATTTAAAAGCTAAAAACCGAACAAAACAAATTTACAAATTATCCCAAATTAAATTCGCGGTCATTTCACCCCTCCCTCTCTCGCTCAGTGTCCCTGAACACACACATAAAAAACTTACCCGCCCGGTGCTGACTCCTCTTTACTCTCATCCACTCAAAAGTTTTACTCCTTTCATCCGTATCAGCTCCTTTACAGTCCGGGCTCGTCGAGCTTCCCACGGCGACGTGAATCTCGGGGATATTGTGAGGGTAAATTTGAATTTCCTCCGTAAGTGACCCAAAGCGCTGTGGCTTCTCTTTATTTGACGCGCAGTATCCACGTCCTGGAGAGCCCTGCCCCTGCACCCTGCACCGCCAGGGGACACGGGACGAGTGGGGGCAGGCCAGTGTCGAGAATCCCTCCAGAGCCTCAAACCCTGGAGGAGGAGGGCTGTCCGAAGAGGTGCACAAAGTCAGACGCGGAGAATAAAATCCCGAGGCAACTTCCACCTCCACTTTCCCCTCCTCATCACGACCACCGAGTTCAGGATGAGACCTGCTGCCCAGGTCCTGGTTTATAACCTCTTTTGCTCGGCAGCAGCCCGTTAACAGAGGGCTATTCTCCCCTTCGGCCGTTAACTCTTGATAGGAAGTCATTATCACCTTTCCCCTGCATAATCATTGGACGGGCTTGCACTTCATGCCCGGCCTCTCATGCATGGTCAGGCGGCTGGACGACCGTGGGGACATTCCTCAGAGGAGAAACAGCAGTCCCTGATTGATGGAGATGACGTGCCCTCCCCTTCTCGGCCAATAGCTGGACATCTCTGTCATCAGGCTGGACAAAACTGATTAAGCCGAGCAAGCAAGTTGCGAGACTCGCTTAAGGTCAACATTTTTAATGGTGTCCGAGCACAACAAGCAGGCCCACAGAACAAAACTACAAACATCCTTAGAAAGCAGCAGGAAAGTCAATCATCATCCCACTGAGGACCTCTGTGGGCCTCTCACCTTCAGACAGGTAGGACACGACGCCAAAAAACACAGTTTTTGTCCATTTAGACAAAGTCATATTCTTCCTCACTGGTTATTTTTCAAGATAACAATAAAAAAACTTTTTGTCCAAAGTCGAATTAGCATAATATAAGTCTACACTGATGTAGTTAATGGATTATGTAAATTTTTCAAGGCTTCTTGAAAAACCCAGGGCCCTCTTTAGCAAAGGGCTTAGGTCATGTGAAAGACACACTTGACGGGTTCAGAGGTCGTGACAGCTGGTATTTAGAAGTTCAGTGGCAGCAGATTTGTAATTAGTCTCGAACAAATACAAAAAATGGCTCCGCGTGAAGATCAAGAAGCTGTAAGTGGGAGAGAGGACGTGTCCAGCTCAAGTTTGACGTGCTCCTCAGCTGGGTTAGCAGCTGCTTTTACGACTGTACTTTTCTCGTGTTTAACCGGAAATGAACTGCTGTGGGACAATTTTCGCGCATGTGTAAACAGGGTTACATGGCTGAAAGTTGAAAGAGTGACAGAAAATATATTTAGATATTAAGAAGCGCAAAAAGCTGCTGGGTCTGCACCGCCCTAAAAGGCATTTGGTGCAAAAGCAGATCTACAGGCGCACAGCGACAGCAGCTCACAGATCAAGGAGCTCCACAGTGCAGCTGTTTGGGGTTTTTTTTGTTTTCATTTATATATTTATTTATGTATTTATTTCTGGTGACCTACTTTCAAATTCACGCATCACTGTGACGCTCAGCTTGGCCGCATACATTTAAAACCATGGGAATTAATAGAGCTGATAATGCCCTGATGCGCCAGTGCTAACGTCTAATATTCATTTGAAAACCACATTTATTTTCGCTTTCACTTTGATCCCACTTCACAGCTTCTATATATCCAATGTTTTGCGAGGGTATAAAAAAAGAATGACAAACATTAAATAGCTAGCTTGTTATTTTTAAGTTTCAACGATCATGTGTTTGGCACTTTTATTTATTATCTCTGTAAAAAAAATGCTGTGATCCTGCAAATAAGTTGAAGACGTGTAAAGTTATTTAATAATTTTAACTTATTTACACCTGTATTTTTGTTTCCCACGGAACTTAGTTTAATTAGTTAAAAAAAAACAACCTATTAATTAGTAAATTAAATTTTTAAATATGCATTTTATTACTACTTAAATATAGTAACTACACGGTTATATTACCTTTTTATTATTATCATCGCTAGTGGTAGTAGTAGCAGCATAACTGTCATTAACATTATTAATATTAGTATTATGTGCTATCTAACAGGTAACATTTAATTAAAACCCTAACCTATAAAATATCTGCCTCCGTTCTTATCGCGTTATTTTAACTATATTTCCTATGTCTTTTAAGTCTGCAGTAATTACAAAATAATTCAGCGTAATGAACAACTTCTAACTGCATTCTTACAACACAGAAATATGGTCCCAGCTGTGGGAGTTAATGGGATTCTACAGGCAGCGATGTGCTGAATGACTGAGTGCAATATATCCCTTCTCTCCATGCATTTGCATGGTGCACTGATCCATCTTCATGTCAGCTCGGAGGTTACTCAGGGTTCACGCGCTAGCTTGTTTCTCTCCTCCACACTCTAAATAAATCTCTGCAGCTTTCTGTTTACCGCCTGAATATAAATTTGTTTGCAGTCGATCGAAGACCTGTGCGGAGGTATTAGAAATTGTATTTCTGTAATGGCTTTCAGCAGAGGGAGGCGGGGGACGGGAAAGGGTTGCAGAGAGGGGAAAAGAAGAGGAAGAGGGGAAAAAAACAGGTGCGGGCAATCTCGGTTTTTACATTTGCAAATGATTTTTTTCCTTCCCCTTTTTTTGCTGCAGCCACAGACTATTGCAGCCTTTGGATGCATTCAAATTGCATTCAAAATCAAGTAACCTTTTTTTAAATCTCATAGAACAACAACAACAACAACAACCCATGTTTTATTCCTAGAAGTGCCATATGCTTGATTAGCATATATGAGGTGTTGTTCCACATCACTGCCCGGTGGAACAGAAGTTGCATGATTTTGTTTAGCTCAGACTCCTTCCTCTGGACAGCTTGTGTCCTCTTAACCACAAATTTTGCACAAGATTTAGAAAGAGTATAATCTCTCTGTTTAAATGAAATGGATCCTGCAAATACAATTCTGAATTTGAATCCCCCTCAAACCAAACTCTGCAGTCTTACACACATACCAGGAATGGGAATATTCTGCCCATAAACACCTGAAATACCCTCTTAAACCTGAGTGCAGACATTTTCTTCCTTTCCATCATTATCCCCGTAGTCTCTATTGTTTTGACTGGAGGTGAGGTAAACATGGCAACACTTAGGTGGCTGTGTCAGGAGCCAGGAGGAGGTGGGGGGAGAATATTGACTGATGTTAATTTGTTTTGCGTCCATGTTCTGATGTGTGTCAATAGGCAGTCAAGGCCCTGGGATCAGTGCGGCCGTGCTCGGATTACCTCCTTGGTTTTGAAGTGAACTCTCATCCTGCTGCTGCTGACATAATGCTGCAACCGCAGTTGACACCAGACCCTTGTGTAGCCCTGCAACACTGTCAAGTCTCATTATGTGTCAGCTCTTGAACCTCACAAGGCTGAGAATGTTAATGCAGTTCCAAGACGGGAAGATGACAGCTATCTATGCCATGTTCATGGTGGGAAGGCTCATCAGACATCACGATAGAGCTGTAATATGGCAGAGGGACAAAGAGAAATAATTCAAGGTACAGAGAAAGGACTGAAGAAGAAGCACACACAGAAAGCGTGGCACACTGACCAGTTGAAAGATGGCTATCTGAGTGATTGATGGTGCCTGTCGGCTTTTCCCCCCCAAATATTGACAATTTTGAAAAATCCTTAGGTCAGAAGTAAGGTTTATCTTAGCGTATACCCAGACCACACACACAATCCAGGGAATACCAGCTGAAAACAAAATAACCCATCCGCTCAGTGTGAAATTCTAATAATTGTTCTTGCTTCATTGTTGAATAGCAGAAATCTGTCTCGGCACATGAGCCATAATCATAAATCCAGTGCAACTACTTTGCAAATGGCCAGGGACATTACAGATAACTGCATTCTGCACAGGCTCAACAGTGTGACAATGAAGCAATACCTTACTAATACCAGGACTTTTCAACTATAGCCTGTAGTATGTGCTGCAGCGCTTCACAGCTTCAGTGAGCCAGGAGGCTTCGAGTCGGCAGAATCCCAAACATCATGACAACAAGCCATCAGTCATCTTCCCCCCAAGCTGCTGTGCACACTTGTGTGTTTCCGGAGTTCTTACTGTGGGAAATGAGCAGGGTTAAACATGAAACAGGAGGAAATGTTCATCATTGCAGCACACTCTGTAATATTCTCCCTCATACAGCATTGTTTTAGCTGCAGGGAAAGAGGAGTTGCTTTTATTTATTTATTTATTTTTTACTTAAACATCCCCTGCTTGTTCACAGCACAAATCAGTAGTCTACTGTGCATGCTAAGCATGGTTAATAGCAAAATGTTGATAGAACAGCGATGCCATATTAATAAAACACTAATCCTCTGTTTAAGTTAAAGATAGATTATTCTTTTAGTCTTAAGTAGGAAAATGTCAGCAATGGAAAAAACGTAAAGCTTGGAAAGAATGCTGGGTTTTTAGAATATTCATATATTAGTTATATGTCTTTTGTGTCTTATTAAGTAGTTTTAAAGTAGTGAAAACAATTTGTGTCGCCATGTCTGCCAGTCTGTCAGCTTATTCGTGCATTTAAGAAGATTTAGGTATTCAGACCTAAATCATATTTTCGTGGTTCCAGTTTTGGATTTTCATGGATCATGTTAAACAAATTTCCTTAACAGTAACCATGAAATATGTGAAAAGTTTAATTTAAAGTTCTGTTATGAAAATTACATCAGCAACATTATTACACTGCAAAATTAATACTGCGGTGAAAATGAATGTCTGTCTTTTTGAAGTATCGAATGTTTCATTAAAATTACTTTCTGATGGTTTCATTGTCCCACAGTGCTGACGTAAAAATAATATGTTTGCAAAACTAAACAAGCTACATGTCTACTCAGTTTTCCTTATCACAAGTCAGGAAATAGCCATTAAATTGGAACACCTGAAAGCCACTTTATTAGGTATTCCAAGTGAAACCCAGTTGAAATAATACAAGATAAATGAAGCTGAAAAAACCTTTGGCTCAAACTGTTTTAGAAACCTGCTGTTTGTGCTGCTGTTAATAATATTTTACTGTTTACAGGACTGTGTTATTACACTATTTTAATGTATTTGCTAATGAGAGTCCAGTGAAATGGAGCTGTAAAACGTCTGGAATATCTGTTGCTATCCAGGTACTTCAGCTGAACAACCTAAAAATGAACTTTACCTTAACTTGTGTATGTCCGTATTAGGGATTATGTAACTGGGATATAGCAGCATAAAATCACACTGTGGACACCACCTACAGATGTAGCTGATATCTGAGAATCCGAGCCGAGTCTCTCCAATCTGAAACTCCTTTCTGTGTGTGTCAAAGGTCTAAAACATTACGTCAGTTTGCAAACTGTGTGTGCAGGCTGATAGGTAACACTATAAAGTATTAAGGAAAATCAATTATGTTTATTTTCTTGTGCTGTTACAGATGGTCTCCTGTCTCCAGGGGAGACTAGACACAAAGCAGTGGGATTTGAAGCTTACATACAGTTCATATTTCCAGCAGCCTGATATCACTATTCTGATAACACTGCAAATCCTTTTATGCTGTGAATATTAAAATGCGTTTTTATGTGTGGACCAAAAAAAAAGTCAATTGATTAGACCCTGATGAAGTCATTGGGTATTGAATAAGTCTTGGATGATCAATAATGGTCAACATGTGACATTTAGCAGGGTGACTGTTGTGATTACAAGTTCATTCAGTTAGGCAGATCTTGTCTGGGGCTGCAGTAGGTGACTCCCTCACTGCGCTGAGTGCAGCTCACCACAGCAGAGACAGTTTCATCACCAACTTACCTTTTTATTGTCACCGATCATCCTTAACTGGGAAGCATTTAAAATGCCATTGATCTTGATAATGCTGTGCCATAATATGACAGTAACAGTTGTATGAGATTCAGGAAGTCAAATTTCCAAGATTGATGAGTCGTAGCAGTTGAGTTATAATCCATCTACCTGAGTGATGCTCAGGCACTGTTCCACAAGAAGGAGCAGACAAATAAATAAAACCCATAAAGGTGACACAGGAAATTGATACTTAACAATCATCTTGAGCAACAAGCACCTGGAGAGACTGGTGGGCAGCACTTACTACTGTGGAGGGAGAAAGCTAAGAAGGTTAGCGGGTCATAAAAAGAACAAAACCTCCTAAAGGCCAATCATAAAAGTTCCGCGTTATACACCAGAGCTGAGCAAAGTTGTGTTTGTGACATTCACAAGTTTTTATTTTACTGATTTACTTTAAAAATTAAAAGGAAGATTTCCCAGTTTGGTCATAAACCCTACCATTATGCTTATACAAATTATTTTATAAAAGTAGATATTAGAGTCTGACCATAAGGCTGTGAGAAAACTAGGAGAACATGCAATGCGTGCCAGAAATTTTAAAGATTTTATTTAATGAAGCAGTAATTCACAGAAACCAGTCTGTAGAACATATCCCCGCCAAAGCGGAAATGACTTCTAGGCCTCTGTTGGCTTTTCTCCTGCATGCAGCAGTTTTTACGTCTCTGCTTTTTTCACCAAAACCTTTCCAATAACATCTTTGTTGCTGAGTGGCATTTTCTTACACTTAACTGTTATTCTTGAGTCTTTTATATGTTGTTAAATATGTGTCAGTTATAACACACTTCCACATTATCGACACCGAAATCTACGAAAGACATAAATGACAAAAATAAGCCTTTTGATGATATTTCATGTCTTTAAATAGTACAGCCATCCATCTGAACTCATTTATGTAAGGAGCAAAAGCAAATTCACACAAATTCCAAAGGCGTTGTTTGTTGTCCAATGAAAAGTGTTTTAACATGAATTTTATTTCTGCAGGATGGACATCGATGCATACACGCTTTTGCACAAACTTGGTTTCATGTTTATATTGTAAAGTTTTCTGTCAGAATAAACAGCATCGAGAACAGGACTTTGGCACATGTATTCATGTTGTTTAAGAGACACACATACTTGTGTTGTTGTTTTCTTTTCTCTTTTCATTCTTTATTCCTTGCTCGAGCTCGCCTTATGATCTGAACTCATCGGTGATTGAATAAGGCCATAAATTCAGCACATATTGAGGGAATATGCCTACTTAGAAACTGTGCCTACAGAAATATTTTCCTAAGATACTGTGTGATAATTTCAAAAGGGGATTTGAACATTTTGGTTTAATGACTTTTAAATGTAAATAATGTCCATTGTTACTACCCCTGGAGATGTTTTTTTAATCGCTATATAATGAGGAGGTTACCTTTCTTTGTGTTCTCTGATAAAGCATTGTTTGCCAAAGCAAAAACCTCATAAATAAATCAGTGCTAAATAAATGGAGGTCATTGTACTGAAAAGACATCGTGCTTTTCGGTGGACACCAAGCCCAGCTTATGAAATTTTAAAGCAGGTTAGTCATTGGCATTAATTACTGATGTAAATAACCGCATGCATGGATCGTGGCCAAGGATGGGAAAACAAATTAGCAAATGAAGAATAAACTGAGGGGAAAACCTCCTAAATGGAGCTTAGAGGATTTTTAGTTACTTTTAGGCTTTAGGAATCTCTCTTAGGCTGCAGGCCAATCAGAAAATAAACTGTTTATGGAAATATATACTAATAAACGAAAGGGTTGACTCATAAGCATTAATTATTATCATCATCATTTATTTGCTTTGATAGAGCCCCATATAATGAATGGAATTATCACTTCTCCAATGGACAGCAGCAGCTTATGGGATGGTAAAATAAGAAGCAGCTGGCATTTGTTGATTATAGTGAAAGATACTTAAAGCAGCACATCTTTGTTAAACTTAGAGCAGTTTTGTTTTCACTGCAGCTTAAGAAAAGTCTGGATGCAGGGAGCATTTTTCAAATCTAAACCCCAAATCAGTTACACAACAGCTGCAAATTGGACAGTTGCACATCAGTCACTGTAAAGGACATAATGCAAAATTTTGAAATTAATGATGGACCGTAACCAAAGCTGGTTTCACGGTACCACGGCTGGGATCATTTGTCACTTCAAAGATCTACTTAAGGCAAAGCCCAGAATCTGGAAAAACATGTAAGGATTTTTTGGCTTTCCTGATCCTCGCCCCCTAAAAACACATCTGATCAAACGGGGCAAAGAAGTCAAGTGAGTGAAAAGGAAATAATGACTTTATGCTGCTAACTAGGAGTGACCCAGCGTGTGAACAACTGGCTAACTTAATGTTGAAATGGAAGCAGTCTGTTCGCCCTTGCACTGGGGCCCTTGGGGGAGGCTTTCTTTGACCCTTGGGGACCCCCCCTCCTCCTTGACCTCATCCACAGAATTACTGCACTTCAGTGTGTGGATCCTCCAGCTTTCAGTGGCTGGAAAAAGATCATGTAGAGGAACCAGAGGTAAAAGTCCTATTGAACCTCAGCACCGTTAAAATCATAAATCACCCAGCATATGGAAGAATTTCAGGAATCCAGCGCTGTCTGCTTCTTCTTCCTTACACTCCCCTCCCCTCTTCCTGCCTCTTTGTAAATGAACATATTTTTTCAAGGAGAACTTTTCTTGCCATGTGTCTTTCTCTCTTTTGCCCTTTATTATATTTCTCCTAAATTACCCAGCTGTCACCACCTCTTCTCTACAGATGTGGTGTGGACGTGGCTTTATTTAGATCGAAATCTTCATAGACTTATAGGTGCTATATAACTCCCCTGACACCTACTGAGGCGTGCTGCAAATGGTGTCAAATATTTACCAAATGCCAGCTGATGAAGCGATGAAGTAGGAGCAGGAAGGCATTCCATCCAGAACAACTAGGGGATCAACTTCCTTGTTACCCCCCCATTTCATAGCTGTCAGTAGTCATCTGTGATAGCTCATTTACAGCAACACAACTCTTATACATCACATAGCATGCTTATAACTCGTGCGCAGTATCAACACCAGGCCTCACGTTATCAAGAATAAGACAGGAATTGCTCCTTTGGAAGTTGCAATCTATCTGATAAACTCTGGAGATTCAGGAGAACATGTGACCCACTTCTGTCAAATGCATGCATAACGCCTCCCCCCAATTTTAAAATCAAAAATAGATGATTAAAAATAACCCTTCCATGACTCTGTTTACATTTCAGAATCCACATGTCACAGTGACACAGTCAACGCCATTTAAAAAAGAAGTCTTCTCATTGTTCTTTAAGATAATATGTTGTCATAAGTGACTGAATGCCACTGGTCTCTGGTGCAGCCCTATAGGATGTTGGAAGGGCTTCTACGCTACACAACTAACATGCCCCCTGAGTGGGAGGCCAGCCCCAACTTGCAGCACTACAATTTGGCTATTGAAAAGGCAAAGGCTGGGAAGGAGGAGGCAAGAGATCTTGTCATGGTGCCCAATGGGTTCAGAGCTTGTGGTTGGAGTGCTGGAAAGACTGCCTTGTCTCAGTGATTAATGGTGGGGAACTCATAGGCAGAAGTGAGGGAGAGGCTTATGTGGCGGGACTGTGCAACATGAATGCACAATACTACGGAGTTTTCAGTGAATCTAAAGCACGCCTTAATTTGATTACAGAGTCGTTCTCATTTTTTCCATTTGGGATCTAATCCAGGAATCTTTAATCATAAAAATACTGCTGGAGAAAAAAAAATGTAAGTCTAATCAGCGATGAATAGGGTAAACATTGCACAAGAGCTACAGTTTTCCCACATTCATTTATTAAGCCTGTACAGTAGGTGACATCTCAATTAATCAATAGAAGTATCAAAGACTTGCCGTATCATTTAATAGTTTTAACAAAAATATAACATCATTCAAAACGAACATTAATTTGCCCATTTAACACTTACTAATATTTCACACAACCTGCTATTTAGATGAAAACAAAAATCCTAATGTAACACTTAGAAAATGACAACCACTTAGCAATTGTCTGACAACAGGAAGGCAATGGAAAACTCACTCAAAAGTCTACATCATGCATGCATTAACCATGCGACAATACACACGTAAGAATACAGAACAAAAACATGTAATTATTACTTCATGTCTTGTGCATGCTGTGTGTATGTACAAAAAGCACAGCAAGTTTGAGGCCCTGCAGTCTGCAGTCACTGTGTTTGAGAAACACAAAAGATATCGCTGTAGGTTTCCTTTAATTAAGATGTGTTCATATGGTTTAATTAAAATGTTCCATGAATGCTGAAAGGGTGTGTTGAGGGAACTTCAACCCTGCTGATCAGACTCATCCTCCAGTCTTTCATAAGTAAGTGAAAGTAGATGTATCATATTGAGATTTTGATGAGCACAGGAGGAGTTGGCCATTATGGGGCCCTAGGGCCACTTTGAAATGCCAGCATGGTGATGACTATCTATGCCCGTAAAGGAGGCCGATGGACCATTTGCAACAGATGGAAGTATGCAGTTCAAATAGACCAGGTCTGATGGCTGAATATACTGACCACTATTGCTGTTACTGAAAGAGCCAAATAGAGAGGCGTGCAAGTCTGAGGAGGAGGAAGTTCTAACAATGTTTGCATCTGGAAAATTCAGGTGGTCTGCAAAGGAGGTTGAGCTGGAGGACAGGTTGCAGGTGGCCAACTGAGATAAACTTGTCATCTTTCCATACTTCTGTTCCTTCTTGTACCTCATCCTGCGGTTTTGAAACCAGATCTTAACCTGACGATCAGTGAGCTGGAGCCCAGCAGCCATCTCCAGCCTCCTAGGACGACACAGGTAAGGGCTGAAGTGGAACTCCTTCTCCAGCTCCAGCAGCTGGTTGTTGGTAAAGGCTGTCCTCTCCCTCTTCACACTTTGCCTTCCTCTACCTGATAGACCAGCTGCCATGCCACTGCTGACTGATGATGGAGGAAGCACATAAAGAAGAGAGGGTGTTAAAAGGAAAAGCCACACATCTAACAGTTCTATCCTGAAATGTATAACCTGCACATGGAAGACTTCAAGTGCCAGGGAGGCCCGTGTTAATCCTCAGACAATCAACCTGTGACCAAGTAAGAGCCCTCAGCTCTTCCTGCACATTCAGTCATGGTTGAGACGCTATACAAGACTGGCTGTCTACTGTGTCATGTGTTCAGGGAAAGTTACCTCCCAAAGAAGCAGTCTGGGGGAAACATCTGACGCCACTACGGCTGCCTGACAGAACACATTAATCAGAGCTGCACACGGAAGCAGACCTGTCAAATCCTCATCTCAGTCACTTAAAAGGTACCTTGGGACCACCACTGAAAATAACCACCATTAGGGATTCAATTTGACATGTATATGAGCAGCACCAGGCTCTGTTGATAATAATGTAACAAAGCCAGGGTTAATGGATACTTAATAAGACCTATAGTGAAAACTATATAACAATAATCTGCCGCACTGGAGGACTGCTTCCTTGTTATATGTCAGCTTGTCGACACAGCAAAGTTTAACTATTTCAAAGATTTAAAAAGAAAGAAAAAAAAAACAGCATGATTAGAACATTAAATTAAAAAAAATCAAAAAGTTTCTTTCTCTCTCTTTTTTTAAATATATGGAGATTTTGCTCTCAAAATAAACACACTCGCCTCTATAGTCGTGATGTGATAGAATTAATGAACTGATACAATCCATTTTGAGACCGTGTCAAGAGATGACAGATCGCAGAGTGCTGATTTTTTCTTTTTTTTGTGGATTAAAAGAAGTGTTTGTGCAGCATTTGTGCTGCAGCTTGTCTGTTTGGAACATCACTTTGCCTGCAGGACTGGAAAAACAGCCCCGTATGCTGTGAGCATGACAGTGGCATTTGGTTAACTGTTCAGTAACACCAGCACTCATTCATTGACAAAGCAGAAAGAGCGCTCACATTAGAACAAAGTTCTCTTAAGTGTGATCAAGCAGATGACTTTGACCACTCTTGAAAAGTTACTTTGCTGTAGCTGTTCTGCTTCCAAAGAAAGGTAACAAAGACAGTGAGTGTTTGAGTTACATATCAGTCGAAAAAAGAAACATTTAAAAAGAGGGAAAAACGTGTTTGTAAAGAGCCTAATGAAGCTTCTTGTGTCACAAATATTTTGAACACTCAGTGTCAGCTTTAAAAAGGCACAGATAATGAACAAAACCAGTTACCAGACTGTTCAGAGCCAGTGGTCCGTGGATTCATCCAGGGAAAAATTACTTCTGAGCGGCAGATGGTGAGTAGACTGCAGCTCCTGCTCTTGATGTCCAGCTTGCCCTTGCCATGGCAGTGAACCACGGGCTCCAGTGGGCACTCAGATTGTTCATCTGGGTTCAACCTGGAACTGACACGAGAAGAGGAGGTCATGTTTTGCTGATTAAGTTCTGCTTCTTGGCCTCCTCCTCCTCCTTCATTGTATCCCGCGCTTAATTTTGGCACCTGTCCAGAGCTCATAGCAAAACTGTTGCCATGCAGCTGCAGTGGGAGGGCAAACTGTTGGGGGTCCATGGACCCAGCTCATCAAACTGTTTCAAATAAAACCAGGAGTCCCTCAACAGCAGTAAAAGGCGAGGACGTGTGTCTATCTAATATTCGATCACAATTAACCTGAATGTAAAAAGGCACGCGGGAAAGTGCACTTTGAGTAACCATTTGGAACAATTGAATAATATTTACCAGAAGGGCGCCGTGGTCACGTGTGGCAGTCCTCCAATGACGGAGCTTTGGAGTTGGAAAGTAATCCGCCGGCAACTTGGAACCCAGAGGAAGCTTCTGCCATATTTCTTCAGACATTTCTATGAGCAGCCTGCATTTCTTTACCTAGGATATTAAAAAAATATATAATGGAATATGAAAAGACGCCAAACGACTGTGTAATCAGTGTAAGAGAAAGAGGGAGATGTGTTTAAACGGAGAGACAAACATTAGGAGAAAGGGGGGGAGACAGACAAAGCTTACACGCGCGGTGAGGAGCATTTCATTAGAAACTGGGCGCAGATTTCTTGTAATATTGTTACTCTTTTGACAGGACTCATTTTCTCGTTTTATTTTTGAAGGAACCGCCGCTCGCAGCCACACATCCTGAACTTTTTGGTGGTAGGTTTGAACAAATACGATGCGAGGATTTTTTCCTCTGCGCTACAATACGCGTCTGTGAGGTGGAATAAGAGATGGTTAATAACTGGTTATAGATCACAGCTCATTATTCTGCTGAAGCTTTTCTAGGTGTAAAATTATTAAAAAGAAATTGCGCTCCTTGTTTGCTTGTTTGTTTGTTTGTTTTTTCCCCAGTCAAACGCTATTATAAATAATGGTGCTTATTCGCGTATTTTCATTCTACTAGGGGCACTAACTGGAGTAAATCTGTTTCAAGTCTGTAAAACGAAATCATTACGCTTATTTTGGATAACTTAGTCTGAAACGCATTTAAATACCTATTATAAATCGGCGGGTTTTATAAACACACAGAGCGTGTGTTTATAACAGTGTAGCTTTGGTTTAATGGGATTCACTGGGAGTGGTCAAACAAAGACATGACAGTCATTGCCACACAAAGACAAAGGAGGCAATCGTCAAAGATGTTTTTTTCTACAGGACAATTCAACGCATTTGCATTAATCAGGCATCACTGTACAGCATCGAGTCCACTGACGGTGGCTCCAGGAGGCAACACTCAAACACTATGGACATCTTTTGGAGGAATTAAATTCCTCCTTCTGCACGAAGGCGTGAACCCAAACATGAGATGCTCAGTTAAAGGCTCTTGCGCGCCTATTTGCAGCCACAGTGCCAAACATCCAAGACAACTGGGACTTAGCTATGAAGGCGTAAAACACCTAAATAAAATATGAATTTTTCAACTTCATTTTAAAACCCATAATAAATATTTTTTTCTAGGAGAAGTTATTTGGTATAAAAGCTACATCAATTGTGGCCTAACTGAGTTATACTGTAGGGAAAAAGAACTCATAAAACGTGTTTGTTTAATTCCAGCAATGCGCAATTTTATGCAAAACGGCCACATAACGAGAATAATGAATCTATCACAAAATTATAAATAGTGCTCCCTAAAACATGCTCTAAATGAGAAGGTTTGGGAGACTATACTGAATATTCCAAGCCAGTATTAATCTTAGCTGAACCATGTTTTGGATGTAAGCTCCTTCTGGTGTTTCAGTACAAAGCTGCAAAGCTGTCGAGAAAACCCTCTTTAGATGTCTCAGAGGTGATGGATTATGCACTCAGGGTTTGCGTGGAAAGAGAGGAGCCTTCCTCCTTCTCCGTTTCACCCCTGCTGCCACTATCACCGATGTTTTACCTGAACCTTTAGAGTGGTGTCACATCCTGAGATTTTTTATTTTTATTTTATTTTATTAGTTGAATTTATTTTTACGTAATGAAATATTTTATATGAAATCAAGGACACGAAACAACTGCTGCCATAGCACAATGCTTACAACATTAATATAATTTCAATTTGACTGCTGAGGCATTAAAAATGTTTGTTGACACTAAAAACTACAGTGTTGATATTTCTTTTCCGCCCTTTTGAATTGTAGCAGTTAAATAAAGTCTGTGGAAAGGTTTAGTACTTAAATTTAAATTGGCTAAAGGTTAAATTTGTCATTTCCACTGTGAGGTAAATGTGGGCCAGCAAAACTAAATAAACTGATAAAACCCTGACATATGTTTGTGTTTTCGTCTCACGCATAAATAAATCTATTATTAGTAGTAAAAGCAGCATTAGTGTTATTATCAGCTGAATACGGCAGTGTACATCAGGACTGACTGAAAGTGGAGAAAGTAATTAAATTCGTTTTGTTTTCCTTACCTCACACCCTTGAACATACTCTCTGAATTGGAGATAGAATCTATGATATACTAGCTCAGCAAGACCATAATTTAGCTCCTCCGCGCCTCCACCACAATTCTCCGTGAACTCTGTTTGAACCGCCTCAGTGGCAATAAATCATTTTTCTCTCTCACACAAAAGCGCGCCGGTCGCTCTGGGTGTCAACCCTTTTACAATTCCTCCTTACCTTCTCCGCTCTCTCGCCTGCTGACACAAACAACCAAGGAAATTGTCTATAAACTTTTATTTTTCACAACAATAACGCAGACAGAAAATGGTACTGCAGAATATCCGCAGCTGCGCACAAACGGTGAAATCCGGCAGATGCAACACAATTACGTTTTTCTTTTCTGTCTTTCCCCATATATATGGGCACGCGGGAAAGTGCACACACACACACACACACACACTCACAAACACACACACACACACACACACACACACTCACACACACACACACACACACACACACACTATAAACATATATATATCTTCCATATAAGAAAAAAAATCTATAAATAGCTCACAAAGCACAAAGGAAGCACGGATCAGTTAATGTATTTCCAGGGGACAGAGCTCCGCAGATAAAGGGAGACTGAGAGAGAGCTGGGGAGAAGACGTTAATGGGCAGAGGATGCTGTCGGTTAAAACGGTGCATACAAATGGCGCTGTCTTGGCAGAGCAAGGAGAAGATTTATGGGCCCGGTGCCCTATATTGCTGTAAACAATGCAGAGTGAAATGAAAAGACTAGAGTTTGCAGACTGCACTTCATAAGTTAGTAAAAGACAGACAATGACAATTTCCCAAACTAGTCCCGAATTTCCTATAAGCGTGTGCATTAACATGAAGTATTAATTTGGGCCTAACTCTGATGTAAATCGTGGCCAGTCTGGAGAATAGAGACAAACCTCCTCAGTACCGTACTGAAAAGGTGCAATTTAAAAGTGCAATAATTAAAATAACACTCAAAATATTTATCTATCTATCTATCTATCTATCTATCTATCTATCTATCTATCTATCTATCTATCTATCTATCTATCTATCTATCTATCTATCTATCTATCTATCTATCTATCTATCTATCTATCTATCTATCTATCTATCTATCTATCTATCTATCTATCTATCTATCTATCTATCTAAACCTATATACAGAACAACCTAAAGGGGAAAACCTAAACGTTAACCCCTCCAGTAAGAAGATCAGGTGGCTTCAAGCTGTGGGGTAAATTTTACTGACATTGTTTGGATCCAGTTGTTAGCTTAGAAGGAAGTGTGCAAAAGTTGTCCTAAGTAATCATCTTTATCCTTTGATTAACAATTTCTACCCAAATGGGGTCTCTTCCAACAAGATCACTCACCCATCCACTGGGCACAAGGTCACTGAATGGTTTAGTGGGTATGAGAATGGTCTGACTCAAACTTTATCATATCAGAGCTCAAATCATCTGAAGACCTATGGGAGATTTTAGTGACCTCCACCGCACCATCATCCTCAAATCAAAAACTTGGCTTATCTTTCCAGCAGAGTTCAGGAGAATTGAAGGATCGATGCCAAGTTGCATAGAATCTGTTCCGGCGACTAGTACCTTACTAAGACATTTTATGTTGTTTTTTTCCTTTAATTGATAAATATACATGCTTTACGCGGTATTTATTTGTTTACTTATTGTATAGTTTATTTTAAAGTCCTGCATCTTAGATAACAGAGGTCATATGACCCTTCGCGTTAACATCCAATCAAATACAGTACACACAAAGTTAAACTGCAGCAGCAGCAGCTGTCAAAGTGCTCAAAGTTCTGCATGATATGCAACTGGTGGTCACGCAAATACACCGGATAATCATTTTCAGAGAACAAATCAAATAAAAACCGCATCTCGCTAAACTTCTGCATAATCATGGATCTATAGTCTCAGGATCGCATATTCAGAACACTTTTGCTAATGAAAAGCGAATAACATAATCATAACTCAATCTAGTGACTGTCTGGGCCCCCTTGTGACACCTCTAACGGAAGAAAATGACTGTAATTTCGAAGGTCCTCAACGATGCAGCAAATGGGCTAATTAAATATTTCTCAGCGAGGCGTTATGATGACAGAAAGTATACTCGTAAGTTTATCCAGGCCATCATTTCCTGTGCGATGTCAACTCTACAGTGGGACACCAGTCCAAGCTGCTTCGTCGTCTCCTGCTTGAAATGTTTTCCAGCGCCGACACTAAATCATTTTTAACATTTCTGATGGCTTTTTAAAATCTAGTTTTATGTAAATTAATCAAACTCTACCTCCACCACGCATGCGCGCACACACCAGGCCGACGCATTTGCTCCCTTGAGTGAACGGATAGGAGAGAGATTTACGGATTTACGACACACCCACTGCTGGTCAATGTGAGACAGCCTCTCTATCCCTGGAAAATAGCAGCATGACCCCTGTTTCAACTCTCAGCCTTTATGCAGCTGCCATGGCTGCCGTTTAAACACACTACAGGATAACAATGCACCGGCCCGGACCTTTTATGACAAACCAAAGTGACTGAAGAAGACACTCACCTGGGATGAGTTTGAAACAGTTTGCACTTAACCCGGCGCAGACAACAAAAGCAGGCAATCAAGCGCGCAAGCGTCACAACACAGGCGCTTCCGTGTTTCATATTTGGTTTTGTTCAAACATTTCGATCGGTGTTTGTGTGCAAAGTTCTTCTTTTTTCATACATATATCTTCACAGAGAAAGTCCTCGCCCGAGGTGCTCGTAAAACACATGCAGCCTGCAGCAGTGCAATGTGAGCTGAAATTCATGTGTGATTCAACAGTCTCAAGTCAGAGACGAAACCAGTTAGCTGAGTAGAGACTGAGGAATTTATACACTCAACTTCAACCACACAAAATGCACCAGATCCCTGAAAGGCGGTGAGTTCAACAATAACTCATATCAAATGAATTCTTCAGATTCAGCCCGGGGGGCGGGGGCAAAATAATAAAGGCAAAAAAGACCATGACCTAAAAATCTGAATGGAGTGAAACCAAAAATACTTCATTCTAAACTTAAAGAATTAAACTGCTATCCATTCCTGTAGATCTTGTCACAGGTAAGGCCGTATTACTTTGAAGTTTACGCTCTTTCTTGGATCACGTGAGAAGAGAAAACGAAAATATTTGTGTACGCGATGATTCATTTTCTATCGTTAAATTTAATGCAGTTAAACATTTGTGTTGCTATGAGGAAAAGTTTCCATTGTGTATAAGAACAAAGTTAAAAAAACAAAAAGCAGCAGAGTGACACTGATTTATGACTGACTGGCCTTTTGTTTGAATAGCAATAATATTAAACCGCACGTTTTGTTTATTCCCATAATAAATCAGACAACGCCTAATACAGGTGTATTAGTTAAATCCCTGGCAACGCTAAGTCAAATTGTGCCTCATACACTCTCATTCCATTTAACGCAAATCTTCAGTTACAAGAGCTCAAACAAAGAGGGACATGTCGTCATTGTTCGAAGTGTAATTCGAGCTGCACCTGTACAGACACGATGAGGAGGATGAATTATCACATAAACAACTGACAGACGGTGAGATTAGTTTGGCTTTCAGTGTCAACTGTTTATCCTGGAAGACGGGCTGTTGAATATTTTTCCATCAACGTTGAATATTTGGTTCACACCAGAAAGATCAAAGCGCTCTAACACGCTGAAATCTGCCTGCAAAACCGGATAAGAGTTTTCGAATATCATTTTTAAAAAAGCGGGTAGTGATTTGCCCCATCAATAATATCTCAAGGGTTGACATCATCGCTTATATTTTCGAGCATCTTCTACTTCTAACACAACTTAATTAGTAATCTGTTCTGAAGTTCGCTCTCCTCTGTGTCAGGGGGAAAAATGCATGTGGCTAAAAATACAAGTTTGGGGAAGTGCCGAGCCTCCATGGGAAGTTTGAAGGTTTTTGAAGGTCTTTGTCCATAAACTAATCAAAATGACCAACTGTCCCAGTACTGTCAGAAACATCTATAA
Organism: Haplochromis burtoni; assembly: GCF_018398535.1. Lineage (NCBI taxonomy): Eukaryota > Metazoa > Chordata > Actinopteri > Cichliformes > Cichlidae > Haplochromis > Haplochromis burtoni. The sequence continues at coordinate 1,777,366 of NW_024582370.1, forward strand.
TTGGCAGCTCACGTCTGAATGTAAGTGCTGACCGGAGACCAGCTATTCTCTTAAGCCACACAGGAGTCATGTGACTGCATCAAGAGACACTCTTTTTAATGCTCCTGTTTGGGTATGGGGTCTTCAGGGAACTAAAAGGGTAGTTTTGTTTACATCTTATTTATAATTTCAATTTAAAAAATAACTTTTTAAATACGTATACAAAACAATATTTCTTCCTTTCCTTCTTTTCTCAGACAGACTTAAAAAAATATTTATATATGTATGTCTCCATTAACTGCAGTAAAGGTTACCACAAAACTTTGCCACTTTGATTTGGAAACGACTTCACGGGAGATCGAAAGATTGTTAAATTAAAGAAGAAGGTGTCTGTGTGGAAATCCTGCAATTCTGCTGGATGCAAGGAAGAGAACCGTCCGAGAGTTCAGCCCTGTCCAGTGTCGTCGCCCCCACCCCGCCAAATTAACAAAAGAAGAAACACATTGAGTGATCCCCCGCAGCAGGCCTCTCTATCGGCACAACGCAGAAAAGAAAGCCGAGGCCGAAGGGGACCAGCGAGGGCGCACACAGAAGGTACACGTATAGAGAGTGAGTTGGGTCACAGGGTTGGAGAGGTCGGCCATCCAGACTGAAATGAGCCTAATGGGACAGAAAATGTGTCCCCGAGGTGAACTCGGCCTTCTACCATTTCGCCCCCAAACTTCAATAAAGTACCTTTTCAGCTTCGCGACATGGAGGCGACAGGGCCTAGAAAGAGGCTGGAGGGATGCTGGGACTGTGGCGAGCACATTAATTTCTCTAATCTGTCCAGCAACATAAAGGCTTCTGGATTCATTTTTCAGCGCCGTCTCACCACTATTCTACTGCCTATCCAAAGCCCTGTCCAAAAAGTAGGTTTGAACCTCTTTGGTCCAGCTTAAAGTCCAACTTAACTTTCACATTTGTGGGAAAAGCAGTCAAATAAAAAGAAAAGTGGCAGAGGATGCGACCCCGTCTACATAATATTTGATAAGATCAAAACTGGTTGTTGTCAGAGCTGTTTTCCAGAACAGAACACAAAGCTCTATGGGGAAAGATTGATGATGGAAAATACCTCATCCCTTTGTGCTCTTTTGCCTCCCACTACGCGAGGCATTTTATAAGGCCTATTCATGTCACAATTTCAATAATCTATCAAATTCTTGCGCGTCTTTGGACTCAAGCCATTTTTAAACCGAAATCCTTCTTCCCAAAAAAAAAAAAAAAAAAAAATGGGGGGAAGAATGGGAGACAAAATGAAAGCACTTCAGGCACTTCAGTTGATGATTCAGTTAAAAAGACTTTCTTCAAATTATTGCATCAGTCCAGCAGGTTTTCAGCAGCAAAGAGTCCTGCAGTGAGTTGGTCCCCCTGCCAGATGAAAGTCGCACGATGACGTTGCACAGAGACGCCTTAGCGCCGTTTTTGAAGTTTCTACAGTCTCGCGAGCTGCAGCATACTACGGAGGCAAACTGCCCACTGGGGAGTCAGCAGACAAATGAGCCAAAGTGTTTATACAAGCAAGAGTCAAAGAGTGAACAGACAAGAAAACAACAGCATTCCTTTTTGTGGAGAGGGCACTGCTTTAGATCAATTTAAAAAAAAATGTTTAAAAACCAAAACCAAAGGTAAACTAGTGTACTTCATCAGCATCTTCACTCAGATATTTAACGAAGACCACACGACGCATTATACTGAATCTATCGGCAGATCACGACTTTATTTTTTTTATTCATTTCACATTTGAAAACCCAGTCGCATGGCGCAGAGGACTATAGAAAAGCAGGGCAACCACTATTGTTACAAAATGAATAATTTCACAACAATCTAAAATCTCTAACACATTGCAAATGTACTCTAAATTAAACGCATGCATCTTTGTGTTCAAGTCAGGACGAAGGAAGCGAGTAGCTTCTTTTGTAGCACTGGCAGAGGCAGTGCAGTGTGGACTGGAGGGCCTCAGTGGCTTGTCTAATTGAATGCCCTTCAGACTGATGAGGTTGCACGTATACTGCACAGCGCAAACTATTTCATTTTCATATTTTAGAAATAACTTCAATCCATTATGAGTGAAGCTTTAACACGCACACACACACTCACACACACACACACACACACACCACACACACACACCACACACACACACATACACACACACACAGTGTCTGTACACATTGCAAATATAAACACGCAAAAAAGGGAGCTGCAGGATTGACAAACACAGTTTAAAAACACAGTGATTTTTGTTTCCCTCGTGAAATGTCCAGTATTCACACATCTGTACACTTTTAAGGATCTCCTCCAATTTGCAACAGTAGACCTCACCTTACCTAAAATGAACTTGGAACAAACGTATTTAAAACTAGTAGACACTCACTGTTTTATTGACCAATATGATTAGCACAAGTACACTAAACTCCGTTTATTGCATTTCACAATAATCTGCTTTGAACCGTCTAAAACACAACATCAACACCACAAAACTAAATTGCAAAAAATTGAAAAAGAAAAAGAAAAATCCTGTTTCTGAAATACACGAGGTAATTCACACATTGTTATTCTCCTAAACATACAAGTTCAAGATCAATGGTGTGTTCCAGCTTTCTTTTTTATATACCAAAAATAACTATTATTATAGTGATTTCCTTCCAGTGTTGTTTGAAATAAATAGATTGTGCATTTCACCTTGGGCAGCAGGGCAAAAGAATGGCCCACAATAACATTTTGATAAAATGTATATTTTTTTCTACTTTTTCATCCTTCATTCAAAACATTTTTTAATAAAAAACATCATTTTAATTGAACTTCAAATAAATTAAACCCTGTGTCACGTAAAAATAATTCATCGGTATTCGCAGTAATCCATGCTATATAACATGCATTTTATATAACTTTGGACTTAAAGGAAACCGCACAAGATAGCTACGAAAACAAAATATATAAGTGTTCTATAAATAACCAGTTCTTATTCTACCCCCAGTAATGGTTCGTGGTTTTATAACCTGGTAATATCCTCGCCATGCTGAGCTCCGGTAAGTTCGTCGGGGGCCCCGGTGTTAGTGGCCGAGGCAGCGGCAACAGCGCCGGCTGCTGAGCTTGTGTTGGACCCGGAGGAAGAGGAGGAGGATCTCACTTTGGTGTTCGGGAGCCTGTGATCCTTTTTCCATTTCATCCTGCGGTTTTGAAACCAGATTTTAATCTGCCGCTCGGAGAGAACCAGGGTGTGTGCGATCTCGATGCGCCTCCGCCGAGTTAAATATCGGTTATAGTGGAATTCCTTCTCCAATTCTAAGACTTGCTGCCGGGTGTATGCTGTCCTAGACCGCTTGGGCTCCGTCCCATTGTAACCAGAGTTCACTGGAAGAAGGAGAAGAGGAGAGAAAGGGAGACAGAGAACGGAGGAAAGGAGGGGTAAACAAGAATGGCCTGAACTGAGATATGGCTGGAAAGATTTATTGGTTATGAATGTTTAGCTGTTTGAGAAATTTAAATGGGAAGTTAAGAACTTCTCAGCGTAATGAGAGGACACTCACATCCAACTATGAGCTAAATTATTAATGCAAGATTACAAAGCTCAGATTTTTTTTCTTATTCATTTCTCCCCCTCTCTCCATCGCGCAATACATAACAGCAGAAGCCACATGGTGATACGGCTGCCCTGAGTATACCTCGGCTATAAAATTTATGGTGGGTGTAATTACCAATGCCGAGTCGTAAATCCGCCTCAATTGTGCCATTTCAAAGGCTTCCCTGCTATCGGAGCAGGGGCTGGCAACGAGATGGGAGTCAGAGGGACTGATAAAGGGAGGGAAGGGGAGAGAGGAGCATGAGGAGTGCAGGGAACATAAACACACAAGTTGCCTACCAGTGCTGACGTGAATTTTCTTCATCCATGGGTACACCACAGGCTGTTTGGAGGAGGCTGTGCTGTTTGGATGCTCCGGGGTAGCTTGGTTGCAGGCGGAGGTTGCGGCCGGTGGGGTGGCGGGGGACATGGACAACTGTGGGGTTTCACATGAAGCAGGTTGCCCTTTCCCTGTCAGTAGATGCGCAGAATGGGGTATTCCATGTCCCCTTGGCGTGTCAGGTTCAGGGATGCTTGCACAGTTAAACTGGCGCTCTTGGTAGCTCGCCCGCGGAGGATATAACTCCTGATGGTGATGCTGGTAGCCAGTGTCCCTTGCGCGGCTGTAATATTCTGGACTATGCTCGGGGATGTAGTTATTTTGCGAATATTCCTCGCATGGAGGAAATTTCGGATCAATGTAGTTAGACTCCATCAAATACGAGCTCATGATCATTAATTTCTGGAGTGGAAAATAATTTTTCTAGCTTTGTCGTTTTTCTGCTCCATAAAGCCCTCCTACTTGCGAGCAGCCCTGTAAAGTTACTTTTACCACGTGACCCAATGGCCCAATAGCAGGGTAAGAGGTAGTTCCCGGATAAGGAACCAGAGGTATTTAGCATACCTACAGTCGCCATTGTGGGCACAAATCTTTCTCTCTCGCTCTCTCTCTCTCTCTTTCTCTCTTTCTCTCTCTCTCTGGCTGCGTTACCAAGGCAATTGATCTTGGGGACAAAACTAGTAGCTAGTTGCTGACCAAGGAAAAAATATAACAGGCAAATACAGTGGTCTCAATTATTCAAAGGGACAAGGATGAGGTGCAACAACAAACCAGTCATTGTGTTAGTTATAACACCTGATTAACAAAGACTGTCTCTGACAACAAAGCTTCAGCTGTGACACAGCCCAGGGTCTCTTCACAAGACTAAGAATAAATTCATTCTTTCTTTCTTTCTTTCTTTCTTTCTTTCTTTCTTTCTTTCTTTCTTTCTTTCTTTCTTTCTTTCTTTCTTTCTTTCTTTCT
>NW_024582370.1:1782271-1824566 GCF_018398535.1 Haplochromis burtoni
TTCTTTCTTTCTTTCTTTCTTTCTTTCTTTCTTTCTTTCTTTCTTTCTTTCTTTCTTTCTTTCTTTCTTTCTTTCTTTCTTTCTCTCCTATAAAACATTTCAGCAGTAACATGGGTAGGACATCGTGATTATGAATGTCAGTGGAGAGGTGGAGAGGTGAATGGTCTCCAGCTTTTGAGGAGATGAAGACTGATCATTTGTGGTGCTGGACAGAAGTGGACAGAGAGAAACAATCTGCCTCAGTGGCAGGTTCTTCAACAATGAGAAATTTAGGTCTATCTATTTCGAATCCATATTAATTTCTTTAAAACTACACACTTGTATGGATTTTTTCAGCTTTTAAATGAAAATTGGTAAGAATAATCAGAATCCGAATGCTTTATTAATCCCTGCGGAAATTATGTGGCCACAGTAGCTCCAAGACAGTAAGAACAGTAACTAACTAAACTAAATTAAATCATACCGTATATTACAAAATTACAAAATATAACAAAAAAGATTTAAAAGATACAAATGACTCAGTTATGAATATCCCAGTATATAGCATTAAGACTGGGACTGAATTACAGAAGGATTCTGTATCTGAGGTTGCTGCTTTAAAGTCACAGTAGCCAAAATCTGTTGGAACAAAAGCTGCAAAATGCTTTACAACATTAAAGATTTTAAGAGTGCATCCATGGTGCTTCTATTCTATCCTACAGAAAGACAAAGCTAAACTCTTTTAATCTCTAACCTTTGCTTCCATAAGGCACAACACAACAAAGCAACCATAGAAAACAAAACATTGCATAAATCCAAATTTGAATGTAAACCCTGACATGCCACAGACGAAAATGTCATAGACACAACAAAACTGCAACACAAATGTGGGCTAAGCAGGCGTCAAACATCCAACTGATCAAACTTACATAATATCACTAATATGATGTCACAGATCAGGGGCACACAACCCTGCAGAGAAGCATTCAGGAGCTCACAAACCAGCCAGCAGTGAAACTACATCACTATTATGTCACAGAGCAGAGGGTGTAATGAGCTGCTGATTTAACTGCAGGACCAGTATTGTGTCACTGTGAAGTTGCTGCAGACAAGAGAGTCTGCTGTACACACTCTTGACTAAGTGAACATCTGTCCTAAATGCAGGATAGCAATTCACGACACGTGTAAATAGAAATCAGCCACCAGTCCTTGTGATCTTGAGTGGTGCTAATTCCCTCTTCTTCTGACTGCAGTTTTACAGCTTGAAAAAGCCCTTATCTGTTACCTGGTGCACATGTTTCTGAGCTTTGTAATGGCCCAAATAAAAGCGCAGGAACAATCAATGAACAGCATCTATGTGAGCAAAAACAACACTGTTAGGCAGATGAGACAGGCCATTGAAACTACAAGAAGTGCTGAAGAAGAACTGCAGAATGCAACATCCCGATGATTAGGAAACAAACATGGTTACGCAATGCTTCAAACTAGAATTTAAACAGTAAAATACAAACACTGAAAGTATTACAACATTTTCTTTTGTTCAGCAGCCTTTAGGCAAATCCACCCTGAAAATGTTGCATGCTAACCCTGGCTGAAGCACTGACCATGAGCCAAGGCATACAGCACTGGTGGTCTGTTGTTTTATTGTAAACTGATACTGCCTGGGTGTATAAACTTGTCATGTTCCCATTGTTTTCTCAGAGTCAGCTGTAGGCAGACAGAGTGAAGTTAACCTCCCTATCACCTCAACACCCCCATGTTTCACATATATGTCTTCAGGTGGAGAGTAATAATAATAATAATAATAATAATAATAATAATAATAATAATAATAATAATAATAATAATAATAATAATAATAATAATAATAATAATACAATGATATATTTCCATTCAAACCATCACATTACAAGTTAAGCATCTATTTTCACAGCAGCAGTTAAATAATACGTTTAAAAACGAGGTGAAATTGCTTATCATAATTCCGGCTGTACTGTTTGTAAAGAATGCGCACGACATTTCTATTACCCCTAGTGAGGATGTTAGAGGCGTTTTATAGAGCAATAAAAGCCGTAAATCAGTCACTTTTAAACGACCCCTGGTTCCTAACGTGTTTTACAGGGTCTGACACAGTAGTAGCCGCACACTGCACGTTCTCTGTGGCCTACCTACACAATCTGTGGCTGTCTGAGCTATGAATACACTTTGTGACAGCGTTATTGCACTGCCAGAGCCCGTGGATGGGGTGGATGCAGGCTATATGTATCATCGTTGATGCTTGTATATGCAAAAGCAGGAAGAAAAAAATGCCAGAGAGACGTGAAGGGAAGCAGATGCAGAACAATTCATCGACTGGCGTGGTATTTCAGTTGCCCATGTATTCCTGTAGAGACGTATTTGCGACTGCTTGTACTTCACACAAATTCGGTTCTACAGGGTATACATATAGACAACTAATGTGTTTTAGGTTAGACACTGTAAAAGGTCATCTCCCGGGCAAATATCTGTGGCAAGCAGGTTATCGTGCATTTCACAGTCGTGTCACAAGAAGCATCACAGTGGAAATACCACAGAAAGCGTGCGTCAAAGCGGATTCTGTTTATCAGGATTCAAGAAGCAAAGCCACAAACAACCCCACTCCTGCTATGGATACATCTACAAGCAAGGGAAAACACACATTTTAGGTCCTTTCTCTAAAAATAAAATATCCGTGAGTGCACACGTATGCCTACACACACACACACACACACACACACACACACACACACACACACACACACACACACACACACACACACAAAGCATAAAGACGCCGTACGCAGAGAACAGAAAGGGTCTCTTTTCTCAACATTCAGCCTCTGCCTTTGAGGTGCCTCCTATATGAATATTCAGCTACAAACACGAGGGATACAAAGGGACGGCGTGACAGCACACATGAAAAATAAGTTTCTATTGTTCCCAACCATTTCTTCTGCTTGCTATTACCATACTGACCGCTCGGTAACCTTTCTTGCTGCCACTCTGGAAGCTAATGAGAAAAGCCTCGGATGAAAAATGCAATATCAGACATGTGACCTGTTTCGGGGTTATTAAAAACAGCAAACATGCTCAGATTGTGAATCAATGGAATTGATTAGAGCGGTGATGCACAGGGTGCTTCAAACACTGTCAAAAAACATCTCAATCTACATATTTCTCCGCCAGCATCCCGCGCATCAATTTGATTTTTTAAAATTGATTAACAAAGCCTCCCGCCCCAACACACACAGTGAACTCCCGAGAAGTGGTAACAAAAAAATCTAACTCATATTCATTTGGATTTTTTTCATATTCTCATCAAAAGACATGCTGTTTGTCGTGCACACAACCAGTGTGAAAGGAGCTACATACACACCACCTACTCCCTCTCGCCCCATGCGCTCTGGCGGACGCATTTTAATATTAGTTAGACAGCCTGACCCGCGTTTCACCCCTCGCGTTTGACTGGTTCCAATAGTTCACTGCCAAGGATTATTGATGGAGAGACAGCAATGAATTCTTTCTCCCCACAAATGGCTTTCAGATCGTGCACCTAGTTCAATAACTAGTTATAATGTAGAAGTACAAAAAATGAGGCCCTCAGGCAGACTAATTTGATGTTTCATTTGTTCATTTGAGAAATTAAGCTTTCCCTTTTCCTCCCCTGCAAAATAACAGCCTTACAAGCGTGTTCACACATGTACATATGTAAACAAAATAAATCTGTGCAAAACTATGTGGAGGTCGTTCTGTCCACGCAGTGCTGCTCTTTTTCTTTTTTCTTTTTTTTAATTTGGTGGCCGAGTACCTGACCTGGATGCAGACAGTGCAGCAATATTGTGCTCCCTGATGAAAACGGTTACGATGCGCTTTTAATCAAACTCTTAACCTAATAGCCTTTCCACGTTTACTCTCCCCAGGTGTAATAACGTTAAGCTGTATCGTCCAGTTAAAATAAAAAGTTTTAATGAAGTGCAGACAGACTGGAGACTAGTTGGATATGAATACTCTTTAAAAAGCAGCAGCCAAGGGAGCAAAGGCGGTTTCAGAAACCAGATTCCTCCTATAAACAGTTGGTTGGTTTCGAAGCAATGATGTGGTTCATAAGACTCACTGCGCAGTTAAATCCGGCTAACTGGCACTGCAAGAAGTTGAGAGGATAGGATGGTAATTCCATCTTAAGTTTTTGTTTAGGCGTCCAATGTTGGAAATCGTAAGAAACGAGACACAGAACATAACGCCAGAGTGTCTGGATAAATTAAGTGGAAGTGCAGATATTAAGGTGGTTGCTGTCATTGAAAAAGCAACTCCGCCAGACAAGCTTTACTCTCAAATAAAGGTAGGCAGATAAGCGTGGGGCAATGCGTAACACTTACTATTAAATCCGCAGTCTCACTCACGTTGGCTCGTTGAAATGCCTGAAAAATAGAGAGAAAGAACGAAAAGAATTAAAAGGGTAATCATGACAAAATGGTTCATAAAGGTCCATAAAAAATTTCCTCATTAAGTGACAAAATGAATTTTTGCACCCAAACTGCAAAAATAAAATTCTCGAGGAAGAAATTAGCTTTATAATTTGTTCAATTAATATTTTATTTTTAAAACATGTATTAGACACCCCCCCCCCTCAAAAAAAAAAGAATAGAAAGAAAATGTTACTCAGTGTTCTCTAAATTAACGAAGCAACCTATTTGTCACGCATTTGAAGATGCCATAAACATATGCGGTGTCCGTACCATATTTCCGGTTTTTGCTCCAATTTTAAAAAGCCACTGTATAATCTAAAAATAAATCTAAATATATAAATTGGCCACATACAAATATGAAAAGGAGATTATATAATACAATCGAAAGCCACAAATGTATTTCATTATAATGATTTCCTTCGTGTTTCCTACAGTAAATCACTCAAAGTTCAAATACAGAAAGAAACTGTTTGCATGTGTTTCCTTTTTTCCTAATGACCCGTCAGTCCGTCCCTTTGCCTCTCATATCCTCTGCTATCTACTTAAGCGAGGCTGTCCTAGAAAAGCTCTGACATGTGTAGGGCTGCTGCAGAACTGGGACCGAGGGCGAAAATTTAGGACGGGTCATTTTCAGACAGTAAAAGTAAATTTACAACCATTTTGGTATTTCCTTGGGCAAATTTTCTAAGAATAGAAATCCCAGGACTTCCAGAGCGCTGTGGAATTATGGCGGAGAGTCAATGATAATTCAAAAAAAAACAAAACAACTAGTTTGTCTTCACATTGTAAATCAATTCTTGCTGAGTTAAACAAAACAACCGATGTAATAGGACTTTATGGTTTTTATTTGGGCTCAGACAAAAGGATGTTTGTGTTCACCCGGAAATGACCTCCGAGGTTTGAATGATGACAATGTCAGCTCCACAGGTCAAAGAAAGGAATACGACAGCTCAGAACATGGCAGTGAAAACGGATGTTTGTGCCATTTCACTTTTATTGTGATGCTATAAGAGTGTTTTTGGAAAGGTCTGTCCTAGTTTTTGTGAGGTTAAACCAGGTCTTTCATTCAAAGTGCCTAAAAAGTACTGAGAGTAAAATTAGTTCGATTGTAATAAGCGCCCTGTAGCCCCATGGATGTGGCAAAACACACGTTAATATTTGTTTCTAATTTATTGTAAAAGAAAAAATATATTTACTAGTCATTTCTGCAGGAAAACAAATATTTTCCTTTTGTTTTGTTTCATTTTAGTGCGAGAGTTATGGGAGTTAATGGGATATGACAAATGTCTGTATTACGTAAAAAAGCAACGAAATTGCTTTTGAAAAAAGGAGGAAATAAAAAATAATAATGAGAAGAAAGAGGAACTAACAATGCCCTGACTTGGACACGTTGCCCCCGCAGTGTATCACTCACACAGCAGCGTGTTATACAGTGCCCCCTATTGAAAGTGTATAATTTTTCCCCTGCACACCTGAAAGCAAACCAGGACAGACTTTACGTATTCCACATAAAGAAAATATTAAAAATAGGTTTGTAAAGCCAGGTCTGGAGAGATGCGGTAAGTGGTCAGCCTTCAGTGCATTTGTGCACAACCTAAAGCCTCGAAACTCCTCATTTGGAAGAAAGCTGACTCAAATACTTTGTTTTGTGATTTTTAATTCTCACATTATGCAGCATTTACAGCCTGTAAATTCCTGATTCACCTTGTGCCTAACAGCATAGCTGAACACACCCAAAAAGTCTTACTGTTAGAGTCATCCATTCGCAGTTTCACACATTGAAGAAAGAGCAGCTTTTCTAAGCTGAACTACTTTCTAGGACGTTTTTAAAATAATGTAGCCTAAAGAAAAGCAGAAACTCGTTTAGGTTATAAGATCACATAGTTTTAAGACTGATAACACATTTCTGCAAAACATGCACATGCACGCCTCGAGCTAACACTAGTGCTGCCTTTCGTAATATTTCAGTTTGGATAATGGCATATTTGAACTGCAAAAATGCCTTTGACTCAAGCCTGTTCCTTTGGCCCAGACATGACCCTAAAACAATATGAACATCGGCTGATGAGTGCAAACAGTAACTTCGAGTCATGGTAGTCAGGTGGTTTTGCACTAATAAGCCTCATTTTGTGAACTAATGCATTCTTTTAACCATCAGAGCCACCTTTTAGCACAACACAGAACAACACAGAACAAATGTCACAAAATATGCTTCAAAACGCTGTGTATATTTTCAAAAAAGCGCATTTTCTTCCATCCAAGCGTCTGAAACCACGGCGCTTTTATTTAGAATTTCCGTATGTCACATGGAGGTAAGAGTACGAGGGGGATATTGGAAATGAGAGGGAGAGAGAGGGTGTAGTGGTTAGTGAGACGGGACGCCAGATTATTTTTGATAGTTCTGCCTGAACTTTCATTTTCCTCCTCCCTTTCTCTCTCTCTCTCCTTCTCTCTTTCTCACACAACACACACACACACACACACACACACACACACACACACACACACACACACACACACACACCACACACACACACACACACACACACACACACACACACACACACACACACACACCTAAATATATTATTTTCTCACTCTGACATTAAGAAGAAAACTGTTGAATCAAATCACATCCACCGCATGAAAATATGCGTAGGCCTATATTCTGTAATTTGCCAAGAATAAAATGCAACAGCCTTCAAATAAAAGGCTAATAATGGTTTAAAACGTGGCTCCTTAACACAAAATATCAGTGATCGATATATCCGTACGAGAAACTTTTTGAATATTATAAAAGAGCAAAGATACAATAAAACGTGTGAAAACAATCATTTTTTCCGGGTGCTTAAAAATATGGCACAGTTTCATAAATACTCGCTGCGAATTAGTACATAGCGTCAATTTAGGCTCTAATCTGTTTAACAGTCACGCATTCAGTTACAATATAAAACAAAAACTACGCAGTTCAGTGAGCGGCACAGCGCGCAGGCCTGTAGGCAAAGTAAAAACCAACTTACTGCAACAGCTCTCAGTCCTCCGCACCACTCGACTACACAGTCCAAAGAAAGGTACTGCATCCTCACTGCCACAAAGCCCTTTCTTCCTCCGATAAGGGGAAGCAGGCAGCTGCGATTCCGGACAGTTAAGATTATATATGATGTGTATATATCGAAGGTTTGTCAGCTCTTCCAGGCCATAAAACCCACTTAAATGACACCACGTGCTTCCTATGCACCATTCACAGGCCCTGCTTGAGGCAATTGGCATATGTAACCTTGTAAACTTTAAAATACCCTAAAAGAAAGACATACAAAAAGGGATTGAATGCGTTGTCCATGTATAGGTTAGGCCCAACAGAGCGCAGAGAAAGTGGACGCTGCGCTGACCGGTTCTCATAACCGTCAAGGAAGTCAATAGGAAGCTATTAGTTTAAGAGGTGAGTTGATTTTTATTTTCTTTAAGTAGTGCTAGACAGAATTACCTCATAACCTTGGGCTATTCTGCGTCACGCCACTTCTTCTACTAAAACTGCCGCTACATTCAACAATGGCGTGATTTTATGTCCGCTATGCTACCACATAGCGATGTTTTAACAGCAGTGTAATGATAGCAGGATTAAAGAGCAAGGCGACATGACAAAAGTAGCCATATGGCCTCAGCGGTGATGACGCGCCAGTGTGCGGTCACAGGAAACCAAAGTTTTGCATCCACGTTGTGTCGTGGGTGAGTGTTATCACAGGCAAGTGCGTCCCTTCCTTCCCTGACAAAACAGGAAACGGAGTGTGCGTGTGGTGGAGTGCTGGAGAAGGGGGCAATAAAGTTTTATGGGGGCCTTAGACTTCCGAGCGCGTTTGTGAGTCAATGAAAATCTGTTGATTTCGTGGCTCAAATGGGACAACGCATTTATAAATGGCTTTGATAGTGAACTGAATTCCGCCAGCCAACCCTCGAAATGTGTTTTAAATAATAATAATAAATAATAATAATAATAATAATAATAATAAACGTGCATGCTGACAGCAGGGAATTCCCTTACTTTTAATGAGTCTTTATTGGTTACAATCAACGAACAGGCCATCTATCAGTTATTGTAGGCCCAGTGTTAATCAGGCACCTTAAGTTTACAAAGGAGGGAAGAGAAATTGTTCCATTGCACATTACAACATTATCACAAACAGCCACTGAATTGTACATAATGATTCAAGAGTCACAAGAATATGACAGACAACAGGGATGGTGTCTTCACACGAAATCCACTCACGAGGACATTGCTTATTGAACACACATTCAACAGCATCCTAAATGCAACATGTCACAGAGTAAATTTCAAAGAAAAAGAAAAAAATGGAGAGAAGTAGTATTTGTAAGACAACTTAACTGTTGCTAAGGATTTTCAGATAAGTCAGAATTAGTATTTATTTTGACTTTATTTGATTCACTGACCCCTTTGATGCATGGTGATATAAAGTTGGGAGCTATTCAGGTTACCTCTCGCTTACATAATTTAAGAACATTTTATTTTTTTCTTCTTTTAGTGTTTGTGTGCACCTTTTCAGTGTACTGCAGACCAAAGCTTTGCAGCGGGACGGTTCCAGCTAACCCTCGACCCCCTGTTCCTCTCGTGCAGTAAAGTGAGGCTATCATCGCATGGGCAGCAAATTAATTTAGAAATGTAAACCGATTGATCAAAGTGAGCGATATTCAATACATTAGGTCCCAAACTGCAGCAAGTGACACATAATTGGTGATGAAGCACACAGAGCGGTGTCGTGATGTCATTGCTCCTAGCAGTTCATCCGAAGGTCAGGCGGCACTCCAGCATTGTGCAGTGAGGGGCTGAAAACGTGCTGCATGCACCGCGTTCGCTGATGCCATTTTTACTCCTTCACTTTGATTTTTGAGTCCTTCTTCCACTTCATTCGTCTGTTCTGGAACCAGATTTTGATCTGCCTCTCGTTTAGACACAGAGTGTGGGCGATCTCTATGCGCCTGCGGCGGCTCAGGTACCGGTTGAAGTGAAACTCTTTCTCCAGCTCCAGAGTCTGATAGCGGGTGTAACTGGTCCTGGACCGCTTACCCTCCGATTCTGAAGTGGTATTAAAATAAGTTAGCTTTCAGCAGCATTAGAGTGGAAAAAAAATAAGTGGAATATAAATAATAGGCTAATAATATCATTACATTCATTACTATTACATGTTATTACAAAGCCTGGATACCCATAAGCACTACAAGCAAGGATCCATTAATTTAAATCCCCTTCAACCCCCATTTAAAAGATCAAAAATCTTTATATAACCTAATTTTAACCTGATATTACTTACTGTGGACTTGTGCAATAAAAATTTATGTTCATGCAGATAAGGATGGTTAACTAGACCCTTAATATAAATATGCTCAGTGCAGGGGAAGAGGGCCCACTTAATCCTTTCACAGCAAAACATAAAAAATACAAAATATTACTTAATGCATCTTATCATGATTTAATGCTTAGAAGTTGATAACTAAAAATATGTGGGCCTCTCGATAAAACCCTGGCCTCGGTTTAATAACGATGCACTGGAGTAGGATGTTGTGGGGGAGAAGCAGATATGTAAACTATAAAAAAAAAAGGAGGGGGCGGGGGGGGGGGAGAAAAACTGGGTTGAAGAAAGTGATGTTTTCCAGATACTTTTTTCAGATTTCCGTGGGTACATGCGTGCAAAGCAACGGAGCTGTGCTTTTGGAAAAAATAAAATAATTTCAACAACCCTGCAGTGTGTTTCTAGATATTTGCATATGGAGGCTCATAATAAAAACAGCATCTTTTGCAGCAAATGTGCTCCCTGTACGTCTCGCTGCCTCAACAGTACGCCAGTGGTTTGAAGGCATAGAGAAGAAGCATGCCTATTCAGATCTTTTAGAGGTGAAAAGTTCATGATTGGGTCAGGGCATTGGTGTTTGACAGAGTTCAATTTAAGGCTAAAGCTTCTCTCTCACAGTGTGTGTGCTGATGCAAAACACATAGCTAGACCAAGTCTATAAACGAAGCATGGCAAAAACTAATACTTAATGCTGCATTTGTAATATTATTCCATAGTTTTATCGCATTTTTGTTCTCTTATCCAATTATGCCACCATAAATCACAGCGCAGATCACATCTTCACCGTAACAGAGCAGGTTTACGAGCAATGGATGCCTTTGTCATAAAATTTATGACCGCGAGTTTTTATTATTTCCTGCGTTTGGCCTATAAAACTCAAGAGGGACACTGGAACGGGCAAAAAGAAGTGTTGTAGCGTTAAGGGTGAATAAGGGAAAGCATCTTAGCTGCACTTTAGAAAATATGCAAACTTTACCGTGGCTCATGTGCAGTTTTGTCATCCATGGATAAATCTGTGGTCGCTGCTCACTATCCTCAGGCTGGTTCACGTTTGTGTTTCGTTTCACGGACTGCGTGTTATCCGCGTTTCTGTCGCTCTCCTGGCTCATGTTGCCGCCGGATTTTGCGCTTCTCTCCGGGTCTCTGCCAGCCCCACGTCCGAGCAGCTTACTGCTGCCGTAGCTGAGCCCGCTGGCGTCCACAGACGAGCTACTGGAGACCATGGTTATTTGTGGTCCTGACGGGAGTGGAATATCCGTATTGCCACGCAGGCTAGTTTTCATCTCCTCCCGTTGAACAGAGGTCGTGGGGACGGGACAAGAGAATATCCCGTTCACATTAACACCCTCATAATGGCTGGACACGCGCCCAGATAGATCGAAACTAAACATAGTGTTAGGAGAACTTGTCTCGCTTGTTTGCCTGAGACTGGAGCTGTCAACAGAGCTCATTTCAAACTACCACCGACACTTTCTTTTTAAACTAGACAGGGCTGCGGGCTACACGTTGCGGGTATTTCCTTGTTTTTGTTGATCATTGCTTTTCTTTGTTGCCGCTTTTGGAAAATTCACAGCTGTCTGCCCTAAAAAATAATCCAGGATTTATAGGTGGAGTAGGCTTTGGTATCTTTTTTTAATTCTTGATCCGACGTGGGCTGCCCAAATATGGGGTATTTGTACGGGATCACGTGCGCATGTTGGCCAGTCATAAATTGGCTTTGATACTCAATGGGGATATTGATGAATAGGAGAAACGTGTCCGGTAAACTTTGAGCTGTTGGTTGTTGAGGACCAGGCAGGGATCTTTAGCGCAAAAAGGGCAGGACAGTAAGACAAGAGCGTCATCTGGTGTCTGGTATGGGGCAAGACGGTCAAGACCGGTCAGCTCTGTGCCCTGGACCCGCTGCCAGTCCACCATCACCAATAATAATAATAATAATAATAATAATAATAATAATAATAATAATAATAATAATAATAATAATAATAATAATAATAATAATAATAATAAAGCTAGGTTAAAATATATCTACGCGGATGGACTTGAAACTTGAACGTTGTTGGGAGTTTATATTACTACAGCTACGGGGATGTTATCGTGTTTAACAGTAGCTTAACAGTAGCTAATTCCTGTGCCATACCAATATCGGCGTCGAACAAACAGGTCTCATGTTTTGGAGAAACAAAAATTGCTTAAAAATATATGTTTAACGTCAAATCCTCCCTTTCTTGCCTACACAGCTTCCGGACCAAACAGGCCACGACAAAAAAAATCTTTAAAATTTAAAGAAAAGCAAAAGAAGAAAGAAATAGCAAACTTTCACAGTCCACGTTTAGGAAATCTCTTCGTATTTTTATTACGTATTTATGGGATCTGTCTTCATCTGACTCATGAAACAGACAAGACGAAGGTGAAAGTTTTACAAACATTTTATTCCGTGATACACAGTTATGACAAAACATTAATGTTTGACTCTCAAACAAAGGTGAAGAATTACTAGTGTACAAATCTATCTCACGAGGAAGCATGTTGTGTCAAATGGTCAATGATCTTATGTTATGCAGCGTCTACCAAAGCGGCTAAATGCACATTACGTTTCCACGGGATTTACGTTATATACCGTTACTTTTATCATGTACAGACATTATGGTTTTTGTTTGTTTGTGTGTGTTCGCGCGCGCGCGTGTGTGTGCGTGTGTGTCTGTGCGTGTCTGTGTGTGCATGTGTGTGTTCGGACTGGAGACTACTACTTTTAGTTTGATGCAGGGCCCATTTTCCTGCGGACGATTCAAGTAATAGATTACATTGTGATCAAGTGTCCGCCCGCTCTTTTGCCTCCATGGAATGCGCATGTACAGTAATGAGTTTAGTCAGATCAACACTGTATTATAGTGAGGTGATCAAAGAGTTTCACAGTGATGGATGGGTGTGTGAGAGGGGGGTAGGTAAATATACAGATTTCCTGGCATAGGAAGATAGGTAGAAATTAATACTTCTTTTTATTTCCACAATACAAGTGTGATATTTGCAATAAAAAACAAAACAAAAACAAAAAACCCTCAGTTCTCCACACAACACAGCGGCCAAACTGTGGCTGAAATAATTTTGGATTTCTAAGGATCAACACTCCTGTGGTCCAACACGAAATAAAATTGGTGAGAGCTGCGTGGTAGCAATCATGCGGTGAAGTCGCTCTCGAGTCCATGTAGATTTTTAGGTAGTTATGTTGGTTTGTAATGGTCATCGTGTGGTTTTTATAATTTTTTATTATTATTATTATTTTGAGCTATTCTTTCTTCTTGTCTTCATCCTTCCCTTCTTCCATTGCGCCATTGCGTTCCTGCTCTTGAGACGCTCCTGTCTGTTCAGTTCCTGTCACCGTGGAGGTCAGGTTGCTCTCTTTCTTCCATTTCATGCGTCGGTTCTGAAACCAGATTTTGATCTGCCGCTCTGTTAAACAAAGCGCATTCGCGATCTCGATGCGTCTGCGCCTGGTCAGGTAGCGATTGAAATGAAATTCCTTCTCCAGCTCAAGCGTTTGGTAACGAGAGTATATTTGTCGTCCTCTGCGTCTGTCTGTCCCGTAGCCGACTCCTGCTGGGAGACAAAGTAAAGTCACTCATTTAAGCTTTAACAGCGCGAAGTCACGTTTGGGTTTCAAATAAAACGTGCCTCTGCCTGGAGTCTGTTCATACTTGGAGGCAACTGAGCATAAGTTGGTTATTTTTTTTTTTTTTTTGCCTCGTTGTTAGATTCATAATTGCAATCTAAATCCACAGAGAAAAATAAACGCATTTTAACTGGAAGGGGAAAATATATCTCAAAGGATATCTTTGCTGTATTATCTAAAATTATTAAAGCTTCTTAAGTAGTCTCTCTATCTCACTCTACTGATTATGGCTACTATATCATTCTTAAAATGAAAGCTGTTTGTTTGCACATGTTAAGGCCCATCTACAAGTCGAGGGGATACAGTAATGTTTTATGGGGCCATAAAAAGTAACTTGCTCTCTTGGTAAGACATATCGTAAAACTGGCCCATTTCCTTAATTTATTTGTCGTAGTAAAACTCACCGCCGTGTGAGTTCATTCGCTGCATCCACGGGTAGATCGGGATGTTACTTTTCTGCTCCTGAGCTGCTGCTCTTCCTTGATCCAGACTGTACTCTTGAGCAATGTGGCTTTGTGTATTGAGTCCCATATTTGTTTGTCTGCAGCTGGGAAGCACGTCCTTGTCTTGAAGAAACACGTTTGATCCATACTCATACTGTGCCCTGCCAGACCCAAACACCACATTATCTTGAGGAGAGTAGAAAGGTGCATATATCCGATTCTGGGTCACAGCGGCACCGTACGACGAAAAATGTCTAACTGTGTCATAGGTGGTGGAGTTTAGGGGTACGTTAGGCAAAACATCTTGACCACCGGATAAATGGCAGGAGAGCGACGGGTTCGCGAAATAAGAATTCATACCTTGCTTGTAACCCTCTCTCCAACTCTCCCCACTTCTTTATCGGTCTCTTTTCAATCTCCTTCTCAGTAAATCTCCTTCCCCTCTGTGTCAACCAACCACACCTTTCTCCAAGGTCTTCTTTTTTTCCTCGACTTTCTGCCTCTGTAACTGGACGTGAGCTACTTTGAGGATTCAATATTATTAATTTCCAATCTCCGGTTAAGACGCACAAACCCGAGTGTTATAGCCGAGGCTTGGCTCGGTGAGAGACAATATGACAATGTCAGCTGACCATTCTCAACCAATTGAGAGGCAGGAGTTGAGGAGAAACTGTAGCTTTTAGCTCAGAGCTTGAACATTACGGCTAAATGTCGATAAACACAACGTAGACTTGGAGTGGCACACTATACAGCTTGGCTGAGTGAGAAGTTTTTGGCTTGAAGTTTATGAGCATGTGTCGTTTAAGCAGAAAGCAAGATGGAAAGCGTGGCCAATGTCATTCAGGACAGAGACCACATTCAGAGGAAGGAAGGAGATGGAGAATTCTAATGAAAAACACGTGAAATATTATACAAAATGCCTATTAAATAGTGACCAATAGAAAAAATAACACGGATATTAAAGCTGTTTACTAATGCAAAGCCATGAACTGTCATACTAAGTTCTCGTGTGAGTGATCGTGTGTGCGCATGTGTGTGTCCTATACCCAGTTTTAATCCATAATACAACATACACTGCTGTTTATCTCAGCCATATCAACGACTTTCCAATTTCCATGCTTTTGCAGTGACCTGGGGGAGGGTGTCGGCGGTAAGAATGCGTTTATGGTCTCTCTTCTGTGAGGGCAATAAAACAAGTGACGTTCCCCAGCTCACCAACAACTATCTCTGCAGCAAAGCCTTGAAACACAGGCAGCAATCTCTCCCGCTAAGAATCAAAAAGCACTGCACAGCGTGTGGAGGCAAAGCAAAGACACAATCGCGTGCAGGACAGGTATGGCACAGAAAGGGGAAAAAAGAATGAAAAAAAATGCTCCTGTGAAGATGACTTCTGCCACCATCTTGAAAAAAGAATCCAATCAGTTGTGCGATCGTGCAAACCTGCTCATCAATGCTCACTGCTATTTCTCAGGTATAGTCTGTTCAAACTCACAATAAAGAACACTTTACTTCAAATTAATTAAGCAAAAAATGTAATAGGCAACATGTTAAAATGCTTATGCAGATGTTCCAGTCTCTTTTTTCTCTCTCTCCTTGTGATCGTGCTTTGACATTCCTGTGACACACACACAGAGGAAACGGGAACCGATTATTATCTCAGCACCAAATGATGGGTTTGGAAATTACTTTAGAGGCGTTTTGCAGAATTCTAGAAAAACTTGATCACGTGTTTTGACCTAAACGAGCTGCCTCCAAAATCTGCATTAGACGAGATCGCAGTGCGCTAATTTTCATTTTCATTTTAGAAAAACTTTTCAGATGAATTAAAACTAAAACGCCACACGTGCTTTCGAAGTAGTTTTCCAAATTAATGTGGCCGGTTTTTGTTTTGTTTTTTAATTTACTTTAATTTATTTTATTTTTTTTAAACAAGCCGCATCAGATAGCAATATAATAATAATAACAACAACAATCAATAACGCTATTGAAAAAGTCTGTTAAACGCAGCCCCACTGGCTGCAACAGCCTATTGGTTCACCTCATTGATTTCTTCAATGGAGTGAATTCGTGCAGCCTAAACGTGCAACACTGTTTGGTCTGTTGTTTGGGATCCTGAATAGCCCATAAAAGAGACAAGAACAAAGAGAAGGAAGTAGCTGGTGCAGTAAAAGTTTCCCTTCAACTATTTGTGACCATATGTGACATCCGCGTCGCACAGATTTGAGGCAAATAAAGCGCAAAAGTTGGAGCCTGCAGTTTTCCTAAATTTCCGTCCTGGGACTGTTCTTTTTCCCCTCTTCTTTTTGATATCCAGAAACGAAATCACTTGATGACGGAGGTTAAACCAACACTTATAGCAGGAGTAAACTACTCGGGGTCCCAGTTTGTTTAGTGAACTTCTACCCTTCAGTGTGGTGTAATTTCAAAGGAGACCAAATTGTTGCAAACATTAAAAAAGTCAGTTCCCCCACTTTGACTGGAACTTGAATCCCACCAAAGTAAATATGAACAAAACGCAAATAAAATTGAAGTTTGTGATATTATATTTTTAGTCAATCCGCCCTCATGGTGGCAGAAACGGAATGTGCAATAGATTTGTGAAAGCTTTCCTTTGTTTAACCATTTCTGCTGTCGTCACCAAGTAGTCGGCATAATTTATTCCACACTGCAAAGTGTTTCAGATTAACACAATTTTCAGCAATCTCTATTCCATCAAAATCCACTCGAATTATTTGAGTTCTCAACCACAGATTTTCCTTATTGTTATTTACACACACACACACACACACAACACACACACACACACACACACAACACTACTCACACACACACACAACCAGAAAGAACAAGAGCGTCTAATTTGGGATTTGTAAATAAAAGCTGAACAGTAAAGCCAATGTGCGGACTGGAGAGACTGGAATGCAGGAGAGCTTGTGTCAGTGTGCAGAATTAGAAAGGTCATTCTTTCCCTTGTGTTTTAGTGTTTTATTGCGGCCCGTGAGGCAAATTACGCGCACGACATTTGATGCAGGGAGGAGAGGAACCGTTTGGTGCGCGTTTCCACAATTTTTAAAAGAACATTATGTCCAGCGACGAATGCGTGAACCAGGAAAAGTAAAAATATAAATTACTATCAATACCCTAACATCCTGTTTCTAACCATGGGAATTAATAAAGATCATTCATAATTAATTCCTCAGTGTTATATGCCCTGAATTTGTAGTTTTATATGGTGATGCGCAACGAAGGCATAAACTAAGCTATTATTAATATTATTATTATTATTATTATTATTATTATTATTATTATTATTATTATTATTATTATTATTATTATTATTGGTTGAATTCTTACGCTTTGATGTGTTCTTGTGCTGAAGGCCTAACTTTGATAGCCCGCGCTCTGCAGCACAACATGGCCCATCAACATCTACGGTTGCTTCTATTTTTTTCTTAAACACAGCTTTCAATATCCAACATCACAACATCACTCAGCATTAGTTATACGGGACCCTTAAAATTTCTACATTATCGGCCATGATTAAAAACGCAGCAAGAGGGGCAAAGTCTGGTCATCCTCTGATGCTTTTTCCTCTCCCCCGCTTCTAACCTTACTAATAAGGAGTAATTCACATACTAACAATGTAAAGCCCTCTATAAGCACTTTACCATCGCTGGCTAGCCCAATTAATGTCCGGAAGTGTTCGACTTTATGCTCGTTAAGCACTCAGGAAGCTGTTGCCCAATGAGCGCATGTTGATCCACACATCATAAATTATGGCCATTAGTAGGCAAAATTTTGGTCCTGTCGGGATTTGTAAGTGAGGTTCTAAATGTGGTGATGCGGACAGATTCATGACTTCATGGAGTTTAATGCGAGCCTATCTCTGGGTTTAAAAAACACTGCAGGGCAAAACAATGGGCTGTGGTTTTCCCTTATTATTTCAACCAAGATTTACCTAACAACTCAAATGGCATCTATTAAATGGGCCCTCTTTCGCTCTCTCCCTCTGTCTTTCTCTCTCTCTTCTGCAGGCATAGTGCTGGGCAGCAGCGGACACGATCCATTGCAACAGCAATGTTTCATAAGGGAAAAACAAACAACGTGTTTAACAGTAGGTTATAAGAATTTAAAGGCTTTCACAACGAGGCTTTGCCAATAATTGTATTTTACAAGATTGAAACGCTGGACTGCTGAGACAGAAACAGATCACGTCGCTTTATTACATAAAAAATATTTAGTCTCCACACAGAGAAGAGAGGACAATTCCTCAAGCTAAGCTTTGATGAAACAACATCGCCAAACTTCAAATGCACAGCCTGCAGTCTCCCACACACACACACACACACACACACACACACACACACACACACACACACACACACACACACACACACCGTGTTATTTAAGATGTCTTTGGATACTTGTGCAATGGATACACTTCGTATATATTTTGTCTTACACTGATACTCCAATTCATTATCCTTCTGTTTTTTACTGAGGCTTTCGTGGTTTCTGTCTCTCCCACACACACACACACACACACACACTTGACGAGTTTAAACCTCATTCTGTGTTTTTTTCATATGAAGTCCAGAATAACGTAAAAGAATTGATCTGGATTTATTTTAATCAATACATTTATTTAATTGTTTTAGTATTTTTAGACGTGTTTAAAAGAAATTTGGGGAAGTGAAATGTATATGATGCAATGTCCCACCATTCATGCACAATATGCTATAAACAATGCACTGTATACACTCATTCTGTCTCACTTATGACGACACATTTGCTACTGTTAAATGTCCACTGCTGTTGCTCTTGGTGTTGTTGATATTGTGCATATTTGATACAATTTTGAACTTATTACTTACTCGTCCTATTTTATTTTTTTTGCCGGTGCTGTAAATAAAATGAAATGTTAACTCTCACGAATGTCGTGGCGTGCTTATGTGACAAAGCAATATCTTCTACAAATCACTTCATCTCATCATGCTAAAACGAAAACAATAAAACAGACGAATCTCATTCTCCAAAGTGACAACAACAAATCAGAAACACTCCTCGGTGTCAGGTCGAGCAGTTACTCGCTGGCAGCAGTGTATCAGCTGACATCCGCAGTGAACCGCCGCCGAAAACCAGCAGCCATAAACATCAAGCCTCAACACCCGCCCACCTCCACATATAACGCCTCTTGTCGCTAGGGGGCACTGCCGGGAGACACCAGGGTGTCACTGTGTACATACTGTGAGCCTATGTGTTTCTCGTGTGTGCGTGTGACATAGGGATGTGTGAAATTGCCTATAGATGTTATGCAGGCTTCTGGCAGAAACTGGGTTAAACGTGTGGCAGCAGATGTGAAAACAAACCATAATTAGAGAACATCAGCCAGAAATTAATATCATTCGTCACTGCCTGGTGAGAAGGGCCTATGTGAGTGATGAGAAAGTTTACTATCACAAGGCAATCAATTACATCGGGTTGGCACAGCGCCTTTAAAAATACACACTGGATGTAGGCTGAAGCAGCCACTACCCACACAGGTGCTGCCACATCAGCCAGAAAGAAATAATGACAACCGCCCCGGGCTTCAGCACCCTCCCAGGCTACAGGTCAGGTCACAACTACACTGAATAGACACCTTCAGTTCACATGATCTCACACGTTCATAATTTTCACAATCATCTCAACGCCACAAGGACCAGCCGATTGAGAAAGATCATTAAACAGTTAAGAAAAGCAGCTAGTAAAGTGTATAATCTTACCCCCAGCAGGCTCTCCACAATTTCGAGCGTCACTGTGGTCCAACAAAGCAGCTGAAGGGTCACGATGGCGAGTGGGATATATCAACACAACGCACATCTCCTCTGTGCTGCTGGCTGTGTTCACATTCCGGCGATAAGCAGCTTATGGAGACAGGGTGTCTGCCGGGAAAAGTCTTTTCTAGCAGGCTTTCTTCTTCCATTTGCTGTCCCAGTGGTTTTATTGCCTCCGGTGGGGGAATAAACGCAGGCAGCGGCTGGTAGAGGCGGTGACTGTCCCGAAGATCTCTCTGTCAGGAAGTCGGGGATCGGGTGAATAACACGCGCGGCAGTGCCAAGATGACTGTGCAGCATTTTTTTTTCTTTAAATATTACAATAAAGGGAAATAATATGTTTCTACGCCCCAGCTTAGTCTGCTGCTGATACAGGGGAAGGACCAGAGAATAGACAACAGCATAAAGTTCATGTTCATAGCGCCTGTGCCACGTGGCTCGCTTCAGCCAATGGCAGAAAGGATTCAGTCGTAAACTTTTATTACTCAGCTGTAAATTTCTCCTTTTAACAACCAGGAATGTTTGCACCCATCTTGTCTTTCCTCTCTTTTTTCTTCTTCTTTTTTTCGATTGAACAAAACTAAACCACCAATAATATAATACATGACAGCGAAATTCCCCATATGTCACATATCAGACATGTGTCAAAATATGACAGTTCCCCTGGTGGATGAGCTCTATGCCAAGATGTCCCCCAGACAAGTTGGGAACGTGGAAATAAAAGTGTGTGAGTGCGAAGGCGAGGTAGGGGAGTAAGAAAAGGACAGAAAGCGACGGAGACGCAACTAATTAAACTTCAATTAGGCTAAACTCTACTTCCATATAAGGGCCTGTGCTTCTCATACGGAAGCAAACAGATGTCAGGATAGTCTGCACCTCACATCCAATATCAAATACGCAGACACACCAGGTGCAAGCATAATATCAAAAATTATGCCTGCTGCAAGTCATTTGTAACAAAATATACATTTAAAAAAGCAGTTGAGATTTGAGCTGGAAAAGAGAACACTCTGTTAGGAAAAGAAATATACATACACTGCAAATGTTGTGCAAACCTTTAACGAAAGCTAACATCAGCACACGCAGAAAGAAAACAAAATATCTAATCGTTGCGCGTAAAATTCCTCACGCATAAAAAGTTAGGAGGTTAGGTGTTTTTTTTCTTGACCTTCAGCAAATATACTGTATCCTAATACTTGCGTAATAACAGAGAGACACGGATCAAGATGAGAACAACAGCAGACGTATTATTTAATTTAACACTAACACGCAGCTTTGTATCCCGTAAATCCTTTTACAGGAAGTCCTCTGGCTTCGCCTTGAAATAATCACCCGATGTGTCGTTTGATGGCGAGTAAAGCGCATTCTCTACAAGCTAAATAACCAACAAAATTTCCCTGACTTACTAGTTTGAGTGGTGCATCTTGTCCTTGCAGGCCGTCATCGCCACACGGAGCTGAGGCACACAAAAGATGCAGGCCGAGCCGCGTCTTTACCACCGCCAATAAAGTTTACAGCAGGTACACTTAACTTTATTGGTAATGTCAACCCTCTGTTAAAACTACACACACACACACAGAGAGAGAGAGAGAGAAACACACACACACACACACACACACACACACATTCACACAAAGGGGTAATACGGGATGCTGGATAGCTGTGACTGAGGGACACTTCCGGAAATTTTCTAGAGACAAAGCGCACGTAAACAGAGAAATAAACACCCTGAATTAAAAGGTTGCGCTTTGGCGCAACACTGTTTGATCCGAGAGAGAGAGAAAAAGTCACTGTTAGGGGGAAAGCCATAAAAAGAGGAGACGTGAAAGACTCCGACATCTTTTGGTCTCAGTCTGGATTGAGATGAAATGGGAATGTTTGATTGAAAAATAAGTTTCCAGTTAATGTGGATAAGTTTGCGTTTTTGCGAATAATGTTCACATAAAAAGCCTTGAACACTGCTTTCGTTCTGTCTTCCTTCGTTAGGCTGTGTTATGTTGTTACCCTTCAACACTATTTATTTATATTTATTAATTCATTTTGTTCAAATAAAAGAGGTCTGAAGCACAACAAGAGGTTAGTTCGTTTTTTGTTTTTTCCTTTTCTTTACAAAAGAATTCTTAGATGAGGATAATTTTCCAATTACGAGTGTGGGCTTAAATATAAATAGTTTCAATCGCACATTTCAATATGGACACTTTTTAACTACACATTATAAAATCCCCTAACACTTACTCCTTGGCATTGCATTTGCGTCCACAATGTTCCATATATGCACTGAAGCTTATTTGAACCGTTTATAAGTGAGCAAATAAAAAGCAACAGACTTTGAATAATTTAGCTGCCTAACGCTGAAATTCGGCAGCTAAATTATTCAAGTCCCGGGTCATGTTATGGTGTATTTACTACTATTATTTACTTTGAAATTACGTCTAATATTGCATTAAAATTGCAATAAATGCATTTTTTAAAGAAACAATATGTTGAAAATCATTCTGTTCTCAATTTGAAAAATTCAGATCCGGTTAAAAAAAGGGGGGTGAGGGGGGAATCAAACCAAGAGAAGGGTGAGGTCGAATTTCATGTTTTGAAAAAGAGGGTTCAAATTTCTGTTGAGGGCTAATATGATAGAGCAAGTACTGGTATTTTACCCCGTTAACAGCACGTTCAGAGACCCACATTGGTGTACCGTTTGATATTTATCGCAGTTTAGTCCTACTTGAGTGTGTTACTCAGATTTCACGTTGTCTGTTCACGTCCTCTGTCTATTACAACCCGTCATCATGAAAACCAGCTGGACTGCCGAAGAGAGATGTTACCTGTTACCTGCACTTGGCCTCCCCCGTTCGCTTTGATTTCAGCGCTCTGGTGCTTTTCCGGCGGATTGTCTGGACACAAGATTCACGCAACACCTTGCAAATGTATGGCCTCTGACAGATAAAGCCTCCCTCAAGCTCTGCCATTACTTTGTTTGATTATTAACATAGCACGTCAAATGTTTGCTCATCTCATCTCTCAAACAGCAATCAGTCATCCCGAGATTCATTAAGGAAAGCTTCGTGTCCTCCCTGAAGAGAGGAAGTTTCTTATTAAGAGGATGAATCAAATACGACTCAGGCTTTGGAGAGTAGGCCTGCTGTGAATGGGATTCGCTGTCTTTCCTTAAAAGGTAAAGAGATACATCCGCAAACGCGTGTCTGGCGCTTTTTTAATCGAACTGTTCTGAAAGTTTAAATTGGGAAAACTTTATTTAGGAGGCTTCTGCACTATCTTCCCTCCTGCCGAAGCACTTTTTGGATGCACAGGCTGAAAATCGAGGCATCATCAAATCATCAGTTTTGAATTATTCAAGGGGCTTTTCTGTTGCACGTTATCTACTTACTGTTGTCCGTGCATGAAAACAGGGGTTCATATTGAACTCTTTAAAAAAGAAAATACTACCCTGTATATTTTCACTTCACCTATGTCTGCATTGCATTTGTTTTGTGTACACGGAGAAAGGGTGGTGATGATGTTTGTTCTAACAACAGAGTGCACAGTCTTAATAAAACCAGAAATGATAGTGAGCCATCTTGTTTATTCGTGATTTTACATCAACAATGTCGGGGACACACAATTCCGTCTTTCACAGGAGAAACACCAGAAAACGAGCATATTGTTAACATCAATATATAACAAGACGTACATAAAGATTATATTCAGTGCAAAACAACTACGCTATATCACCAGCACATTAAAATAAAAATTCCCTTACTTTAAAATCGTTGTAATTGTAGCTGTTGTTATCATACACAGTACATGTGCGTTATAGGCAGTTTTAGTTGTTGGGGAAATAGCTTGCGATCAAATCAGAGCGATGCCATAAATGTGGAATATAAATTCTGCAAAGGCAAAGCTCTGAGTTTTTAGGTAGTGCTGTGGTACAATCTCAAAAGTGTTTACTTGGCTTTGAGCTAAGTGTCTTCCCAAGACTCGCAAATTGTCTTCAACAAGTGTATACTGTTTGTTGGGTAAATGCTACATACATAACTTAATAATATAAGGTCGATATAGAACACTTTAAAATTAAAACCATATGAAATCTCTATATTCAGAAATCTCTATTGCAATTTCCCCAGGTTTAGGTAGCATCAAAGGATTCCAAACGATTGCATTTCCCTGGTAATCCTAGAGAAAGATGTCTGAGGAGCTAATGGCTGTCACATGAAAACGAGTAAAACAGTAACAGTAACAATTATAATAATAAAACTTGTGGTTTATACAGAGGCTGCTAGCCAATGCAACTGTTGCGATGATGTTTTAACACTTACTACTAAGTTATAGGCCTACATTTTTTTTACAATTTCAGAAAGGCTACTTTGAAGTGATGTCTTTTTTTTATGTAGGCTATAATCTATTTACAACACAGGTCGGCGTTGGTCATGTTTTGATCTTATTTGGCTACGTTTTTGATACAATTATTATTAAAAGCAAATTTGTAAAAAATAGCTAAGCCATTTTCCATCCAACATGCGTTTTAATTTACCCTCCCTTATTTTTTTAAAACAATGGCCAGAGTTCTATGGAGAGAAAAAAACGCTACAAGCGTTTGTAGCTTCTACAGAAAAATCCAAATGGTAATGCGCATCATGTTAGGATAAACGAAAGAATGGAGAATTTTGTCTATTTATGACAGCAATATTGGTGGGATTCCTGATCCCTCTTGACAAAATAGAAGGGTGGTCATAAAGTTGACGCTCTCTGCCTCCTTGTGACTCTTCGTCTGTTTATGGGACCTCTCCTTTTTTCCTCTTTTTCACCCATATAACCATAAAAGGACCATAAAATCACTCCTTGGTCTCTTCTTTCTCTTCCGCTTCTTTCTCTTCTGCCTCTTCCCCTTCACCGTCCTCGTTCCCCTCTTCTTCGGCCTCGGCTTCGGCCTCTCCTCTTTGACCCGGAAACTTGTCTTTGTTGTTCTCTTTTTTCCACTTCATCCTTCTGTTCTGAAACCAAATTTTCACCTGTCGCTCGGTGAGGCTCAGGGCGTGAGACACCTCGATCCTTCTCTTACGGGTCAGGTAAGGGTTGAACAGAAACTCCTTCTCCAGTTCAAGAGTTTGGTAGCGACTGTAGGTTTGCCTCCCATTCCGTCTTCCTGGGGCTTGAAATATGAAATAAAGCCAGAGGTTAACAGGGCTCACCACGATCTCCCCATAAAGACATTCAGATGGCTGATAATTCTTTCTGAATTTACTCATTTCCTCTGCACAATCACTAACCCATTTCAGCTCTCACACATGCCAGATCACACTCAATGAAAAGAAAGAGCGAGTAGATGTCTTCTTGCAGTGTTAAGCTGGGTAAGTTAGATTTTCCATTAGCAGGAACATATATCAGTGTACACACAGACCACCCACAATAGAGTCCGTAGTTTGCTTGGGATCTGTAAATAAATGTCTTCAAAGTAATAATAATTTACACACATGCCTGCTTCATTTACAGTTCATTCTGCAGGTCTGATGCAACTTTACAACCACATCCCCCAAGAGTTAGTGGAGTAGGATATAGTATTATTACTTTGAAGTTCAATTTTTAATCTGTACACGAAGGTAAAATTGCTCTACATCCCCCATCAATTTAATGATGTTAAAACTCTACGAACAAAATCTATATACTCCTCCATGTCAGATTGGGAGGGGTGTTTACAGAAACTACACTGTTTCCTCTTGCAGCAGAGCCCATATAAACTTGACTGACATTTTCATTCATACTCATACAGGAGGACAATAACTAGGTAGGTAAAAGTATGAGAAGACAGAGATAAAGTTGGGGACGATATTGGGATGCATGTCTCTGAGCAGAAATGAAAAATGAAGCGCACACCTGTGTGGAGCTAAAGTAGCCTTATAGCCTGGACAGAGAGATCCATGAATGGAAGGGGTAATATCTACAAAGCCCTTATGATTATGGCTGTATGTGTCTGAGCCTACAGTGGGCCTGTGGGTCAAATTACCCCCAAAACTCTAAAACCCGGATTCTGGATAATCGTGGTATGTTGTGTTTTAGCTAACCCCCTGTCACTCTGCATGCTGCTGGTGTGCATGGTATTATCGTATTTTAGACTACGACTTATCCATCCATTCTCATAGCTCTATTAGAGTTTGTGAAATATCTTATGTGAACGATAATTGACTTCAAAGAGCGTGTCATGTGGCTGTAATCAGCAATTCAGCGTTTAAAGGCACTTTGGAAAGCAACCATTCAGCCCTGTATGGGCATGTGCTGCAGAGTAACAGCAGCCTGCACTTCAGGTTCTATGTGCCCCATCATGTTCTCTGACTTATTTCGTTTTATAGTTTAGAGACATACTCTTGTACACCCTATGTATTTAGCACACATGCACAATCACACACACATACACACACACACGCACAGACAGGCGGATACACAGTGACACGCGCGCACTACACGGCAACACTGAAAGAATAGGAAAAATTTGTATGATTCTGACCGTGGGGTCTCATCCAAGGAAACATAAGACTGGGAGAGGAGTTTTGATTTAAGTGGCCTTGTCCTTCTCCGGGGTTAGAGCTGCTCGACGATTTACAGTCTGGGTATTGCGCTAGGCTTGCGTCTTGTTGGGTACCATAAAGCGTTTGCCTTGGAAGGGCTTCATATCCATAAAATTTCGTTGCGTCTCCGTGGCAAGCCAAAGCGCAGGGGTTTTGCTGGTATCCGGGGTTGGAGATCCCCGTGGTCCCGTGGTGAAAAAAGTCCTGCACATGATGGGATGGGTGCTGAAAGCCCGGTGCGGCTGCTCCGGGTCCGTAAACTAGCGTGTGGCTGCGGGCAACGCTTTGTGGAAACCTGCAGTCGTAGTAAGTTGGCTCCAGTGACTCGCTGCCTTTGTATTTAGAAAAAAGAGGGTTAACAAAATAGGAGCTCATGTTTAGTTAGCATCAAGCAGACGGGCTCTCTCGCAGCAGAATATCTCCTTTAGGATGATGGCAGCCTTTTGTTTAGGGTCCCAACTCGCACAGCGCACACAAGCAGACAAACCGGAACTAGGAGAAACGCTGCCCCTTTGGACAATCTACGGCAGCTCACTCTCTCTGAGCCGTTCCTCTCATCGGATTTCTCCTCGCAGTCGTGAGTGGGTTTTTTTCCAGGTTTTGCAGTCTCAAACCCGGCTCATGGCATGTGCTTTGGATGTGTGTTAGCTAAGGTTACAGCTGGCTCGCTCGACCGGCACAGTCACAGGCGCTGCTCTTTTCTTTCTTTTTCCTTTTTTTAGATTCCCACCCAACCACCCCCACCACAGGTCTCTCTCTGGCATCTATCACATCGTCTCTCCACACAGTCCCCCCCCCCCCCCACCCCCCACCCCTTCATCTTTCCATGACCGGTCAGACGTGGGCCCTACGTATATCCACCTTGAGAAAGGCTTCACTAATCATAACCAACAATCTAAGAGGCTGTAAATATGATCAATGTTAAGTTTATCACACAAAAAAACCTTTCTTACAAGCTGAACAATTCAGTTGTGAAATGGTTACGATATAAAGACGATGAAGCATGATACATTTCCTGTGTAGTCTGAATTTATAGTTTTGCTTCTTTGTATGGGGGTTATGAGGTGTTTAAAGCAGGGAGGATTTCCCCTCTTTCTAAGCGGATTAAGATGCTTTGATGAGGTATTTTTATTTTTGTATTTTTTTTCTATCATGCCCTGAAGGTTATATACAAGTTCCCAGAAAACAGTTGGCCTTTCTTGGGCTCCATTGGGTCGGGATGATATTTGGGAGTTTATCAACAGCATTAAAACGGTATTAAAAATAAAAACAACACAGATTCGGAGCTATTCAGTCCCCCGAGCAAAACACCGAATTGAAGACAAAACATTCCTCGATGCAAAACCGTGTAGAGGCCAAGGCGACAGATTTCCGCCAGGCGCTCCAAAGCACCGATGCACGCAAATATAAACACGACCTATGAATGCTATAGGTGCCATTTACTGACCCCGTAAAACCGACGAGGATGGGCAGTAAATCTCACACGGGGGAGTTCATAAAATTTAACATTGAATGTTTAGGTGCAATCAACTCGCACGATTCCCAGCTCAGTACTCGCGTGGTCTCTATGCCTGTGTGGGTTTTTGTGGGGTTACTGACGGTTTCTACACATCATCGTAAAATATGAAAGGCGCACTGGACGAATTTATAGACCTTTCACACTCTATAAATATGCAGATTGCTAATCACTTGTTGGAGAATTTGAATTGTTGGTACAGACGTTACAACCGACACGGACTGAGGACTAAAATGGTACAGGTAGCCCTTTCTTTACTGGACATATTATTATTATCATTATTATTATTATCATCATTATTATCATTATTATTGTTGTTGTTATTATTATTATTATTGATGCAGCGGTTTATGCTTTTGCTGATTTTGTTATCGATGTGTTGCTTTGTTGCCATTTATTTATTGCACTGATTTTATGTTACAGATGCAACTGTTTAAAAACTGCTAATAAAGGAGTCTCTGGCTGAATGTGATTTTCGGCTCTTTATTAATTGTGGATTTTTTAAATACTTTTTTTAATAAAGTGTCTCAGTCTGGTTTGAATTTGCAGCTTGAAAAGCAGAGGCAGCAAATATAAAAAACACACACAGATTATGCATTATTATGTATTATGCTTAATTAAGTTTTTGTAAAAGGCTATGAACATGTACTGCATGTATATTGCAGATATGATTTTGCGTTTTTAGAATTGAGCACACAACTACCACCCACAAAACAGCCGTATTAACTCATGAATCCACAGACAATGAAAGAAGCTACAAAAAAAAACGAGTGAATAACAAAAGCATAATCTTTTTTTCTGAAGTGAAAAAAAGATTACTATATTTGCACAGATTGTTTGGCCAGCACAACAACCAGCTGGCTGCATTCCGGATTGCTGTTCTGTGGCCTATTACACAAAATGTGGTTGGTGGCCATATCTGTCATTTTGTCATCGATAGGTTACTCTTCACTCTTCAGCCAAGCCACAGAGCTGTAAAAAAGCTCTTCAACGCAGACACACTCCTCAAAACGTGGACATACAGCGTCATCTAGTGTCGAAATGTGTCATTAAACCTGAATAACTCCACCAATCAGCGACAACTGCTATGTGGCCAGAAAGGGTTGAATGTATAGAGGATGTGTGCACCCTGTATTTTTCTTTAAATAAAGTTAAAGCAGTTAATTACTGTGGAATCTATAAAACACGCGCCTTCTGTCTTCGTCTTGCTTGTCTGTAGACTTGAAATAGTTGCTGTGCTGTCGTTTCCTGTCGTGGCAGCTGATCACTTTTATACACGAGATAATAGCGCTCTGCAGCACTCACATTTATGCACAATGGTTATTGACTTTTCCCATCTAATTGTAGACTAATAGACGACTCATATGATGAAGTGCAGGGGGTTTTGCGGCTGGCCCAGTCAGGCAAAAGTCCCCAGAACAGTGCGCATGCTTCTCCTTTGAACGAGTCCACCACCAGCGTCCATTAAAACCATAAAGTAATTTAGCCCAGACGTCTAGCCAGTTAGTCGAGTTTGCTTTGTTGGTCTGCATTTGAGACAAACAGCCGAGCTCCAACAGGGGCTGTAAAACTGGCATTTTTGTCCAAGCAGAGCGGAAATGCACTGGATTGGGCTTTGAAATTACAGCATCCTGTCCGTATTGTTTGCCACCACAAAAAGGCAATTTAGGTCTATCCCAGGAAACAAATGCGAGACATGGGAAACTGTCTCTCGCTTAAAACGAAACTTTTCAAATCTGGTCTCAGATTTTCTGATCGCCAATGAGCCTGGCAATGCAATTAACATTTAGTTAGAAATTGTGTTTAATTGGTGGTTAATGGGTTTTTTAGTACTCTTTCGGAAACTGCACAAATGTGGTTGATGGGCTACTTTCAACTCATATAGGGCATTGACCTAATAAAGAAATAAATATGGTAAAAACCTCGTGCATTCATCTCTGTCCCTATAAGAATATTATATGAACAATTTAAAAAGGATCGCCTATTTTAAGCCAGCATTTAAAATGTTTTGGTACATTTTAAAACCTTAAAGAGACGTGCTTTTGGGAGAAATTTATATAAAAAAATTACTATGTATTTTGTTATTGATATAAAACATAATCAATTCTGCGTTGAGAGTTTTTTTCAGGTCTACTTACTCTCCTAAAATGGATAACGTATAAAACGGTATGAATGTGAATGTTTGCGACTAAGAAGCTGTAATTAAGACACAAGTGCAAAGCGATGCCAAGCAAAATTAAAACAATGTTGTCCCAGTAAAGCCTTAAATAGGCTACGCCAAACTTTCTATTTCGCCATTATGTGTAATAGCAGAGCTCATTTAGGCCTTTAATGTAATGGGGGCACACTCAGCGGCCAAAACAGTGCGTACTAAAAAATGTGAAGGAACTTTTATTAATAAATCAACCGTCTTTTGCGTTTGTAGTTTTGGTTGGGTCCGTTTTCCTGTTGTTTTGAATTTCAGAAATTTTTGTATCCATTTACTTATTTTCTAGTACGGGGTAATACTGCTTTGGATTCCCCTGTACAGCCGTGTAGTCTGCTAAATCCGATCGCAAAAACACAGTCTGCAAAGCCACAATAAACACAGAAAACAAGAGCTTGGGATTATGGTTATATTTGCAGAGGTCTATATCTACACTCTATAATTAAACTCGTAGGCTACATTCAAAAAAAGGAGAAAGAAAATGTGCACAAATACAGCTACAACTATCACAAAAATACAAGACAGACATGTCGACCGCAGATGTTGCTGTACAAAATACTACACCTGCACAACAGCGTACAAAGAAAATAAACATGAAAGAAAACATTCACAGCATAAATTATGGTTTTTGTGAAATTCAAAGGAATTCAAGTATTCTCTTTCTCCGGACAGTTTAAGCGTATCCAAACTGCGCTTCTTTAATTTCTTTTACAAAACCACATATCTCGAAGTGAAAGCAAAGTGTAATTCTCTCCTTAGAAGTTTTCCGTTTTCTTTTTTCGTTCTTTTTTTCCTACTTAAACGCTCGACACATAAATGTACACTAAAAAATAATATTCGGCATCAAACAGTCTGGAAGTTAAGGTTAATACAAAAAAATCCAACAAAAGTGATAAATATAAGGAGGAGAGGGGCGCTTGTCGTGTGTTTTGGTACATCTGTGCTGTCCATTAGACTAGTGGTTATTGTTGGTTGTTGTGTCACTGTAGTCCACATTATTGGTCTTTGCTGTCGGTCTTTTCTTTGTTCATCTTCTTCATCTTCATTCTCCGGTTCTGAAACCAGATTTTGACCTGCCTCTCAGTCAGATTCAGCACTCTGGCGACCTCGTATCGGCGGTCTCTTGTAAGGTACATATTGAACAGAAACTCCTTTTCCAGTTCGAGAGTCTGGTACTTTGTGTAAGGACATCGCTTCTTCCTTGTGGAGCGGGCGTGTATCCAATTTGCCACAGGGTTATCTGCAAATACAAACAACAGCAATGATAAAGACAGAATAACAATATAAAGCTAAATTGTGAAACAGATGACATCAGCATTAACTGTTCGGCCTTTAAAAAAAATAAATTGAATGAGCCCCTGGATTTATAGGAAATCTGTGGACTCATCAGAAAGTGCAACAAACTGAAAACAGTGCCAAGGCACACACAAGTTTGGGTGTACGTCGTTAAAGCTAAACTGCCAGTTAACATTTTAAGGAAAGATTCTCAGTCTTACACTTTCCAAGCCTCCACTGATTTGCTTCCTTGTCCCCTTAACTTGTGAGTAACACCGTCGTAAAATACTCAATGCGCTTATTCACTTTATTGGCCCATAAAATGGCCCGTGGTTCAAGCCTTTACAGGTCCGTGGTGAAAGTCCTCGAGTATGTCCCTACATTCCTCAAGTTGTCTGAAAAAAAGAGTCATGTGAATTTGTTTTGGACCCAGAGAAGAGAGCAGATAGTCATATGCATCCATACACATGTATGTAATCTCTTCACTATGTGAAAACCGTTTTTATTTCCTTTTATTCCATCTGGGGGTCAAACAGAGCCAGAATGTGGCTTTTCCACACGGAAAGGGCCCATCTAACAATACAGGACTTAAATTCGGCTTACAGGGTTTGCTGTGCCATCTTTAATAGCACGGGGTCAACATAAAGTCGTAACAATGCACCATATGACGAATATGGATTCTTAAGTGAGTTTAGGCCACCTTTAGAACACCTTGCATGTGTTTTAAGCTTATGCAACATCCTCCCAAATTCAACGTCTTCCTGTAGGTTTGAGTCCATGTTAACAACCCCGTCTGGTTTTATTGCCCCAATATTAGCCCAGAAGCATTTGTCTTTTATAGTTCCTAAAGCTTGCTCCCTATAGCAAGGAGCGATTCAGAGCTGAGCTGAAAGGAAGAATGCAGCAGTTTATAATTTTACTTTTAAGCAGGACGTTCAAATGGCTCTGAGCAAAAGTATATTTAAAGCTATCCCCCCCAAAAAAAAACACCCACCGGGCTGTAAAAAGATCGTATAGGCGCTTGAACTTACTCGGATCTAGCTCCGGTTTCTCATCTTTATGTTTTCCTGAAGCCATGAGCTCCGACTCAGGAGAGGGGAGATTCTGCTGCGTCTTGTCTCGCGTGTCAGTGGATGAGCAGTACAGATAATCCGTGTAGGTCCGTCCGCTGGAGCCGAGACACTCGCCGGCTCTGTGTTCTTGAAATGCATCGGGCTTCAGCCCGTAGTGCCTGTTGTTCCCCGGATAGCCATGGAAAGGCACGGCGCCTGATATCGGCTCCAGCCATGACCGCACATATCTCGAGTCTGTGCCTAAGTGAGGTTGGTGACTGTATGGATGGTAAACCACTGATGACTGGGAGTGTACAGGGGCCCAGGAGGTGGAGAAGACGGGTGGCTTGGGTGCGAAGCTGCAGGAAGGATAGTCAGCACACTCCGGTACTAGCGACGTCGGACGAGGACCGGCTGGGTGCGAACCGGGCGCCGAAAAACGAGTTGCAGTAAGGACATCGTCGTTTTCATGGCTGATCAAGGAGTCCACATAATAATTACTTATGGGACCCGTGGTCGACATGTCGAAGCTTCACCGACTCTTTTACATGCATCCGATTATTATATGGAGTGTATGTGTACTTTTTTTTATCTAGCCATAGAACAATCAAGGCAGGTAATTATTTCTCAACGCTTCCCGGGCTGCTATTGGCTGCCTCACCAACACGTGATTATATTTACCCCCACAAAAATTGTACAGTGGATCAATGCGCCACTTATCTTGGGATACCAGTACACATAAATCGGATTAAAGAATATAATCTTTTACTATTTTTTCTCGGAGGCACAGAGGCAATTCCAAAAACTATGTTCTTTCATGAAGAAAATACGCATTTGTAGTTCTAGTAGTGGATCTACCTCTAGTCGCACAACAGACCTGCGCACATTACGTCTAAGAGCAAGGCACTATTTGATGGTGTAATCAATCTTTGTCTGGCAAAATCTACCGTAGCGCCATGCTGTTGCAAGGGATAGTATTACAGCAAAGTGTTTACCGAATCGTTTACTCTTATATCTTTATCAAACCACGCTTTAAAGCACGTTTGATAAAGCGGAGGTGTGAGAGTTTCCTGCGGCATGAGGTTTATTTCTTAGGAGAAAAGCCTCCACGGTGGCTAGATATAGCTGGATTGGATACTGGAGAGACTGAATCAAAAATACGAGGATGTAGCATACGCCACTAAT
This sequence comes from Haplochromis burtoni, assembly GCF_018398535.1. Taxonomy (NCBI): domain Eukaryota; kingdom Metazoa; phylum Chordata; class Actinopteri; order Cichliformes; family Cichlidae; genus Haplochromis; species Haplochromis burtoni. The sequence goes on from NW_024582370.1 coordinate 1,815,815, forward strand.
AAAGTTTGCACTGTTTTAACGAGGATACAGCAAACATTTCCTAAATGGGATCTGCAGAGATAGGAGAGGTGGGGATTCAGATTCTTGACAAGCAGCCCACTACGGCGCGCTATATTCGGCTAGTGACCGTTCATGTTTTTATGCCCATCAATAAATTTTAACGAGGACCATTTGATTGTTCATAAACGTGTCGTTAATAAGACTGCATCCGAGTTCCTCGCTCAACATTAAACCGGCACCACCACCACCACTATGAGTATCTGAAACAATTCATATGAAACAAGAAGGGCCGAAGACAGCAGAGCGGACTTTGGAAGCAGAAGAGGTAAAATGGTTCATTAAAAGGCTAACTGTGAAAGCTTTAATGACAGGGGTAATGTTACTGTTGTATCCAGTGGCATGAGTCTGCTGTTTTTGCCCTGCAATGCACATGGGTAGCTTGTCAGTTAGCAGGCAGTGAAACAAGAATTGATTCTTAAATAGAGATGCAGAGACACAGCAAATAGAAGAGGATCAACTATACGGTGATACAGGAGCAACTAAAGTAGCCACCGGCGTCATACAGAAGAAAATATAATGCATTTGCGGAGGGTGGATGAGGTAGATAATATAGATGATGAATTATTAATTCCTAAAAGCTGCACACGTTCCAGTGTGTGTGTGTGTGTGTGTGTGTGTGTGTGTGTGTGTGTGTGTGTGTGTGTGTGTGTGTGTGTGTGTGTGCTTTTACCCACACTGTTATATTTTGCCCATATGTTGTATTTGGACTATTTAATCTGTTTTATGCAGTATTTATTCTTTTATGTGCAACTGCAGGTTTAATGTTTCAGATAATATCGTTTCTGCTGTGGACTAGTTGTTTATAAAAGGAATTGAACTGGCAAAAAAAAAGGTTAACTGATTGCAACCTTTAAGACAAGAAATCCATTTTGGGACGTGCAAAGCTGACAGTTATGTGCAAACGAGAAAATATGTGGTGTGGAAGAACAAGTCACACTTCACTGTGGCAAACATTATCTCAAACTGGGCTAAAATACAGTTTCATGCACTGAAATATACGAAACAAGAGTTTAACAACAAAGAAAGAAAGAAAAAAGAGCGAAAAGAATGATTGTAATAAAATGATAATTATCCCAATTTGCAACATCTGTAGCGTTGGCGTTTAAAAACGAGCCTTTGTCAGCGCCAGGCTAAGGAATAAACGATGCCGGTAATTATCCTAGATCAGCTAGAGTCAAAATACAGTTTTACATTTGTTGATTAACCGACACGATATTCAACATTTTGGCTTCGTGGTGTAAAACAACGTGCATCAAATCATATACGCAGTAGGAAGTCCTACGTTTGTGCTCGCTGCTGAGTTCAGATTCAACCATGAAATTTAAAAGACCAGACGGCGGACCTTAACCCGGATAACTCCAAACGGTGTCCTGGTGTGTGCTGATGAATGCGCAGCTCTGAGCCTAGTTATTGTTCACCCACAGGTTAATCGAGACAAAGAAATTTACCAAATGTGCTAATCAGTTCTTTTATTCATTTGTTTTTCTGGAGGTTTAACATTTGCAGTCTGCTGATTTCAGATATTCCCAGTATAATGAAATAGTACTCAATGAGCAATTATTACAATCTGATCGTAAAGACGGATTCGAATATATCCTGTATCGATGTCTGCAACAATGCACTAATATCATTTTTATTGTTTTGAAGTGTGCTTTTGTTTCCGTGTGTGCGTGTGTGTATGTGTCATTAATGAGAAGTAACTTCTGTTCAATTATCTCCCATCATCCATTTCACTCTTGTATCCGTCTTATTTTGCAATAAATAAAAAGTATTTTTTATATAAACCATTTGTTGTTCGTCGTTTCTTTTTTCTTTTGATGAATGTCTGTCCTTAATCTCTATTCTTCCAGGGCACAACTACACTTGCAGCTGAACCAGCTGATAATATACTGTCGCAGAAAATCCCCTTTTGTTGCATGACCAAACACTGTCCTACTTTAGTTCCATAACATTTTATAGAGAAACACAACCTCGTGTAGCAGAAGTGACTGTTTTTGTTGAACACATGCACTCTAAAATCAACAAATCAAGAGTGAAACTTGACAAATCAAAAGTATACGGCTAAAAGTTTAACTGGAGAAAAATACAGAACCGTCTGTTTGGCTTGTTTATGGGATTTGTAGTCGTCTGTGGCACAGTTGGTTTTATATCTGAGGTTTCAAAAAATCTCATATTGGTCTAATAACGATTTGTAATCTATGCAATATATGACACTGTCTATTACAGCGAGTCTACGTTTTCATTTTACTACAGTCGTTTGTCCTTCTGACATGCAAAATAATTTATCCAAAAAACGGCTTCTTGAATCAATAGACAATAGACTAACTATAACTCCGCCAACATATGTACGTCGGATTCTGGCATGTATCACTTACACACATTTCCCATGGACAAAAATACACACAAATACAGGTGTTGTAGCAATTTTCAAAAAGCCTATTTGTGCCGCATGAACCAAAGCGTGTGTTTGCAGTGCACTGATGCTTCTTATTAATACGGACTCACAGGCATGTAATCAGTGTTTGCTCCGTCAAAATAATCTTCGCGCCCGCGTTTTTAATTCAGCAGCCACCTTTCACCGTAAAAATGATTGTAGATGAATACAGCAACATGCTTCTCGTGATAATATTAGAAGGGGAACTTCAGCTAAGATCATTAGTACACTTGCATGAAAATCGCCGTGTGTGCGGATTGCGAATTTCTCTGTAAGTGTATCTTTATAAACCCGCAAGGCTACTCAAGCTGATATTACACCCAATGCTTATTCAGATAAACTGACTCATCCTGATTGTCAAGTGAGTCAGAACTCTGTATCTGAGTCTGCTTTTATTAGCAAAACCGGTCCGGGGAAGATAATAAACATGGATACGAGGTGTGCGTTGGAACATGACTTTCTTTTATTAGACATGCCAGTGCCAGAATGGAAGCGCATTATTTTTCCTGTTTAGAGCAGAGATACTGAAAGTAATTATTCTGTCAAATGAATGGTAAGAGCAAGATAACTACTGCAAAATTGACAAGACATCACAAGACATCACAAGTTCTAACTCACACGCGCGCGCACACACACAAATACGAAATAAACGCGTCTCATTTCCCTTTTCCAAAATTAGTTAGTCACGTTCAAATACGACATCTAGGCTATGTTATCTGTTTAAACTACACATAAAGATAATTCAAAGAAACGTTAACACAATGTGTTCATAACGCCCCAAACGCTGAATATTAAGGACCACAGAGTTGCACTATGATCTACTGAAAGGCCAAAAACTACAATAACAAAATATATATCTGTATTTCTCCTCCTGTATTGGATGGAAATCCCAAGATAACCGCTGCACGCCAGTGTTTCAGAGAATCAATAACTGACATTCTTATTCTAATAAATTAGCTTTAAAAATGTCTTTCAAACGCATTTTGTGTCAAAACAGCCCGTAAAGTGATCAGTTCTGAAGCTGATCAATTACAGTGCTGGTGAGCAGGCCTGTGACAGTTTTAATTTTTCGCGCAGTTAATATATAAAACAGCGTAAGTCGCTTTCTCTCTCTCTCCCCCCCCTTTTTCTAAGGCCACGAGTGTCACTTATTTACAGAAAAATTCTATTCTTATTGAGGCTTTCCTTTATAATCCATCCTGAGGCTGGAAAGCGTTCTCAGTTATTAAATGTCATTCAACAAATCCAAAAAAGGCGCATTTTAAGAGTCATTCCTGCACCGCACAAATTGGCAATAGAGCAGTCTTCACATTTTCCATTCCAAAGAAAGAAGGATAACGCCCCTTCTGAATTCAAACCTTAATCAATCTTCTTGGTAAAATGGTAAAAATAAAATAAAACAAATTTCGAAGTGCTACTTTTTCCTCTCTATCATAAAATACACATAATGAATGTGGAAAAGGACAGTAGAAAAAAGGTAAAGGGGGAAACAAAGAAAGAAAGAAAAGCTGTTAGCATATTTGGTTCATGTCTGATCATGCCAGCAGCAGTGAGACATCTTGAGCTGTCCCAAAGGAAGCGGCTGTGTAAAGGCTTCAGTTCCTGTGCGCAACTACAAAGTGGAATAAATTACTTTATGTGTATATGGTTTTAGGGTGAATCTGTGCAGCTCTCGGGGCTGTTTTCGGCGCTGTAAAGTCTTTGTCAGTGGTGCATTCCAAGAGAGACACTCATTCACTGAGCTGAATGAAAGTGACTTTGGATTCCAGACTGTCTCTTCCACTGGTGCTACCGCTACAAGGAGGGGGCTGAGAAAACAAGGGGAGATAGTGACTAGCATAAACACTGGACTGCCTTTCCAAAAAAAAAAAGTGCTTGCAGAATAAGCAGCTCTTTCATCAATAAGTTATTGTGTTTCATTGACCGCTGACGTAAGCTAAAACCCCTTTTCTGACAGATATCTAGTCATTTTTGAGAGTTTCTTTTCTATTTTCCTTCCCCCCTTTCATTAATTTTAACTATAATAAAACAATGTTTATTACAAGACATAAAGTTTTGCCAACTATCGGTGACCGTCAGTGAGTTTAGATTCAAACATAAATATCATTCATTTCTAAATTCACGCTAGAAATGAATGGTTACTCTGATAATTTAATTAATTTAAGTGCCATTAGTCCAAAAATGTACACTGAAAGTGTTGCGGGTCGACTCCAATAAAGATATAATGTGTGCCCATTATGTTTTGGAAACTTAGCCACAACACATAACAGATGAAACCGTGTAAAACCCAGGATATTCTTCCGCATAGTGGTCCGTGGAAAGACAAAATAAAGTTTCAAACATTTAAGTAGAACCAGAGGGAACACAACTGAAAGACATAAAAGACCCAAACACACAAAGATTTTTGTAGGAATTTGTACTAAAAATGTAACATTTTGAATCTTCAAAATGTGGCTAACGGAGCGATTGTTGTTTGTGTGTATTCTAATGTTTTCTAGTAAACAGTCATCAGTAGCTATTGCTGGAAATGACAAAGTAGCTTTTTGTGTTGACGTTAGGGAGCCTATCGCTGCAAAACTTCCCAGCAAATTGGAAGTTGGAACTGAACACTTAAAAGAAGTTGTGCATTAGCAGAAGAGAGAGCTCAGATGAAGTCATAGAAGTGTCATTAGCATAAATGTCCTGTTACACATTTAATTAGTTAAGTCCGCGACATATCCAGCCACCTATGTATCCATGTCTCTTTCTATCTCATCATAAAACAGCTGAAACAACGAAACCTAAACGGACAGCCAGTGATGACAGATGCACCACTACGCAGTCTAAAACTTTACCCCATGTTGTTTACAACCTATTCTCCTTCTGAGAGCCTCTGGGAGGTTTTACAGCCCACCACAAAAATAACAGCAAAGAAAGAAAACGTCTCTGTCCAAGGTATTGCAACTCAGTTCATTTACAATGCCATTTGCGGGGACCTGTGTGACTATAGGGGGTAATTCGGCGGAAATTGTGCCCTTGATGAAGACGAACTGACGTAATCAAGGCAGTTTCTTGTTGCCGAGCCAGGAAGCCAACCCCAACAACATGAAACTACCTAAACCACGCTTCAGCTTCGCGCAAAGGGGTTTACAAAAAATATCCATGGAAAGGACAATGCATGAAAAGCCAAGTGGGGATTAACACTATCCAGCACTAAGGGAAAAGGCGAGTATGATACACACTGTGGTCTGCAATCATGCTGCTTTTTACGCTGCCTGTAGACACATTAGATGTGCCATGACTTTTAATTGTATCGTCTCAAAAACCGCATCCATCTAATTTTGCTACTCTTCTAAATTCATAAATATTATTGTGCCAGCGCAGCGTAAATTTAGTCCATTCGTTAAGTAAACATAGCCTAAAAATCCAGTCCAGCAAATCTCCAGAGCTAATCCAAAAAACAAACAAACAAACAAAGAAAACAATCAGCAACCAGCATCGTGATTCGAGAAAGAAACTGAGTAGCAATCAGCAGCACGCTGAAACAACTTCATTCAAACTACGGACGCGAGCAGGCGTGCACCGTGCGTGCCAAATGAGCTGTCAGGCAAACTTCTCTGACAGATGCGCCACACTTCCCGAAACAGGAAATAAAAATATTACGTAAAACCGGGTCCTACCTTCACTTGCCTTCGGTAGACGCCTTCCAGATGCGCTTTGTTATCCACGTGTTTGCCGTGACGCTTGTTATTATTGTCACTGGAGCCGTCGCGGTCGCTGTCCTTTTATCCACCATCCTCCTTATCTCCATGAAGCTCCACTATCCCCGGGGTGGAGGCGCCTGCTCCTGCCAGCCCAGCGCCTCTCGGCTGGGTCCTGCACACTGCAGTCTCTGCTGTGTGGATTAGCCCTCCTCCACACACACCTTTAAACGCATCTTTACTGCTGCAGCACATTATATTTGCAGATCATAAAATCCACCCCCAACGCTTTCCAGGGCGAACCTGACATTAGAATTTTATGACCTTGACTTACTGTGGTCACCTGGATAATATTTAAATCAACGTTATGGTCTCTCACTTCTATTAAAACTGCCATGATCTCCTTCTCTCATCCGCAGTGTCTCTCCCTCCCTCTCATTTTCATTGCTATGCTAGGGGAAGGACAAAGTTGGAAATAGCTTTTTATCTAATTCGCCCTCCTTTCTTTCTTTTTTATTGTTTTGGAATCGTTCGCCATGACATAGTTTAATATCATCGCGTGCATGCACATTACACACCAAGGAAGAAGCAGCAGCACAAGTGGCATTTCATTCATTGAAGCTCAGCAAAATGAAACCGCTTACATGCCACTAGTTATTTATAGACTGCGTGAATGTCGCCTCCTCTTTTCCTTTGGTTCATGTTATATTACAATTAAAATTACAAGCTAATAGCACCTTACTGTTCCAGTGTCGCTACAACTGTTTACCTGGAAAGCTCAGGTCTGGTCTGCAAGTTGCAGCGTTTAGATCGTTCATATAGGAAGGCACGATGTGTGCACGTGTGCTTAGTGTGCACATAAGGAGAAAGATCACTAAATAATTGCTGGATGTATCATTTATAGACACCATGCATATCTGTTGATATCTTTGCCTGGGCTGTCTGTGTGCGTGATTTGGATGTAATGGATGTGATGCATGGTGTGTGTGTGTGTGTGTGTGTGTGTGTGTGTGTGTGTGTGTGTGTGTGTGTGTGTGTGTGTGTGTGTGTGTGTGTGTGTGTGTTTGTTAAATATCTGCTCAGGAGTAGTTGTAGACTGCGCTCTGTTCCCTTTCTCGGCTCTCCCTGTTTAGCTTCTTGAGCTTCATGCGTCTGTTTTGGAACCAGATCTTGACCTGTCTGTCGGTCAGGTTGATACTCCGGCTGATCTCCAGGCGGCGCTCCCGAGACAGATACATGTTGAACAAGAACTCCTTTTCCAGCTCCAGCGTCTGATGCTTTGTGTAGGGACAGCGCTTCTTCCTTCCACTTTTGGCTTTTAACCAGCTTCCCGTTGTCTTTTCCGCGGACAAATCATCTATCGGAGCGAGAGAAATAAGACAGTGAGAAAACAGGCGGCCAAATCCCGACATTTTGCGCGGAGATCTTCAAGGCGTTGATCAGTACAGTAGATGCTAGGTACACGCCCACATCTTCTAAATGCACATTCAATACCGTTCAAAGAAATCCAAATTAGTAGTTTAAGAGAACAGCTTCACCTGGGTGCTTCACCTCCGCTCTTACTCGAACAAATGAACTACATCGAGCATCGCACCTTTTCTAACAACTCCTACTGCTTGCAAATTGCTTCTGTAAGATGTACAACTATAATTAGATGGAATCAAACGAGGGTGTGCAGACACTTCCTTTGTCTATGTTGGACCTCAGACTCCCATAAAACTTTATTACCTTTGCACACCGGAGCCAGATATATTTTTTATTTTTTTTTAGCTTCATCTTAAAACAAGAGGCGGTCTCTGCAGCATGATACCAGATTTAGGGGGGGGTAAGGACAAAGAAACAACGCATCGAAGTACCAGCAGCGGAAAAAATCACACTGCTGCGCTGCACACTCACTTAATTTCTTGATTAGCTCGCAGACTCTAGGGAATAACGCCCCCCCCCCTCCCCCAACGCCACACATGTATAAACACCGGCAGATTATTTTAATAATTACCCTAATGTGAACAGTCTCTGTGTGCCCAACATTTAATCATTACCAAAACATTTAATTCCGTAATTTAATTCTCACGAACACGCGCAAACACACAGACAAACACACCCACCCACCCACACACACACACACTCTCCCCCTCCCAAATCCAAATATACACAAACACAGACCCTACAGCATTGTCCAATTAAATTAAAAATAATAAGCATAGTGTTGATCTTCATCTATAAATAACAAGGTGAAATTCACTTTAAATAAGCTAATGAAAAATATGTAATAACTTTAAGATTCATTACGGGTGTTATACCAGTGCCATTACGACTACTAATACTAATGCTGCTGCTATTACTATAACTACTAATACTACTACTAATAATAATGATAATAATAATAACTAGAAATACAAAAAAACGATCAACAGATTGTGGTCTTACAGAATTAATTTACCTCTGCATATTTTGTCAAATATAACGTGTCAGCTTTCTTTCCTGAAAAAGCAAAAGTATTGTCCAACGTGTTCTTTTAATTGTTTTACGTACACCGTAAAATTAGTGGCCTTTCATGAGCTTACATTCTGTCTATTAT
>NW_024582370.1:1824701-1834225 GCF_018398535.1 Haplochromis burtoni
AAAGTTTAAAACTTTGGAGACAATTTAATACTGGCTCAATGCCCGAATTTTGAGGTATGAAATGGTGCTGTTACTTCTGTCAATAAATAACCAGAGCTTGTATGAAAGAGAGAGCGGCGGCGGAGGGGGGGGGCTGTTTATTCTAATGATAACTGCCCATCTCACGTTGTCACATTAATGGAACTGTGTTAAATGCCACGAGCACCGTACCCCCTCCTAGGCCAGGCTATGAAATCCCCATGCAGACCATATGACTGATATCAAACACAAAGCTACATTAAAGTTATTAAAGTTATTAATTATTATTATTATTGCATCTGTGCGATCCTTTTAGTAACACCGTCAACAACCCGCCTGCGTGTGCGCGTGAGCATTGTACTGACACATATGCACGTGTCTGAGTTAAAGTTGGGGGTGGGGGGTGAGGTGGGGTGGGGGTGGGCGTAAATTAGCATTCTACCTTTTAATTCCCCGTCCGAGATATCTGTGCAGCTGTCACTCTTGGCCTTCTCTTCCTTCCTGCTCTGACTCTCCTCTGTTTTGGAAAGCTCTCTCGCTGTCTCCTTCGCTTTGCTGCGACTTATTGTCGATTCTGCTGATGGTTCAACAGATGTCGCCAAGTGGGTCAGAGAGAAACTGGAGGGGAACTGCCGACCATCCTGTGGCGGCCTCTCTCCGCCGTACACCTTGAAACATCCGCTGGAAGAGGAGGCAGTTTGCTGAGGCCGGCAGCTATTGTCCCCAAGCCGGATGTAAGTGGCTGACTCTGTTGTCTGTTTCCCCTTATTGCTGTCATCCTGGTAGAGGCAACAAAACGCCTCCTCTTTGACGCTACCCATTGGAAACGAGCAGGGTTGTAAACACTGGGCAACAGGTTGCTCGTCCCTGGAGGTTTTGGAGCCTGGGGTCCATGTGGCCAGTTGTGTTGACAGGTAGGCCTCATCCTGGAAGCCGCTGAGCGACACACCGCCCGGAGTAAGAATCTCGTCTCCTTTCGAGAGTGAAGACAGTCCAACCTTCCCACTGTTTCTCATCACTGAATATCCGTACTCTGCAGCTGAGTGGATGTACATTCCGGGGTTGCTGGAATAACTGTCACCCCTGAAGGAAGATGATCCTCCCATTAAGGAATCCATGAGGAAGTTACCGGGAGCTATGTTATTCGGACATGACATTTTTGCATTTGGTAACACAATAATCGTTTGGTGTGTTCCACTGGTCTAAACTACCGGATTCTCCGGGAGAAAAATGACAGTAGGATGCTGACATCTTTTGGAGGGGGGTGCAAAAATATCAGTAACATAATTATGGATGCTCGGAGACATGTCATGTGAGTTTCAGACCAATGGCTGCGTGGAAGTGGCCTTGATGCTCCAGACTGACGTGACGTCAGCGCGGTCAAGTTGGGAAGAGTAAGGGTTTTTTGGTAGAGCAAGAGCGCCACCTAGTGACCATCTGGGGGTCAGACCAGCAGGCCCATACCAGGAAGAACAAAGGACGGCAGCTCTTGCTGCAGTGATTTTAAAGGCTCTTACTACGTGGCTTTTGGATGTTTTATTTCTAGTTCAGCACAAACTTTTAGATGCTTCAAAGCAAATTAACTCAGCCATGCCTCGAGTTTCTGTTCGCCTCGGAGCTTATGCTGTGGAGACGAAGCCGCCTGGATTTGATCCAAATGGTACAATTTGTGTATTTTCTTTTTGTTTTCTTCTTTTTAAAACTCCAACCGCTTTGTTGTTGTCACAGGTTTAGCGAGAAAAGCTGTAAGCGGGAAAGAAGATGTGTTGTTTTCTTAAACAAAGCCTCAGCAGGAATGAGGACATTTTTTATGGTGGGAAATTTAAAGAAATAGTACAGATGAATGTGTGGAGCAGCCCAAAAAGTAATTGGCCAGTAATCTTTTTCTTTTTTCTTTTTTTCCTTTTGATCTGCTTAATATAAAACTGTCATCTTTTGGGAAAAGGCTTTTTGACTGATTTTGTAGCATTACCACCATAATTTGTATTCTCTGATTATTAATTTGGATTTGTTTTGTATTACCATTGTGCTCCAGCTGAAATGCACCAGAATTCATTAGACTAATCATAATAATAGTGCCACATCTTTTTAAAGCAATTGGTCAACTTCAAGTAGACTGAAATAACCAACGAAGCAGCACTTGGTTGTTTAACGGGGTGTCGCCTTATAATGTGTTCAACTGTACGGGGAAATTGCAAATGGATGGCCTACAAGGATATTTCTGTTGTGGTGTACAGAATTATATTAAGTGTCTTTTACGTATATATAGCCTAATAAATAGGTATTTGCTTACTTGAGCACATATAGTATTTCTATAAATGTTTCAATTCCTTTGCACATGTTTGGTTGTGTTATTATTAGTACTTTAACAGTTTTTTTTAATTGTTTGTTGTTTTGCTTTGTTTTTATTACCATTATTATTGTCATCATTATTTCACACGCGGAGTAGAAGTGGAAACAAGGATTTGAAAATAATTTCCTCTATTCAATACGAGCTTTGAAAGTGTTTACGCACAGAAAGTTTTTTTAATGTGATTTTGTTTCTTCTGTCCTCAACGCTAATTAGATCATGTCTAAATTATAATAACAGTTATCATGTAAAAAGCATAAAAACATGGGGAAAAAACACGCCGTTTTATTCAACAAAGTAGAATAAAACGGATATAAAACAAATATAAATGTAGGCTGTTGTCCAACTTTCATATCACGTAATTTAAAGCCTACATTAAAAGTCAGAAGAACAACAGCGTTATATTTTATACCCACTGGATTGAAACTAAACCGTAGTTTAGCTAATTGTTGACTTTTCCTCGTTAACATAGAAAAGCTGGCTAAAACGAGTTAGACCTCAGCATATTTTGTATTTCAGCAACTGTAAAACTTGGCTGCTAAAGCAGGCTATGTTTAAACGCTTTAAAATGTTTGTTAAAATGCTTTAACCACGGAGACGGTTAGCCGGCTTGTTTACTCTGTGAAAGAAAATGCACGCGAGGCTGTGTTTCCAGTTCAGAATCATTTCCAAAGGCAAGGGCAACATATTTTGTATCACTTTGCGCTTTTGGTTATGTGTCGGTGTGTAATGTGAATAAAATGGTTGTGCGTCAAGGTGATATAAAACCTTTTGCTTTTACACACACACACACACACACACACACACACACACACACACACACACACACACACACAGTCAATGTAGGTGAAATAAATACTCAGAGTAAATGATGGTTGTTTTGTGTTTTCTTTTCCAAACACGCGCCGAACACACGAAATCTTGGCCGTGTGGATACATTACTGTAGTGAACGTGTTCATCAAACACCACAGCATAAACAATACCCTGGTGTTTAGCAATGAGGAGACAATATAGACAACATAGAGAATGAATAGAAATGTAGCCAATTTTCACACCTAAAAATTGTGTAACAAAAGCAGGTTTTTGCTTCATAGAAGGACACAACACCCACACGTTATATTGTCAGTTCATTTCACAAAGTCACACCACTGACAAACACGCACAAAAATGCTTTATGACACATTCCCACCTAGCCCGCAGGCTAACAGCGACTCAGCACAAAGCCTGAAACAGTCACGAGTAAAAGCAAATTATATGCGCACTAGTTAGATTTAATAACAGACGCATTTCACAAAAGACGCAAAGAAACCTCACAAACCTGGCATTGCAGAAAAGTGCATACTGGAGTGATATATCTGAAATGATAAAGTAAAATGACACAACGCCTGTTGTTATGGTAGTACCCAAAATGTGTGCTGGGATGCCACAGATGGGACAGTAATGTGCTGTTGCAGAGCTGCCAGCAGCATGGAAAATGTGCAGTGATTTCACAAACCAGTCATGGAAATTGTGCTTGAGGCTATAATAACAGAAAAACACGAGCGTATGACTTGATTGTTTTTTTGTTGTTTATTTTTTCTTACAGCAGAATGCACATTGACCCTGCACATGATGGCAGAAGAGCTCCACTTGAAACAATCAGATTTGCGTGACTGTGATTATCATAAGCTAGAAGTGAGGGGAGCTAACTGTTGTGAACTACTTGCTGTAGAGCCCAAAGATTGCGGTAGTTAAAGCAAAGCTTTAACTAGCAGGGTTATTATCCCCACCTTTATGCTTTTCTTAAAAAGAAACTGAGGAAAACTTTAAATGGGCATTCATTCTTCTCTGATTCCATAACAGAATGTTGTTTGTTTATACAGATCCATTTCTCCCATGGAAACGCGAGAACCACCTTATTTGCCAATAAGTGGTCCCTGAAAATTTCTGGATTTTTTCCTTTTTCTTTTTTTTTCAATTTTTTTCTTTTTTGCAAGACGCCTAAAGCCGGTTTTGTTGTCTGGCTAAACATTTTGAAGAAAAAGCTGCCCCCCCCCTCCCCCCCAACACACACACGCACTTTACTGGCACTTTTTTTGTTTTGTTTTTACCATGGTCTTTACACTTGTCTAAATTTCAGCCAGCAACCAACACTACTGTAATAATTTATCGTATAAATTATTGCAAACCTGGAGGTTGTTATGATAATGCCAGCAGGTATGGGTGGTGAATGCTGCGAGACAGCCTACATGGTAGTGGGTTTCCTGCACTAATCAGGAGCCACTGGGGCGACATAACTAATTTGCTCCTGGCGGCCACTTTAAAATATCTTTCCAGTTGCAAGTAGGCAGGCTGTGCTTTGTGAGCTCTTTCATGCTGTTGTCCACTCCGTGGCTAACTTCAAATTTATGGTGCCAGGATCACGCAAGCGCTTAATTAAATAGCAAAGCGATAACCACCATCAAAGTACAGCAGGATTACATTATTACCTTTTTACCGAATACCTTACACCAGATGCCATGTGCATGGGATTTAAACTTTCGATAAGTTTTACCAAAACTAATTTTGGTGACAACAATCCATAAATGGCAGCCTACAAAAGCGCTAATGTAAATGAAGGCGCTTTGCAAGCTAGTTGGTTGCAGCAATAGGTGCTCGTTTTACAGCGACGAACTGTTTTATGGCCCAATAGAACCGGTTAGGTGCTGAGATGTAAGTACAACATCGTAGTATAAAAGCATTCAATAGCCTATAATCACTTGATTAGAATTTGCAGGAGGCGGGTAACAAAATACCGCCAAGTATACTTACAAGAAAAATAAAGCAAATTTAAAGTCAGAACAGTTTATAGATGAAAACAGCAACAACAAAAGAACAAAAACAAATGTCTGCCTTAAATTTGTAACAAAATGGAAGAAAAAATGAACCAGAAAGGAAAATGTAACCGTTTTTCCCTGTATTTAACTTTTTTTTATTAACTTTTTAGTTTTTTACTGGTGTGAAATGTTTTCTTTTTTCTAAGTTTATGAGGGGAAAAGACACACACAAACACACGCACAAGACGAAGACACCCTCCCGTGTTATTTTATAATTTAGTTTTTGTGCATAATAAATAAAAACATGATCTTATTACCAGTTTTCTGGCACAAAAATATTACTTATTATGTAGGCGAATTAAATAAATTTCCTCGTGCATAATAATGGACCCAGGCTACATCGTCTCCATTCTCTTTCCTCTGCTCTAAATGAAACAAACCGCCATGTTTTTCATCACCGCAACACCCAAGTGCACAAGCCAGACTGACGCATGGCGAGAGCCGCATTCCAGCACAGTGGACGGTCCTTTTGTCACACATCGCCAAAACTGATGTCTGCTACTACTACTACACCTAATATTAATACAGTGATGTCACCGAGGCATCTATATCAGGAAACGTTTTCAAGATCCCGTTGAGGAAACAAAGCAGTTCTCAGAGGCCGGGAGAGTCCTGGCCCCCGTGTGGCTGAGAGACAACATCTGCAGAAGACTCTGCAGCACTCTCTGTTAGTGACGTTGGGTGTTGGAGAAACCTACAAATTACCACGTCACTGTCCCAGGGCCAAGGTTGGTGGGTGTGGCGACGAGGGGCTGGTATAGCCTTGATCTGGTCGGCTAGCGTGCTTCGTCTTTCTTGAGTCAGAACAGCCCCCTGTCATCCCTGATGATATACTAAGACGGGCAGATTAAGTCTGATTTCACTTCATGCAGATAAAATACATGACCTTCTAAAGAGATGCACAAAAAAGCGCCACCCCCTTTTCCCACTTTAAACCGTTTAACTTGAAGAAAAACCTTCTTTCCGAAAATAACCAAAATCACACCAATGGGAGGAAACACAACAACGTGCAAACGGTGCGGTAATATTTCTGTTGATCAGAACAGCCCGTGCAGTCTTTTGTTAAGTCAAGAATCAAAGGGTAGACTGACTCACAAGGACCACACACCCACGCACTCACAAACCGTCATGTTTGCACTTACAGAACCTCCCATTACGACAAATACACTGGGACAGCCACACACCAGCACGTTTTCTTTTCTTAGAGAATACAAATCCAGATCTACAGTTTACACCAAAGTGTTTTAAAACGCCTCATGCGTGAAAACGTATACATTTTACAAGGACAATAAAGTGTATTTACTGGACGTGCTAAAGCTGGTAAAGTTACCTGCTGTAGTTTAATGCGAGGGGTCAAAGTTGTTCTCTGTACACATTCCATTTTCTGTTCCCACTCACTCTTATTGGCCCATTCCGCCGCTGCACACATTTCCGGGCTAAAGGGGCTCCTTGATTCCACTTTATTGCATCGGGTTAAAGGTGAAGGCCTTGACATTATGGAAGTTCAAAGACTACATTTAATTATAAATTGTACTTAATGCACACGTGCAATCATCATGCGCATATGTTTAGTGTACACGCACACAAACTAAACACACATGCGCTCACATAATCCACACACCCGCATATATGTGTGTATATATATATATATATATATATATACACACAGTCAGTCTATGTCTGTCTCATGTCGAAACCTCTTTGCAACGTTCCTCGGACATGTAGTCCTGCTTGTTTACTATTTACTGCGGAAGTGAACGCCATTTCCCCCGAACAGACGGTGCAATTAAGAGAAAAAATAGGCATTTAGTGCCTGTGTCTTTATGGCAGTGTCTAGACTACAAGAGTGGCGATTCCATTTAGTGGGCACTAAAAGAGGTTATCATTGAACCCTTCTTCTCTACATTTCTAAGATCTGAGCTTCACCTCTCTTTTCTTTTCTTTTTTTAACAGTTGTGCTAAAATTCAAACATAATCCTTTTTACACCGATGTAACCTTAAGTGTAGCCACTATTCCTTAATTTCCCAATCGACACCAAATCCACCGCACCAAATGCGTGTAGACTCGTGAACTGGCATTTAACAGAGGTTTAAAGTGTGCACATGTTATGTGTGCAAGCCAGCAGCGTTAGGTTATACACGCATTTATGAGCAGTTGGTATTTCCAAAAGGTTTTGACTCACGACCAACACAAAGTAACAAATAAATGCACACAGAACCACTGGTAAGGGTAGTAATTAAAAAGACAAACAGCACAAAGTCATTGTGATTTGCCTATAGATTTTCTGTTTATTTCATAGGTATTATGTTAATGATACACAGGCCGACAATCTGCTCTCTGGAATCGAAAGCAGCAACGCTTTAAGCAAATAATTTAACAAGTGTTGGCGTTAAAGCTGTTAGAGTTGAATGGGCACTGTACTGAAAAATAGCAGCAGGGATAGCGGAAAGGAAATTCAACATACGGTTATTTACAGTCATGATAGCACATTGCATAGGCTACTCTGTACAGTTGGATATACTTTTTTTTCACAGATTGGACGTCACAGTTCTCAATGGCGAAATATGCAGCTTAATTAAAGATTTCCTATAATTTGCTCGTACTCCGGTAAAGAAATAATTAGATGGGGATAAGCTATATACAAAGACCAGAGCTGGGGATGAGAGCTAAAAGTTGTCTGCGCAATAAAGGATTCAAAATGCTTGTTATATTTCATATTGTTTTTAACAAATATGTGAACAATAGAATAAACACAATGAAGAATCATGATAAATAGAGGGACATATTCAAGAACAGCATATAAATGATTATTCTAATCGTGTAGGCCTTTTTCTGGGGACCAGCTAGAAATTCAACGCCGCCCGTAGGGCTATAAGAAAATGGCGATTTTTATCCCATGCAGGCCTATTTCTGCCACTGTCCACTTTAGCATTGCACTGTTGGTGATGTGGGCTGCCTTAGAAAATGGGTATGCCCACAGTGACAACTCAGTGAGATAAGAGGGGGCCTAAATGCCACCGTCCCACACTGTAACACTCTCTGCTCCTGCTCACAATAGGGGATTTCCAGAGAAGTACTGGAGGCGATCTCTGCTCAGCTTCTTCTCTTTCATTCTTCTATTCTGAAACCAAATTTTGACCTGGCGGTCGGTGAGGTTTAACATTCGGGAAAGTTGAAGCCTTTTCTCTTTGTTGATGTAAACGTTAAAGAAGAATTCCCGCTCCAGCTCTCGAATCTGAAACTTGGAATATGGACACCGCTTCTTCCTTGTTCGAGGAGCGCCTGGAGAAGAAATAAAAGTGAAAAATAAAATTCAAAATAAAGTCGAGCTGCCACGGAAAATGATCAGCGGCGTTACATTAATTAACAACAACAGCAATGCGTTTTTAAAGCGGGTCACAGCAAGCTTAAGTGCCGAAGAGGCGCCAGATGCTAAGAATTCAGTTTCAGTGGCATTAGTACTGATAACATTTCAGTCAGCATTCATCTAGTGAACTGGCTGAAGCTATCAGATAAACCAACCATAAAGAGTGTTAAATATCCGAATCGCTTGGAGTAAATAATATCAACTTACAGCCTTTAAGTACGTGTTTATCTGTTATAAATATACAACAACAAAAGTATTTCACCGCATTATGTGCGCCACATTCCCCTGGAGCTAAACTAACAATTTACACAATCTTTTGGCAGTGGGTTTAAATGCACTGCCCTTGCCTGCAATGCCATACCAAGACCTCTGTGGCCCTGTAACGTCTTATCAAACAGGTGACCAGGGAAATGTGTGTGTTTTTTATTGTTTTTTATGTGTGTGTGAAAGAGGGCTAAACACCGGTCTCAGCTTGTGTCTGTTCCCTAGCTGAGCTAAAACAATGCACATGAGGCTAAATATGTTCTGAACACAAGCACCCAATCTCTAAAATTTCCTTTTAAAAATAAAATCCATTTTTAGATTTTTTTTTTATTTTATTCATTTCTTTAGATAAAGTTAGTCATTAATAGAAATGACAGGCGACCTCATACAAATCATAGGAGAAAAGAAGCCTAATGTGCGGAAGGAAACATGCACATTAATGAATTTAAGCTTTTTCAGCGGATTGTGGGGAAGTGGAATAATGTGCAGCCTATGCAATCTCCACATACAAGGGAAAACACGATTAAGTGTGCTCGTAAATGAAGGAAACGCTTCTAATCTATCATCATCATCAGATAGATAGATAGATAGATAGATAGATAGATAGATAGATAGATAGATAGATAGATAGATAGATAGATAGATAGATAGATAGATAGATAGATAGA
>NW_024582370.1:1834245-1836658 GCF_018398535.1 Haplochromis burtoni
AGATAGATAGATAGATAGATAGATAGATAGATAGATAGATAGATAGATAGATAGATAGATAGATAGATAGATAGATAGATAGATAGATAGATAGATGCATTTAACCGTAAAGTGTGTAATACTCTTCGCAGCATGTGTTTTGCGAGCAAACCGTGTACTAAAAGAAAATTCACAAGACGCCAAAAGCAATGTTCTGCCCAATTGGTTTTTACTCTCGACAGCCCAACGAGAAAATCCCTTAAAATGCCTAACGCAAGTTCATGATCAAAGTTAACATTTGTCACAATAGCTCTCTCTTAAAAATTTCACAGACTCTCACCATAGAGGCGTCTGTGTATAACATCCCCTTTTTTTCAAAGCGCTTTCCCATCGTAAAAATTCTTCTCGTTGCAAGAAAGAGCGTTGTAGGGTTATAATAAAATCGTTTGAATGCTTATAAAACTCCACATAAAATCTGACCGACAAAACACCGGGTTAGTCCCCTTAACCTTCCCCCATTTTACAGCTCGGTATACCTACTCGAGTGGCTGCTCTTGCTGGCGTTGCCGTCCTTGGTTGTTGCAGAGGAAGACGTACATGAGCCTGAATTTGTGTGTTCCTCCTCATCTTCTGGGTCTTTTTCCTGCTCCGCGGCTCCGGGTACAGACGCCGTGGGCTGCTGTTGCTGTTGCTGCTGCTGTTGGGAGTCGCTTTCCAGCTTCTCCCCTTCGCCCTTTTGTAAACAATTGTCTGACTGATTGTCCGTGCTGCTGCAGTACGCCGTCTCAAAAAAGCGATCGAAACCTTGCGGGAGGACATTGTTTTTCCCCACGCCGGAATAAAAACCTGTGGAAGGGTGATTGGAGCCCGGATGGGTGTGATGGTGATGGTGGTGGCTGTACACACTCTCGTTCTTCATAAGCATTTCTGTCATGGTGGATGGTGGAAGACAGTCTCTATGCACCAGATCCTCTCCCGAGTAGCACGACGCATAGTTGCTTCTGTGGTGCCATTTACTAGCAGGGTCCAAGCCGTAAGAAACTTCCCGTACCGGCTGCACTTGAGACAGATTTGTGGAATAGGGGTAGCTGATTTGTCTGGACGGGGCCTGCGGAAGAAACGAGGAGACGGCAGAAAACTCGGGGACGTAGTAGGTGCAGCTGGGGAGGTAGATATTGGACGCACAGCCCGTCCTGTCCCCAAACTCGGATGTCCGGTCTTTGCGCGTCTGGGAGCAGAAGTTGCCCAGATTCACCGAGTTAAACATCTTTCTCTCTCTCTCGTGCTCCGTACTATAGATAGATGTTTTGGATAGGAGCTGCAGCAGAAGGGGAAAATTTGGGAAGGCGAGATGACGCGCAATCCGTCTAAGTCGCCCCGCAGACACGTGATCGAAAGTAGATATTGTCATATATCAATTTGGAAGAGTTGGATGTGTAGGAGTGGTTGGCTTTAGGTAAGATCGAGGAGGTTCAAATGAATAATTTCCAAACACCACGGGACCACTAAGAAAACCAGTAACAGATTCCTGTTTGTTGGCTTATGACAATTAGAAAGATATGTGCTGTGCATGTTTATGTTTATGGGCTGCTGGTAGGCTAGCTAAACAGCTACAGCTCCTTAAAAAGGCATAGCACAAACTGCAGAGTCCACTCAATGGCATGATTTTCATAGTGTTATGGCGTTTTACAGGTAAGATTATTACAATTAATATTATCATTGCAATAATTACGCTCACTCTTACGAGTGAGTACTACTGGATTACTAGCAATGTAAAAGTGTTGACCAATGAATAGCAAATTATGAATATTGCACACAATCTTGCACACAACACAAAAGAAAGGAGGATAGTGATTAGCAATCACAGAGAATATAGCCCATATAAAGCATAAGCCCGTTAAAAAGCAGCCCCATGAGCTCAGTCAGCGCTTCAGGATTTATAAAAAGTTGCACAAATCACAGCAAATGACTCGTCTTTTTACGCTTTTTAAGAAGATTATGAGCTATTATTTATTTTTGATGCATTTCCACTCGTAAGTGCTTATCCGAGTTCGCTGCACATAAAATCGTGATTAATAAACACATGTCTGAATCATTCATAGTTGTGTTTTTAAAATTATGCAGCAGCCTATTGCATTACTTTGCCGTTACGTTATTTAGGGTTCATCAAATGAAAAACGGGGAAGGAAACCGTAATTACACTGCAAGGTGAAGCATGTTGGTTGAGCAAGTTATTCGGTCCACACTAATTATTCCATTTGACTCTGGATAGTGACAGAGTTCATAGAAGACAATCAGACAATTCAAGACCTCGATCCTGGAATCCCTGCAGAACCATGGGCCATGCATCTAACCCAGACCAAAAGTGTGCCCCAATATATATAAACACACACACACACACACACACACACACACACACACACACACACACACA
>NW_024582370.1:1836678-1854551 GCF_018398535.1 Haplochromis burtoni
ACAAATATATAAACACACACACACACACACACACACACACACACACACACACACACACACACACACACACAAATAATTAGTACCTCAAATGACTGGCTTTAGTATTACTCCAGTTTGGAGTGGTTATTGGCAACACTCCTCAGAATATTCAATGTGTTGAATAGCTTAATAGCAAAATGTTCTGATTTATAAGTTTGGAAAAGGTGTGGTTGGACTTTATTGGCATGAAAATCCTTCTATAAGTATCTATAAGATGCAGAGCAGAGCAAGTATTAGTCCTTTCAGTAATGCGCTGCGCTACTTAAAGGCCTATCGACCGAGTAGTAGGAGTGCATCCGACGTTTCCCTCTAAAATTAAATAAGTCCCAGCTGATGGTCCAAGCTGCTCTGATTATTTTATTTTCACCAGGATGTCGACATTCATCCGTGCGTGACAGACAGGGACGTGTTCCTCGAACTTTAAAAAAAATTCCAATAAAATGAATTGTTTGGAGAAAAGATGCGCCTGCGTGTGATTTCCTGCGTCATTGTAAACTTTTAATTGTACTGTTGAGGGCCATCTCAGAATCTTTATAGACTAACTGATACTATCTCAAGGTGAAATTAATATGATGGCCCATTGTTTATGATTATAGGCTGCTTCCTAAACGCTGCAATATACTCTCAAATTATTACCCAATTTTCCAATAACACAATATCGTCCTGTTGCAGTATCTTCGGGGACACCTGTGTTGCTATACATATATAAATTCAAAGAAAGTTAGTGACTTCGGTGATTCCCGACAGCAATGGGAAGAAGAAGCAACATCATCCGACCTCAAGCATTGGAAGTGAGATTCCACTGCAGGCGAATTTGTGAAAACGTGGCAATGGCATTAGCTTGTTTACTACCCCTACAGACAAAAGGTTGCCTCACATGATGCATCCTGAATCCAAGTACAAAGAAAGCAGACAGCTGTCCAGACACAGCACTTGAATTTGACCACTAAAATCCTCTCTACGTCCACCATAAAACTGCGAATGGCTGTAGTAACGCTAAATCCCTTTGTTCCATAGAAAACCATAAACGCTGAGAATGAGAGGAATTTGGATTTCAGGAAGTGGATATTGTGCAACCTTTCTACAAAGAGGCAGCGAGATTAATTTCAGTTTGATTTTTTATTTATGTTTGGGTTTTTTGTTTTTTTTTACTTCGAGCCGGCAAACGCACTTAAGAAATATTTAAGAAATCTGGTCTTTTGTTCCACGAATATCGGAATAAAAGTTTCAAATCTGGTGTTTGGGACGTTTGCGAGGCAAAATATCTACTCAAAGTTACTCGGAATAAAATATACTGAGATAAGCAAAAAGAAAAAGACAATAAGAATTTATTTGTGATGCGTGAAGCCCGGCTGCTGTATTTATTTATTTTGTTTTTCTCATTAACAATGACAGCTCTGGAAATATTTGTGTAAACACACTGGCCCTGTGGCCTATATGGACACATGTTTGACACATGCTGCTCCATTACTGTTGTGCTGCTGTGCAGCAACAATAATAATTCGCGCATCAAAATGTCATTGCCAATATTAACACTATGAAATACATAGTGCACCGTGTGATTAAAAATAATAATAAAAATAAACCCGAGACTTGCATTTGAAGTTGAATTTCTAAAACCCGAAAAACCGCCATACTAATTGGCCTTGGCTGTAATAAGGGTTCTGAATTATGACATTTAAAATGCATCCTTGTGTGAGCATCGCTCTGATCATAATATCATCCAAGAAATAAAGAATAAATAATAATAAAAAAAAAAACAATAAATAAAAACTCCAAACTTTCCTTTCAGCGGGCAATAACAGAATCGAGGCAGACAGTCCAAAACAATACTGGCAATTCATTTCTTCATCATAATCATTTCAATGATGCGTAATAGCCCGGCATAAATAAGTAATGCGAGGGTATGAATAAGCGATGCACTAATAAAATTTAAAGGTTAAAGCTGCTGATCTCGACAACAGAAACACTGAAAGGCTTCTCTGGACTCTGAAGTATTTCTACATTTAAACAAATGGAAAATGGCACTCCTGGTTGCATTTAAGTTGCGGTAATTGTCATAATATGGAAAAATATGACCAGCCAGCGTCCATCACTTGGCAATATCCGCTTCCTGTGGGTTCAAACACTGACTGCTTTCACCTTGGTGCGCAAGGAACAAAAGTGAAAGAATAGGATTTACCATGTGTTTATTTCACTGGATGTGGGAGCCGGAGCAGAAATTCCGCTAGCAGTAGGACCCAGGAAAGTTTGATAAGGCTGCACCAAATGAGCAGGCAAAGCGTATGCAGAGTTTTAAAGCAAAATGGCCTGTATCCCAGATATGTCTCCTTATAATTCTAATAAAAAATAACTCAGACAATGAAAACATTTTAAGTGCACGTTCCAGTAGTCTTCAGACACAATGTTCAGTTTGGTGCTTTGCTAATACTCCCTTAAATATCAATGTCAAAGCACTGTTAGCTGTCTGAGGAATTTAAGCTATGTGTTGCTACCTAGCACCAAAATTACAGCTGTTAGCCTAGGCGTCACCTTCTTGTAAAAAAAGAAAGAAAGAAAGGGGTTGCGCCAAAGTGTCGATAAAGCCATTGCCAAAAGATACAAGTTTCACCACAGACACAGAGCTACACACACACACACACACACACACACACAAATACACAATGGGTGCAGTTTACCAGGACACTGCTCTACAGTTAGCTGAAGTCAAGGCTAAATGTGGGAAGCCTGCGTAATCATATTACTGTCCCCTCATGGCCTAGATAAGTTTAATTGGATGTAAGCCGGGCAGTTAAACTTCCCTGTATGAGCTGTGAAGAGTTCCAGGCAACACTAAAGAGGCTTGTTTTTCTTGTCTCTCTCTCTCTCTCTCACTCTTTTTTCTTTTTTTTAAACTAAGATCTTCGTGAGTGCACCTAGCGTAAAGCGTTTGTGGTGACAACAATAGCTGACAAGATAAGGCTGTGTGTTGCTGTTACATTTAGAGCAATCTCCAGAGTGTATTTCACTTTCAACCACAAGGACATAAAGCTTTCACAACAATGTGTTAACGCTCTTTTTTTATTAGAAGTATTAAATGATTGCACATCACAAGAAATCGCTCAGTATAGTGACTACTGGATTCAGCTCCCATGTGTTATTTCGACGCCCTAAAAAGGACAGAGAGAGAGAAAGAGAGAGAGACCTGGAAACCATTTAAGCAGAGGAACAGTGAAGCGAGTCTATCTGAACAAATTCTAGAGGAACTAAACGTGAGCTTCTATTTGTGTTTTGCTAGAGGGACACTCGGCTTCACGGTTAATACTATTCTACAAAAGTCAGAATAAAGAGCATTTTATTTGAAGAGCCTACTTGAGGCTATGGTCTGTCACATGCTGATGTATTTAGAAGGATATTTTTAGGCTCGGCGTGCACTGGAATCTTCTATTTACTAGAGTTAATCTTCTAAAATACCTAAATTATCTTTTTTTAAATCACATCACATAATAAGAAGGGGCATTTAAAAAGTGAAGAAATGAATAAATACGTTTTCTTTTCTTTCCTTTTTTTTTTTTTTACCGCGCTTACGATATTACGCATTGGACGGACCCAAGCGTGACGCACGTGTTTATTTTGAATTTGCTAACTTAAAGATAATGCATTTTGTTTGGTTTCGTCATATTTTGACATAACTCAACTTTAGTGTAATAATTATACTATTTCATTTTATTAATTTTTTTCAAGCGTTACAAGGAAATTCCTGAGGTTATTGTTTTGTTTTGTTTTTAATATTTGATCTAATCTTTTCTGATGTTACCAAACCCAACTGAGAAAATGTACATATCCACGCATACAGCAGGGTAATCGTGATAAAGTTTTGAACGCTAATGCAAACTGAGATACTGGTGGCTGATTTCTGCGTGGGTGTCAAAAGTCGGTTTTGTTTGCGTTAGTCTTGCGAAAAATGGTTCAATATGCCCAAACTAAAAGCGACGAGTTTCCTGCTGTCATCTCAGATATGCTTGAAATACTTGCTTAAACTTAGTGCTAATGTTGTGTTAGCTCTGATATATGTTTGCTTTTTAAGGAGCCCTTACATTTACACCGTGCCAATGCATATAAAATAATAGACGGTAATATAGCTGAAGCTACACCACACATGACTTGAACCAACGCTGATCAAACTTGAACAGGTGACGCAAAATTTTTCACCATGTATGAAACAGTTAATGCAGTTCCATGCTTGCATACTTGACCTTCAGTGGGCACTTTAAGGCCCTTGGAAAGAGTCGCCCTTGGAAAGACAAGTCCTCTATCAAAAATACGGAATGCCAATTAAAAACGCCTTAAGTGTCCTCGTCAGAGAGAAAATCAAACAATTTGTCAAGAAAAAAGAAAGAAAGTTCAATCAAAATACCGGCATTATATAGCGCCATACTGCATAAACACGAGCTGACCAGCGCTGTGCACAATGTTTACATTCTTTATATTATTGCGAAAATATAACATAAAGCCCTGCCGTGATAATACAACTGGCTGATCGAGAAACATTACAATGATTTCAATCGATTCTGAAATGTTTTGCCTTTCTTTACACCAGGGACAACTGGTCTAAAAGGAATTCGGCTCTTTTGAGAGAGCAATGAAACCTTCACACCTCGTATTAAGGGCTGTTGGAGGCGCGATGCTATTGAAAAACAAATTGATACGGGCGTGCATTTCAGAAAAAAAGCAGCTAGTGGCGAACTCATTTCAAATCATGTCAAAATCAATATATAATAGTTCTGAAAGACGTAAAACGATATAGATCTCTTACGTTGAGCATCCTACCTATCTTCTCTTTATCACATTAACAGTCTCCTTTAAAACACACACATTCACACTCACGCACGTCCACACACTCCACACTCCCCCTCTGCCACACACTTTAGTAGGAATAACAGAGCTTTCTATTTCTCAGGCCAGCTTTGTACCATAAACGACAGTGGGGTGACGGGGGACGTAGACCACACTCCACACAAGTTCTCTGCGAAGGGCACTGTGAAGCTCAGTGACCTTTGGGACGCGGAGACAGGCTGCCATAAACAGATTTAGCCAGTCTCAAAGTCAAAAGTGCTCAAGAGCTGTGAAAGACCTATTGTAAAATCCTGCAACGCCAAATATCACCAGATTGTCTGGAAACGCAAAGCATATCTTTGATTGTTTTTGGTTTTTTAAACTCATCATTTTGTAGAAAGGGAATTCGATCACTTTAGAATGCAGACAAGACATGTAAAGGCAAACTAAAATTAGATATTACGCAGTAGAAGAACAGCCTTAGAAGAACAGAGTGGCAGGTAATGGCGTCGTGAACTGGTGTTTCCGGACGTGGAAAACCTTCCAAGCAATGATAAAGTGAAGCAAAGATCCTCTGTCTAAATAAACAAGTTACAAAAAGTAATAAATAATATTAACAGATAACTCTGGCTTGAAGTTCAAGTTAAAATTCCGTGTTCGGCATTTGATTCGACACAGTTCAAAGGCTTGATTGTCAAGTTAATGAGTCCCAAAAAAAATCCAACCATTTTACAAATGACGCATTGAACTAGCCTCTAAATACACACGAGTGTTTGTGTCATTTAGTCATGACACTAATCGCATTCACGCTGTGCTGAAAATAGACTTGTTTGGGTGCTTAGTCTAATTACGTAGCTGTCAAAATACATTCGAATTAAGGTGTCATGCAAATTGTTGCTGCTGTGAATTGCACTTTACTCTTTCTTTGTTAAGTGAGCGTTAATCTACCGCAGTTTGTTACAAACCATGGATCCTGGTTCATATCTATTGCTTCTCGCCCTCGTTTTCATGTCAATAGGTTCTTTTGCGGGTTATAGAAGCAGATCCATGGAACCTTAATGAGTTTCTGCCAGTGTTGTCAGCGCTTCATGACAGGTTTTCCTGAATCCTTCTAAAATATATATTTGTATATTTGTAACATAGTATGGTCACGGAGGTTTGCGATTAAACAAAAAGCAAGAAAGACGATGGTGCTTTTTCCGTATGCCATTCTCTTCTTACCAATTTAACAAGGCAACGCACAAACATAAGATACAATTTTATCTCCTTTCATGGTCAACAACGCGTTTGATGACCTGAAAAGGCTGGAGCTGTTATGAACGACGTCCTCTCGGTGATCAAATTCAATAAAGCCACTTTAAGATCGCCTGGCATTATTTCATAGTCTTAGTTAATTATTGCAACAAATACTAGGTGCGCTTAACGAGTAATGTTTTGCATCAGATTGGCGTCGCTTTGTGAATATGATGCACTGTGTATTCATTAAAACATACACGGACACATGTGTGTTGTCATCGCTGCGTAAAAAGGAAAATATGAGAATATTACGCACTGCTTTCTTGTTTTAAAGGTAAAGAAATGATTAAAATTCCGTTGCCGTGATATATCGAAACGATTTCAAATGTAGATTTTGCTTAGGCCTACCGTTTTATCAGGTAGGCCAAAGCAAAATCTACATGATGCCAGCATGTGTCTTTCATTTACGCCTTCCCTTGAAGTGTCATGTATTTAAAACATAAATAATTGCAGAAGTGTTAATTACATTTACTAGGGTTACTTAAAAAATCAGCATTTAGATTTTTGTTTTCGTATCCGCACATACATCGTGCCCTTTTTGAAGCAGTGTGTACAGACAACCTCACGGAGGACCGTACAGCCGTTATATTTATTAAATCATATGTAGCACATAAAAGTACAAAAATAATTCTGAATTGATGAAAATAATAGAAAGGCTTTTGTTGCGGTTTAAGATCCGCCTAACTAAGGAAGGTGGTTGTCGGTATTAAGGTAAACAGACACACATATCAGCTTCTTTTACTTGCGTAAACAGCAATATGATGTAGCTCCCGTAACACTCCTGCAAGACTTCTATCAACTCAAAATAAACGTTTCGAAATTTCAAAAGCTCGCTGATATATCTTAAATCATAAATATCCGAGGCAATAGTTAATCGAACACCAAGGGGATTGTGCCAAGCAATGAGCTCACGCAATCTTACATTTGTACATGTATGCCTGATCACGCACAGACCAAGTCAGGAATGTCATTCAGTCAGGCGGCTGCAAGGAGCAGACGTTCACAGTTCACTGAAATGGCAACATCTGATTCCAAATGCAGACAGCACAGCAGTTTCCAGTGAACATAGCCTACTTCACCATAACTCAGACTGCAAACTGTTGAAGACAAACGTACAATTGCATGTTTAGATAGCTGACAGGACAACGCTGCACCGCCGCGCATTGCTTTACACTCATTTGCCAGTAGGGAGAGCCTTGTGGATTTTAGAAACGGTTCATTGTAAAGGAGTGTGTGCGTACTGTGCACGTCATTTAAGAGAAGGATGTTTATTTGGTCTGCGTGCATGTTATAATGAACTTTACTTTGATATATAATTATCACACTTATAAATCCGCACTGCAAGGCAGAAGATGGGATACACAAGGAAAAGGCAGTCCAAAGGGCTCGACTATATGGAGCACTGGGGTGTAACCCCATTACTGCTTTACAGAGCTATTGCGTGTTTAGCTGCGCCGTTATAGGCTTGTAGCATACCAGTGACATTGATTAGGTCGAACTTCAAGAGAAACCACAAGGACGGAAAAGGGAATTTTACTTTAAACCAGTCTAGGTGTTTTGTAGTTGTTGTTGTGTCCCAGGCTTTATAAACACAATATTCAGTGTTAGTTTAAAATATGCACCTGGATGCAATTTTGCATTTTTACCTATTTGTCTATAACCTACCTTTGCATCTGTTGCGGCAACAATAAAATAAATAAATAAATAAATAAAATAAAAAGCTCCCCCTGTGTGGGCTCTATTTTCTTACGTTTCACAGCATGTGTAATTAATGTGCCAACAAAACAGTCTTTCAAATGCTTTCAAATGTCCTATTAATGTTCAAATCTTTATTTCAGTGTGGTGGACGCGTGTAGCTTTTAAACCGTGTTACAGGTCACGTCCAATAAAATAATCCCCACAGTTATCATTGGTGTTGAAGCAGAACATTCAGATAAGCAACATAATAACAGGCTAATACCAGTAACCTTTTCAATACTGTGTTTTATTGAAGACCTTACGCATATACATTCATATCATTATTACTTTTACAAGACAACGTAGCAATCCTTACAAGCGCAAAGAAAGGAATGCAATCGGAGTGACATAAAAT
Source organism: Haplochromis burtoni (assembly GCF_018398535.1). Lineage (NCBI taxonomy): Eukaryota > Metazoa > Chordata > Actinopteri > Cichliformes > Cichlidae > Haplochromis > Haplochromis burtoni. The sequence continues at coordinate 1,844,921 of NW_024582370.1, forward strand.
AACGATAATAAACAACTACTACATTGAAACGTCGTTTTTTTAAATGTCATGAATGGTAAAACAATAATAATAATAATAATGATAATGATAATAATATTAAAAAAATAAAAACATTTGTAAAATTTTAAAAAATTAAACAAACCTTACATACCATTTCTTACCATTCTTGACACTATACACTTTTGGCCTACATTTCCAGCCCTTACAACCACAAATAGGCTATAGCCTATGGAATGCGATATTGTTACAAGACGGTCAATAACATAAAGCACTAGCCTATTACATAGCGATAAGGCCTCCTCAAATAGGATGCAAATACCAACATATGTCATTTCATTGAACAAAGTTGTACACAAGTACAGGGTAAAGAAAGGGGCAACACTGAGCACATTGCAAAAAGCAAGTACATTAATAGGTCTAATAGACCGTCCTCCCTTCCTAATAATAATTCTAGTAATAATAATTCTAATAATAATAATAATAATACATTCTTTGAAGACGTTTGAGTCCAAAAAGTTTTAGTTTGTTGGCATTTGTTTGGAAGAAAAAATATAAAAGTCACCTACAGAAAAAGTATCCTGCAGAACATGACTTATGATTATTTCACATCAATAACATGCTGAGAACATTTCACTGCTATAGCTTACTCGTTGTACATGACGGATAATGCACTGCATTCACTCTGAATTAAGGGAGCACACACATAAGCCTATGATTACATTTTTTTAATTCTACATATTGATTTAAAAAAATCATAAGCACCGAGTTTCTGAAATGCGCTTTCCCCAAAAAACAACTTATTCTCCCGCTGTTGCGAGTTTAGGCGGGTCCCTCGCTGTAACCGAGTTGGCCTTGAACATAGTTGTGTAGTACTGTTCAATCTTTCCATTACAGGTCCTCGCTAGTTCATTGTAAAATACACTTTTTTTGACTGGTACAGTCTGGACTTAAACTTTTTATAGCAGCTCAAACCCGTTTTCTAACGGTGACCTCACTAAACGAAAGAAACGCAACCCATGCAGGATTCAGTGGTTGATGTTAAGACACGTTTAAAACCAATAAAAGTAGGGGTGAAAGAGGAAAATACCTTCAGAAATCTATTTGCACATGAACAAAGTCATGGCAATCAATTTTCAATGCGCAGTCATAAAAACATTGATATGAATTACACTGCGGTTTTAGTTCTCGCCTCCTCACGCAGACTCCCAGACTTCCAGATCTGCCGCCCGTGACCGTGAACGTGCCCATAAACGTGGCGAAAACTATGGAGACAAGATAAAGGCGTTGTTCCTCTTGCCTAACAAAGTATGGCATGTGGAGGTAAAGGCGACCGAAACCGAGATTCTCCTTTATCACTTCATAACTTCAGACATTTCTTTTTGCACCGATTCGCCCCAGTCAGGCTTCCCTGTCTGACTTCAGTATTATTTTTAGGCCTATTTCGAGGGCTCGCCGACTCTCCCGCCTTATTTTCTCTGACTAAAACGGTAACAATCCTGATGTCGTCACTATGTGTCAACCGAAAAGATGTTACACTAAAGACACATTTAGGCCGTACACTAATGTCATGACAGATCGGGATAAAGTAAAACACACGCACAAAAAACACATTCTCACAGCTTCTTCTGTGCGATTATACCAAAACGTGAAGACTCACTGACGTGTATAGCTTTGGATGCCAGGCAGCGGCTTGTTTAGGGTTTTTGCAACCCGCACCTTTGATATAAAAATATTAGAAATAAAGTAGGGTAATAAATGCTTGCAATGTAAAAGATGGGTAGATGGTTGCATGCACTAAAAGAAGACCTAAGGGAGCGTAGAAGGCTTGGCTTTTTCTTTTCTTTTTTTTTTTCTTTTTCTTTTTTACTGCCTATCGATTCACCTTCTGCCGCATCTCTAAAAGTAGGCCAAAGCTTGCTCCCTCAGCATGAGTCTCTTCTTCTTCATCCTGCGGTTCTGGAACCAGATCTTGACTTGTTGGTCACTGAGGTTCAGACGATCGGAGAGTTCCCTCCGCCGCTGCCTGGTGATGAATTCGTTCAGCATAAATTCACCTTCTAACTCAGCCAGCTGAAGCTTGGAATAAGGTTTGCGCTTCTTTCTGGTCCGAGTGTGCATCGGGTACCACGGGGCACCTGGAGAAGAGGGGAGAGGAGGGGAGCACACAGTGGATTAGTCACCACGGTTGCAAAATCACGGTCACCTCCAAGGTTATGGGGAACCTACTGGAGCATCAGCTGTCCAAGTCAAGTTGCCTCTCTAGTTAAGTCAGTATGCAATGCGCCATGTTAGAGCAAACCTGTTAAATAGCATTGTGATAAGGCGCTTTTCTAAATATGTGTATATGTAAATAAATGTATTATTTTGGTTTAGCTGGAGTAAGCTGATGTGATTTGCTAAACATCCATGATGTAGGGCTTGTGCTTGTGCTTTATAACTGAGAAAACGAATGCCCCTGGAAGCTGTCATTCCCTGCACATGTACCACGAATTTGTTTTGGTCTCTGACTCAAATCCCAATATTTGTAAATCAGGACTTGTCCAGTTTCGTTTCATTTTTGTTCCCCACGTATAAAAAAAATCAGCCACCTTTATGGAGCCCACCAATATACCGCGGTTTGTGTCACAGGAAGTTTTATTGTTGCAGTTAAAGCAGCATTAACGTGGTAATTGAGCCGTGCTTGCAAATACCCCGTACTTATTTGCGACTTTCAAAGCATATTAAATGACTCCTGAGTCTACAGCGACAGAGATTAATTCGGTTTACGAGTCATTAAAAAGAAAACTGTCTCTATTCGATGCAGTCAACCAAAGCGACTCACTTCTTTAAATCACTGCACTGATCTGTGTGAGTGCGAACAAAATAGACCAAAGTCAACCGTTTATATGTCTAAGTAACAGAACCTCGCCTAAGCTATAAAAAATAGAAGGCGGAACTGAATTGTTTACTCAAACGCTGCTTGTGATATGGATTGTTGGGGGTTATCGCTAACTGTACACACACACATGGCGCATGGAGTATTTTAGGGCAACCCCTAGTGGCGTTTGCACACCACGCAAGTACCCTGCAGGCTAACCTAAGCTGCATGTTGTGCATCAAGATAACGAGCTCTAATGACGGTTTAATACGGCAAATGTACGCTGTGCGCAGCCTGTTCTTTCTTATAAATAATGTGAAGGTGCGATTGTGAGAACTGTGGTTAAAAACAAAATACGCTCACCTCCGCCTGCGGCTATGTTGCTGGAATGGCTTCCCGGTGACACCAGGGTCTGTGTGTCGCTGGATGAAGGCTTGCTGCCCTCGTTGAGCAGAGAGGAGCTGGAATCGGACTCCATTGACTGACAGGATGGCGGGTCTTGCGTTAGCTGCTCGGTCCCATAATCGTATTTAGAAAAGGCAGCCGTGCTGCCAATTCCACTGTGCATCCCGTGGTCAGATGCTAGGGATGATGTGTCTCTCGCCCTATCCTCTCGTTTGAGACTGCTGCCACCTGAACAGGTCTCCCTATTCCCGTTGCCATTGTTGTAATAGCATTTGCCTTCCTCTGGTCTGGTAATTTCACACGACCGATTGAAGGAAGGGTTAATAGACACGGGGCTGCTAAAGTAGGATTGAGAGTATCCATTGCACGGCTCCGAAGGATTCCACGGGAGGGAGCAAACGTTGTCCCTTCTCGGGTACGAGAGAGACGGTAGCCCCGCCAGTTGTCCCCCTGAGGCTCTAAAATTCGGAAAGTAAAATGTGTCTCCAGTGTGGATGTTTACCAAAGGTCCCACAAACCCTGGATTAAGGAGATTATGCTCGCCCATTTCCGCGGGCCCGACCAACAGCTTCTAGTTTATTGCAATCTGACATTTAACGTAGTTAAACCTGGAGGAGCGCCTGATTGGTCATTCTCAGACCACGTGTCCAGGCTAAGTTCTGCTACACATGGTACCACCCACTTGGTCCATCTCAGACAAAACAAAACATTAACTTCTGTATTACTGAGGTTTATATGCTTTTTAAAAATACTATAAACCTTTTATTAAAAATGTAGAATCTTGTTTTTGCTCACTCGAGCAACGCCGCGTCCAAAAGGAGCCCAGACTGTTTCTCCTTTTACACTCGTGGAACTGTCCATGGCCTCGTTTAATATCTTTATAAGCTGGCAAAAGTTTTTTAAATGCTATTTCTTATGAAAACTATTTTTTCTTGAAGGAGAGGGTGCATATGACATCTTGTTTTCTAGCAAATTATGGTCGAATTCCGTGTCATATAAAGCTGTGATGTCCCAATTTTACAAGCTTGTTTTAAGAAAAGACTGATGCTCATTGCCGCACTCTACTCATATTTACAGTAACGGGGTCAGCAGGTTGAAGCCACTGGCTCTGTAAAGGAGGACGATATTCTACAAGGTTACTTTAAGAGGGTATATTTCACATAATATTCTCTAGTACACCTCACATGAACAACTTTAACAGATACCGCCAATAAACGTTCGCAGCCAAACTCTGGTGGGATTGTTATACCTCTCACAATTCTTTTATATGAATTTTACAAGATATCAGAGGGCCCTTAGCTGATTCAATCAGCCGAGAGTCTATCTGCTTTATAACGCACTAATTAGTTGATTTGTGGATGCAGCTCGGAAGACACTGAACAAATATGAGATATTCTGTGATACCGTCATCCTATTTTCTGACAAAAGCGCTCTGTTTACGCACGCACACACACACGCAAACTTTTCAGAGTCCGCCAAAGTGCAGTTTCTTTCAAAAATAATAAATAAAAAAATCACTATCATATGCACGTGATTTAGGTATTCTGCAAACAGCTGGCCCAACTATTTCTAATGTGGTCCGTGGTCATCAAATGACCATAATCCTCGCACATATTTTTATAAGTGATCCATGGCTTTTGTATTCCCCTCAAGGATACACAGGCTTCTTGTTCTTGAAAATAAATAAATAAATCTAAGAAGACTGCACAGTCGTTTAAACTCTTTCAGTATTATACGAGTCCAGCAACAGTTTATTGCAATCGCCCTGCAAATTCAAATTTTGCTACCACCACCACTACCAAAAATCAATTTATATAATTACTAAAGTTGTCATAATCCAGTCTCCGCTTATTTCAATCAAGGTGGTTTAAAAAGTCCGACGACATATATTTAAAAAAAAATCATAGCTATAACATAGCCCACTTATGTCATCGTCAGCCTACTCAAGTTCACGACACAAGGTGGGATGAACTTGATGTTGAACTTTAATACTCCATTAAAATAAAGGAATAGATATGAGGTTCAGCAAACTGCAGTATGTATTGTGAGAGTTGATATCTCCATTAAATTTAAAGATATATAATCCGTATATTTGATAATGCACCGAATTCCATGTTGCTTATTAAAAACAAATGTAAAATATCAGCCTTGTTAACATAGCACCAAGAAAAGAAAATCTGCTGTAAAGGTCCAAATATAAAATACATTAATATTCCCTTTATTTATTGACAGCAGCACTATGAATTTATGCATTAACAGAAATGCGCCGGCTTACAGAAGCCTGCACATGCGTACTGAATGTCGCTAGTTGCCAATTAGAAATTTGCCAATGAGGTGTTATGTGAGAACATTAGCATTCACCTAAACACTGTTTGGGAACGATTTGCAAGTCAGCCGATATCTGATAGCTGTGTCCGTAACTTGTGACCATGTATCCAATCTAACCGAAAGGCACCGGGCCTCGCTCTAGCCTTAAATAGAAAGAACAAATATCAAATGTTCAAACTGGAGAAGCTCTTGGGGATCTGTCGGGGTTTATCTCTCTCCCTTGGTCTCACTGCCTCTCCTATCACTGCACATTCTTGCATCTAGTTAGGGAGTCTCGCAATGCAGCACAACATCAATCCAGTATAATATCTTAGGCCTCGGTCTTATGAAAAGCATTTGGGTGCCTCGCTATCACTTCACAGCTTCTCATGTTATTATAACAGTTGACAAAAGCAAAACAGCACAGTGTGATGTTTACAACAAAATGTCCCGGACGTCCATGCGTTAAGTAATGTGCAGGCTTAAGTCGCCACTTTACCTCGGAGAAAGAGGCCATGTGTTGCGCCTCCTTGCCTCGTCTCTCCACGCCTCTGATCCAAAGTATCCCACAGATCCGGATTTCACGTGCAAACAACTGCACGTCTGTTCTGTGCATCTTTAGCTCGACGATGATGTCATATGTGACCGTGGGCTATAGGCCTTGTGCTCTAGCATAACGAAAATCTATTATTTAAAATAAAGAACTTAAAGCATATAGCACTGTCAAGGTCACTGTCTAGTACACTGTCTGCTCGATATTGAAAACAGTCTCGTGCAATCCCCTGGTCCCTGTCCAGACAGGGCAATAGCCTAAACAAAGGGCTTTTCTTCCCCTTTTCTCTCTTTGATTCTCGGCAGGCAGGTTGCCACAGTTATAGCTATGTGCAACCCCTTAAAAGCCTCCTTCAAGAAAAACTAACCACCAAGGGAAGTATAAGGAACCACAAAGTGGTAACGTTTTAGATGAAATGTTTTGGAAGAGCTTTTTTGGTTTGTTTGTTTGTTTGTTTGTTTACAGCAACACACTGTGTTTTATGCGGTTTTCTTGCAAAAATAACTATATGCATTCTTTTGATAAAATACGAATTCTGCTACTTGTATCTCTAAGAACAGCGCATATCATTCCGAGGGAAAATGATATTATTATTATTTTGAATTTCAAAATAAGAAAGCTAAAAACAACCCAAATAGAATACATATTCATTATAATTTAACCCGGAGATTGTTGTGTAAAAATTAAAAATTAAAAAATTAAAATACGCAAACTAAGGATCAATAGTAAAGCTTCACTTTATAGAAATCAATATCTGAACCTGACCGTCACTTTGTGCTCAGCTGCATCGAAAGAAACTGTCAAAAAATGTTAGACAAGAATATTTTTTCTTTGATTTCTTTATTTTATTAGCTGTTTTAATTTTTAATCCAAACTTGACAACTTTAGTATCCTGTGCGCCTGTATAGTAAATTGTTTAATCAAAAAATTTGACTATAAAGTGTTAATTAACTAGGGCTGTTTATGACTATTAGATTATGAATTTTCGAACAAAACTTGGCTTGTATGCCTAGCAAGATTTAATTCACTTGTAACATGTTTGAACAGTGTGCAGCTTTTAAAAAAATATGAAGTCGCCTTTTTTTCCAGTGAGGTCAACAAATAAATGCATAAATAAATAAAACAACTAAACGCTGAAAGTCTCGGTAGCCTTCTGCGTCTTACATTGATCGGGCATATTACGCCTAGAATACATCAAATAACACATTTACAGACATCAAATAATTTTGCACTGATGGTATAATATAAGGTTTCATTCAGACAGCAGTGCCCTTGCAAAATAACTAAGATAAAAATGGCATTCTGTCAGCTTTAAACGTCAGGCTTCAACTTTAAATGCTGACAGAAAACTTTCCTTTTTTTAAAATCTTTTTTACTTTAAAATAATTGGACAAAATGAAACAAAGGTAAGCTCCGTGTTCCGCAAATATTGTCAAAAGCACTGAAAAAAAATGTCAGCCAGGCGCTAAAACTAGACATGAACGAAAACACATTAAGAAAAATGCTGTTGCAACACTTCCTGATATTTTCCTCTGGTCACCACCAGAGGTTATCAGCCCCCTTTTTCATAGCTGACGGTGGCCTGCTGCTTTCACACCTCCACATACAGCAAAACGCAAGGGCTACTTTTTTCTTTTAGTTTTGAAGCAGTTTTGTATGGTTTAATATGCTGCATAATTCCCCGTTTGGCACATAAAATACTAATCTGGCTATTTAACATATTTGGCATAGATGTCGATTTGGGCCTAAAACTGAGCAGATGAAAAAAGGGGAACCGTGTAGCTTATTGCGACGCTGATACATTTACACATGAGTTTATGTACTGTACCATTTCTCGTTCTTCGTATATATATAACGCTCTAAAAACATGGTTGTTACAGCATTACACACGCGTATGTTTTAAAGCGCATTTTCCGCTCGTTTCACTGCATTTTGCTGGTGTAGATTAGCCAACTTATGTGGCAAATTACTGGTCGGACTTTAAATACACAGCTAAAGAAAAAATACATAGCGCATACTTTTGTTCTGAAACAAAATACATATAAACAGCTGTGCATTTTTACATATGAAAACGTTCACGTCGTCGCTGTACGAAGTGTAGCTCATCGACAGAAATAAACCACATTTAAAAATTAAGGTTATGCTTGTCACAGCATATTTTTCCTTACTTTTGTTTTTTCAGTGTACTTTTTTTTGAAAGCTACAAAATGTCCTAAAACAAAGTCCATGTAGGCCTACTGCCATATTAGGAAGAAAACAGCCGTACCTTTAATTGTTTTATTGTGGGCGACGTCGTATAATTATTTCCTCTTGCTGTGTAGGCAGTATGGCTGCTTGCTGAGGGTTACTGATGTTGGTGTGAGGCGTCAAAAGTTCTACCTGTCCTCCGTGGTCAATAACACACACACCTCATGATGAGTGCATGAAACCATTGGTGGTTTGGGAGGTACGGGCTAGAACAAGTACTTTTAGATGACTTCTTAAAAAAAGAGGGGGGGTGAAAGAAAAGAAAAAAACAACTGAGTCAAAATGTTAATGCACCGCTCTTAGAGATGGTCAGAGTCGCAGGTCAGAGGATATCGCTACACTTCCCCTTTTTATGTATTTATGGCATGTCATTAAGTCCGTCTGTCTAGACTGGGAAATAACACCTTGTTTGCCTACAAACAAACCGTCAGCAGTGGTGTCCAACCCCCTATTTATTATTCACAATCCGCTGTGATGTCAAGGTCAAAGTGACTGCATAGTCATGGTCAAGGGTAAATTAGAGAAGCCAGAACTTTCTACGGGGACTGAAAATCCAGGAAACGAACGAACAAAAGTTGAAATCTGGCGGCTTAGAGCCTCAAGTCTGACACAGCGCGCCAGAAATTGGCACATAAAGAAATGAAAGTGGACAGCAAAACTTAGACTAATGATCAATTCGGTTGGATTTGTTTGTTTTTTAGGGATTAGCTTTAACGTTAGATTTAATAGGAAAGGCCTCAGACGTTAAATGCTAAGACTAAAGAAAGGCACAGAAACCGTTTTCACGCTTTACATCTCACACGAAGAGTCATATACCTGGGTTTTAATTCAGATAAAACATTTAATCACAGACTTGATGTGGGCTAGTCACCAGGAGCTTAAAATAAACTGACCGCATCTTCAATTATTCTCAGGACACTCGTGTCTAACCGTTTATGTCCGCGTTTATTTTTCTCCAGTCATTTCCTGTTGCACAAGTAGCCTAGCCTAACTTACCTTTGAGAAATTCATGACTAAAGTCTGCATGTGAAACAAGTGCGTGCGTGTAAAATACAACAAAACCTTCTCTTTAAACACATAAAAAACATGTACATAAACAAAACCACACAGACTTGTTGCATAATGTTGCCTTGGTGGGGAATTGTGTTTTTAGCATCAGTGCGTAATTGACCTACTATTAAGACGCAGATAGACTGTGTGTGTGTGTGTGTGTGTGTGTGTGTGTGTGTGTGTGTGTGTGTGTGTGTGTGTGTGTGTGTGTG
>NW_024582370.1:1854642-1908331 GCF_018398535.1 Haplochromis burtoni
GAGCCTGTAGATCCAGGACTAAAACTACATTTACCAAAGCAAATGCTTTGCCTTTTAAATCTACTCAGGTTTTGTCAGTATGTTGGAAAATATTAATCAGCAAAATATGTTCTGAATAAATACTCTCAGTACAGATGGTGTCTAATTAAGACTGTTTCTTGCCCTCTTAAAGGTTGCCGGTTTTTACGTTTCCGTTAGACCCACAACAAAACACTTTTGTACCTGTGGACGGAAAATAATAAGGATTGAAAATAATAACCCGCTAAATGTTCGCGTGAGAGCGGGTAGATAAGCCATTTGATTCGCTGAATGCCAGTTATTCTGAAACTTGAACGAATGCTAATAACAGAAAAAAATGCACTGCCTTTAACTTTGATGGAAATTGCGGTGGAATTTTGCGGTACAAACTTCATGAGCACATTTCTCCGTTTCTCAAAGCTGATCTATGTAAATAAACGGGTCCTGTAAGTCTCAACATTGTAGTTCTATGTGGAAGAAAGAAGTAAATTCCAGCATAGTTATTCATTTATGTTTTTCTGACTTTGCAAGTGCCAGTATGCCTTGTTGCGCACTAATCGTGACTAATCACTGTATCATCCCTGCTTGCCAACAAGATGACTCCAGGTTGCCCAGTTATTCTTAATCGAGTATTGTGCGAAATAAAAATCTGGACTCGCCCATCCGTTGCTGGGATGTTGTAGAGGAAAAGCGATAGAGGTCTGGGTCTCTGCTACTTAGTAGCACCGGTGTAACTTGAAACGAAAGGAAATGCTGCGAGGAGGGTGGCTGATTGACTTGGATATTTGAGCATTTTCATAATCATCATTTATTTATGAAACACGTTATCAGTACGTAATTCAACACCACAAAACAGTTCACATACTGCACCAAAGTAGAAATTACAGGCGTCGTACAAGGCGTGTGATCATCTCCAATGTTACACCAACGAAGTCAAAACAAGATAGAAACGATTGTGCATTTATGTGTAATACTCACTGACTTTAATGGTTTACAATCATTCCGGTTGCATGACAGAATCCTTCACTGATAAAAGGAAAAAATACAGGTTTGGGGGATATTCCAGTTTACATTTCCGCCATACTAGATAATATGAATTAAATAAGAAAGGCATTGCACTGTACAGATTAACGACATAGCAGCCTTTGTTTTACCCCAGGCTTTACATATCCCACACACATAGCTATTGAAATTCAGATGTAACATTTTTTTTCTTTTTCTTTCTTTTTCCTTTTTTATTTAGAAAATTATTCTTTCTTCCGAAAGTCTTTTGTTGAAGACGATAAAGTCTCAAGTTCAGCATGTCTTTTCGCCACCGCAACCATTGTCCATGCGGCGATTACAGTTCAAAAATGACATTAAACCGTGTCCTCTGTTTTGATCAGTTGCAAGTATTGAAATATCATCAGTCCTTTTGAAATCTTAGAAAAAGGAAACAGGAAAAGAAACACACAATACTTGTCTTTGAAATACTAATATCGTTTTAAATATTATATATTTATATATGTACATTCCTATAAAACAAAATGTGAAGTGAATTTCTATATTTTCACAGTTTTTAGAGCATTATTTCTAAATTGAAATCGGAGACCTTGGTTGCGTGGTCGGTGGAGTTGATGATGGAACTTAAATTAAAAATACAAAAGAAATTTCTTCAACTACGATTGGAAGAGGTAAATATATGGCAAGATGATTTGGAAAGTGTGACTTGCAGTTTCAAGAAAGTCGCTCATCCATTCAAGTGGTGTGCATATGACTGTTCTTGGATTTACTGACAAATTTCTTCTCCTTGACTCGTCGGTTTTGGAACCAGATGGTGACTTGACGCTCTGAAAGGTTGGTGGCGGCCGAGATGCGCCTTCTCTTGTCTTTGGTGATGAACTTGCTCGCTGCATACTCTTTCTCCAGTTCCTTGAGCTGGATTTTGGTGTAAGGGACACGCTTTTTACGCCCTCGACGATAACTGCTGACCTCAGGCTGCAATGGCACAACATCTGCAAGAAAATAGGAACAGTTCCAGGAAAATATTAGTCGCTGTGCAAAATAGCACAACGTTTCATTTCACAAAACCAGCAATGCTGCGTTTGACAAGGCCGGTCAAATTTGGATGGACTCTACTGGAGTGAAAATAGGAAAATACAATCTCTTTGACTGTGTGTGTGTGTGTGTGTGTGTGTGTGTGTGTGTGTGTGTGTGTGTGTGTGTGTGTGTGTGTGGTGTCGGGAATGGGCTACAGAGTTAAAATTTTCTGGAAGTCAGAATCTCTGGTGTGCTGCACCTGACATGTGGAGACTGAATAACTTCCAGTTGTTGTAAATGATCTTTCAATATCAAGTGACAGTTATGGTTCATACTAACACTTTATCTGATCTCACTGATAATCTGTGGACCAACGTAACTGCGGTTATTGTTATCTTAAACGAATCTCCCATTGACATGTAATCAAGCTGTGGGGTAAGACTGATAAGTGTAATTATATTTGGTCCGCTTGTGTGTGCCACACACCAGTCACCAGTAAGACACAGGAATCACAATCTGGCATCTAACTTGAAGACAGCTGGCAACTTTAACTTTTTAATTCTTACAATAAAGTTATACATGTTAAACATATTTTATACTTTTCTTTAAAGGCTTTCTTGAAAGATTCTAGTTTTACTCATAATATAAAGCAATTTTCTTTTTTATACTCTATTCACTTTTTTTGTTAATTCCCCGTAGTTCTTTTTTTTTAAGTTAACCTAACTTTTGTGACTAGTCTCTTTCGTCAAGAGTAAAGCTAAATGCAAAACAGCCGTGCAAAAACATGACAGGACAAGCATGGCAATCTTAACACAAATACTGGCAAGCTGTAATACATGCAGTTTTTCGCCCCCTATAATTGGCAGCAAGAGATTGTTACGATACACTATTCTTGTTTAAACATGAAATTGGGGGGAAATCCACATTATTTAAGCTAAAGGATTTTAAAGCTATGTCCTATTATTTGACTCACTGTCCTCAAGCATTCAGTTATATCTTGTCATTAAATTGAGGATAACTGACTGGATATGAGAGTCACTGCATGTGTTTTTAGTTGCAAGAAAATCAGTTGATGCGCGTGAGAGGACGTCAGTCTGTGTGTGTGGCTGAAACAGCACAGAAAGGCAGCGCGCACTTGTGTGTTCGTGCATGTGTACGCGCGTAACTGTCTGCGTGCCCGTGCTTGCGTGGCTTGCTCTTGTAACATTTATAACATTTAAAAAGCAATGGGGTCCCTACCAGAAATTAAAAATAGCTACAGATTTCAAAAAGATAATAAAGTCATAAGCTAAACAAAGTAGCCTAAACACTCTGTAAAGTGCATACTGGCGCATGCTATTGATATGAGGCATGCTGTGTGATGGCAAACAACGTAAAAGGTGAGCCTGTCCGTCTTTTTGAACCATTTATACGACATGATGCAAAGATCTGTATGTAATGCAAATGTTATAAATGAATCCTAATATATGCAAAAGACGCACCACGGGGGCGCTAAGATTTATTGGCACCATCCAAACGCAGCAGGCTAGCTAAGCCACTATATTGTCATACAAGGGGCAAAGGTATGCAGTGCTGTTCCTCTCTGTTCTACGTGACGAAACTTAACTATTGTCATCATATGACTGTCAAAAGCAAATACTCAGAAAGGATGGGCTCCAGAAAACCCACCTTAACGTGGAATTCCAATTTACTTTCAATTTATGCATATTTCAAAGAAATGCATGGGGATTTGTTGAACTTCAAACCATATGAATATCTCCGCATAAAATGGGAGATGCAGGAAAATTACACGTGATGACAGACATGGGAATTTACAGTTGTGTGTTTTTTCATCAGATTTAGTTTCCCGTGGCTCATTGGTAAGTTGATACGGAGACTTTAACACAATAAAATTAGATGACCACAGTACGAAAGCAAAGTAAACTATCTGCCTGCTTTTTAATAGCCCTAATGCGTATTAAAATGCTGCAAGCAGCTGGACTACTACAGAAATTCCAATCGGCCGGAACACTTTAAAAATCATTATACTTTTCCATACCTGGGAAAGGTGATTTCCAAATATGAGTTGGTTGTGTTGGCTCTTTGTAGCCATCCCAGCTATTAGGGAGAGCCCAGTGCTGGTAGCCCTCCATGGGGATCAAGGCGTCGTGGCGCGGTTCAGGGTGGGCACTGATACTGGGCACCACCGACACGTCGAGATATCCGGGAACAGCCTGATACGAGCTGGCGAAACTCGGGTAGAAGGCAAACTCTTTCGCCCTGGTAGACAGCTCTTCCGTAGGCAGCGCTGTGCTGGGCTCGGCATATTTCTCTGCGGGATGGTACGAGCAAGGCTTCTGCTGCAAGTTCACGTTGTGCGAGTGAGATAATCTGCAGCCGTAATATGGGTTTCCAAAGGGATAACCGTAACTCAAAGATGCACTTGATGATGTTTGAGAAGCGGGACACTGTCGGCCAGTGTCTGTGGAGGAAATATCCGAGTAGACGGAGCCCTGGTGGGTCGCTATGGTGCCAGAATGTCGTCCCAGCGCGGGGTGCGACATCAGGTCCCTGCAGTGGGTCGCAGGGCAATTACCGCTCAGTCCCTCCATTGTTTGGCTTTTATTCTGGTTGTTTTCATTCGGGCTTTTTTCATAAACGTACATCAAGGTGTCCGCCCAGCGTGGATGCAGAACTAGCGAAGTCGTCATATCACGGGCTGCCGATGCTTTTTAAAAGTCGACTACTCCAAGACGGACACCTCATTTCCAACTACAGTTTACACCGAGCGCATGCGCACATAGTGCTCTTGTGTGTCCACTTCATTAAGAATCTGGCACGTGATACGCTAACAAGTCCTACGAGATTGAGCTTGTGAGCAGGAGCAGAGCAGCCCTTTAAAGACCCACTGCCTCAAGTGTCACCGTTTTTCCTGCAGAACACCGAGTCATATCATTGGCTTAAATCACCTAGACCCACACCCTTAAAGGGGAGTTTGGATACGTTCACGATCTGTAGCAAACGAAAGCAACCTGTGAAGTTTAGCCGATTTCTGAAGATGCCAGGGCATATAACATTGTGCAAAGAAAAAATTTAAATAAAATATTTGTATTTACATTTGTAAATAGTATTTTCATCTTCATATGACACAAACTCTTATCTCTGTCCATTACTTTGTGGTGGATATGTTGCGTCTGGGGTTTTGTTTGAAATATAAAAATATATAATATTACAGAACGATAATGTAATATGGAATCTTAATTATGTAGTCAACTTAATCTTTATTATCGCACACTGGTCTTAGGTATATGTGGGACACTATATATGCATATTCAAACCTCTTATCAAGGCTCCTTCCTAGAAGTGCGCATTTAGATCCGTATCTTCTACTAATTCGCACATGAATATAATGAAGAAATTCTGTTTTGTTTTGTTTTTTTGCAGCAGGGAATAATCAGGATGTTACTAATATTACATTTAAGATGTTGATATTGTGAAAACTATAATATTTCATTTTATGTATTTCTTTTCTTTTATTTAGTTATTTTTTAGAATGAGGTAATTATTTTTTGCAGCATATTGTTCTTAATTAAGTAAGTATCTACAGGTTGGCCGGCTGTGTGCGCGCCGTGTGTATGTGATGCAGACCTACCAGGCTGAGTTTTAGGATTATCAACCGTGAATGTGCTGAATGACAGTCACTGCACCGCAGTACCAGCCGCCACAGGACGAGATGAAAGTCATAGCAGGTAAGACGCCGTCATTACAAAATAAGCGAACAGTGTTTTGGTATTTAAATATATAAATGCCTTAATTGCCCATACTGACTGATAGCGTTTAGTTTTTATAGAGTTTAATCCGTTATATGTTTAAGTAAAGATATATTTAGTTTAAAGATTCACTCTCAGGCCCAAAGTGAGTTTCAGCGACAAGAAGACAATCAAAGTCACCATTAAGCGAATTCATGTGATGTTTCCGTTTCACTGTGCACTTCATTCATACTCTATAAGTGGATGCTGACGCTACCAGGGGAAAATAAGAACAAGGGCCGCTTTGAGCTGGACTGTATTTTGGCTAAAGAGCTTATTTAATTATACTCCATGATAGATATGCGGACCTATTTCTTCCAACAACTCTTCCTCTGTTGTTTTATCTGCGTCTTCCTTTAGATTTGTAAGACTATTCAAAAAGTTTTAGTTCTTCTTATTACCACCAGGTTCTATAACCCCCCCACACACACACACACACACACACACACACACACACACACACACACACACACACACACACACACACACACACACTTTCTTCTGTTCTGCATTTCAAAAATTACTTCTGAGCTAATATATAAAACTTTACTGTATTTTCAAGTTTCAAATATGGCCGATAGGCTAGGCCCACAGTGAATCCATAAAGGCTTTTTGTAATGCCTGTTCCATGAGTCACTCATAAAGCAGGCTACAAGCTACCCTGTAAAGGGCGGATAGTTTATCAACATTTTTGCTCTTCTGAGTTGTCTTAGGAATAATCGAGCAACCGTTGCGCATTTGCAAACAGCACTGGGGAAGCCGGACCCCTGTTGTTCCTCCGACAGAGACTTTAGCTCTTTTGTCTCAAGGAAATTACAACTGCGAAAAGCTCATCCAAGCGGCAGCTGCACGGAAGTCCAAGGTCAAGGTAAAAAAACGCAGACAAACAAGGTCGTAATCAGAGTCTAGACAGGCAAGAATGAACTTCACACTGAAGTATGCAGCAAACTAGAAGTTATTTGGAGACCCTTACTCTAAAATATTTGCTATGTGCGAAGAGGGGGAAAGAATTCCAAATACTATTTAGTTTCTGCTTGAAAATCAGGAATTTGACAACATTTGCGCGGCAGAAAACCGGCACCTTCCAAACTAAGAATTTAGCTCCTTTTTATTATTAATGACCGTATATTAAAAATCTTCTTTTATTGTTAGTATTTTTAATCAATACTGTCTACTATAACAGATGCAAGTGCATATTTCTTGCTGATTATAGAAACAGTTCCTCCAGACTGATGATGTAGCGTTGGTCGAATAGGCAGCCTGACAGTTTAACATTAAACAAAGCAAAGCCAAAAAAAAAAAGAGAAGGAAAATTGCAATCCACTATCTTTTTTCGTATACAAATATATAAATCACGTGTTAATCTGACCTGTACATTTCTCTAAAATAGACTGGAAATGTCCGTTTCTGATTTATCAATCATTTCTGAAAAACTAGACTACACTACATTGTCACAACAGATTAACATCTTAAATATACGGGTAACTATTGAATTTGCCTTCTTTAACCCTTTGTAAGTAGAAGTAAGTATTATGACTATCACGTTTATGGTTAGGAGAGGAAAAAAAGCAACAACAAAAAAAATAGATTGGATAGTATGTAGGCGTTTAAGGAAAAGTAGCAAAGATACCAGTAACTCCATGTTAGCTATAGTGTTTAATTAGCCCCACAGAAAATATGTTAAGGTGAACTTCAGAATTCATTATCTTTCATTAACCCTCAACCTGCTTAAGATACACAGATTCTTATAAATATTTCCCGCAAGTTTCCGCATGCCCAAGTTTCACGTTGTATTTAAAAATTCAAATTAATATCATCCGAACTACCCATTCAGAGCGAGATTTATAAATAATTAATTGTAAAATGAAGATTGCTATTTTCTTGCCCACACTGAACCCTGAACTTGAGTTTAGGGTTCAAATGAGTTGCTCTGGGTAAGTACGCAAACTTGTCTCTTATGCTGGGAAATCAGACTAAAATTCATTCGCCTAAGTGGGTTTACTTTTTTTGTCACCGCATATTATAGTTCTTAAATTTGCGTATAATGACAAGAAAGAAGGAAACGCTTTCAATCAAAGTCGCGATGCTTGAAGGGGTATTAACCAAACTACAAAAAAATAAATGACTAAATAAATTACGCAAATACATTTGCAGTCAGAGACAATAGTGAAAAACTCTCACTGCTCAGTTTTAAGCAAAGTATTTTAGAGAGGTTCTGGATACTTCTCCTTATTCGGTTTATGGGAACTTCGACCAGAAAATTAAAAAAAAAACATGTAATTTTACAAACATTCATCCATCTTAAATATTAAAACTTTTGTTTAAAAACTTAGAATGATCTGCAAGGATGAATCAAATACTCTTCACTGCGAAAGCGGAGGAAGTGTTAATAGAAACGACTATCCTGACCACCAGCAATGATGCCTCGCAGTAAATACATTGACAACCAGACATCACGTCCTGCCAGACAGGCCCTGTCAGGCGGGGAGAGCGCCTGTCTGGTGCATTGGTTTGTGGGGGAGGGGAACCTTCCATCCTCATACAACGGCTCCCTACCTGCAGCTTCCGCTGTCAACTCACTGCATATGCACAAGACTTAGCCGATGGCTATTAAGCCAGAAGAATATGCGTTTACAACATGCACCGAGCGCCATTTTGACTCTGCAGTACAAGGCTGTAGTGTGTTATTGTACAGCCCCATTCAACCCAATCCCATTTACCGCAGGCCCATATCTTATTCAAATAATAATGACACTGCCATCATAACCTACAAATTAATCTTTTGAGGTAGAGACAAATTAACATTTCCACCTAAAGCTAAGCCTAAGTGAATTATTTTTCATCTATCTATGAAATAGTATCTTAACAGTTTCATTATGATGCAAACCCTTGGATATATTTAAGAGTTTCCAATCAGCTGCAGGCTGAACCAATGTTATAATGAAGTTAAAATCACTGGTAATTCAACTGAAAACCACACGTAGACAAACCAAAAACCCAAATAGATGTGCGCAATATAGTAAGGAGCCCATGGAGACTTTTAGCGGCTTTAGGTATACTGTATATGGACGAAGCAATTGGACCCAAACTGGATTGTGATACATAAACATGACAGGAAACTGAGGCTCATATTAACTTGAAAGCTTCGTGTAAGTCACACGTTACTGCTTGAGTCGCAACATGTACTTCCATGCTTGCATTAATCTTTGTTCGTGCAACATTTTCATCTGAAAAATACAGCACTTCTCCTCCTCCTAGGAATCACATGTGTGTGTGAAGGTGGACTATTGTTCTGGAAGCAGGACAATGCTTTCCTGTCATGAAAGCATTCCTACAAAACTAAAACAGCATCTCAATCTGGTGTTTTCCTCTCCGAGCTGCATTTAATTTACGATCAGAAGAGTTCGTAAGCATAGAAGCCATCATCACTGACTTTCTATGCCAACTGTCAGGGCATAGGGCAGCATGTGATTTTTGCCAAGGTCTGAAATATATAACTAGGCGGTGCAGTGCTTGGTGCGTGACAAAGAATGAATTTTCAAGACAGTAACAAAAAATGTTAATTTAAACGCAATGCGTAAATAGATCAGGGTACAGCTTTTAGTTTGCTAGAACCTAGGTCAACAAATTAGCCTGGTTGTTGCATTTTCTGTGTCTTGCCGCATAGGGATGAGCAGCTGATACTAGCAGCCGAACCTGGATAAGGCATTTGTGACCCCAATCTAATGTAAACTACGTGGCAGTCGCCTATACGTTTTCAGGAGATAAATCTACTGCAAAATCGTAGTCTAATTTCAGTGGTAGGAAGACATGTTTGCCAGGCAAACTTAAATTACATTTAGTATTCGTGAAACAGCACACAGTGAACAGAAGACACAAGTGTATTGAGTTTAGACAATACGGTGCAGGGAGTGTCCCAGCCCATTAGATTCAAACCACTAATACTTTCTTAAATAGACTCTTACCAACTACTGCAAAGCCAAGTAACAAAATATGGCGGACGTTTGAAAATTAGTACGTTTAGCTTGAAGTTGGTCATCTTCAGGATAATCACCGACAGGTTTGGCCATTTTACGCGTCAGGGATAGCACAGTGTAGAGAGTGGCTGTATGTCATGACTCTTTCAAACACGCTGCATGAAAAGGACTACATACACATACATATACATTAGGCGTAATTTACTTCAGATTTGACTCTTTTAATTTCAGCCAAAGCAGGTAGACTATGAGAGCATGGCCGTGGACTAACCGCAAACTAAAGGAGGCCAAGCAGAGCCGCGCCCACAGAACAGAGGGTATGGCTGGCAGACCACCGCTCCAGCTAGGCCAGATGGATTTACAAAATACAACGCAGGCTTTACAACCCTTTTTTAAAAGTGTACTTATCATATTCTTATTACATTGTCCATTGTTCATCATTCGTTCACTGCACTGAACTGATAGCAGGGTCCTTTACAAAATTCGAGAATAAGAAATTGTGCAGGTCATCAAGTTGCAATGCAAAGTGTATTTCTGAAATGCAATAAATTCGTCAGGAATACAGCACCGATTTAATGGGGAGCATGTACGCCGCAAACATTTGTAGAATTTCGCACAATTCAGATGACAAGCTACACCAGCATCACCACAAAAACAGACGGATAAATAGATCTGATAAGGTGGTTGGTGTAGTTACACAACAATTTATGATTTTACACACATATCTTGCTGTATATTAGGCTTCCTGACGTGGATAAAGGCAGTTTAGCGTAGCCTTGCGCAATTATCTCTTAAACTCATCACAAAATGAGTACTGCCACTATAGACTTAAGGTTTTTATTTTAACTTCTGCAATGCATTATTTGATTTGATATTTACTTTTATAACGACACATGACACCAACACGTTACTAAGTCTTATCTCGTCCAACACTGCAGGCCCAAATTTTGTCCAAGCTTTGCCTTTATGTGCGCCGTTGTTAATAAAATATTCTTTTGTATATGCCAAATCTTTGATTTACCACTGTTTAAGTGGTAAATCAAGTTTTGCAAGAGTCACTGCTTAGTGTTCCTGCTGCAGTCTAGAGGGTGGACCGGTGAGAAAGCTGACAAAATAAATCCACAGTTTGACGCGTCTCGTCGGAAGTCCAAGTTCAAGTTAAGAGAGGCCGTCGCTCCATCTGCCCAGACAGCAAAACAAAAGACACACACGTTCATCATTAATCACCTCACTCCTTCTCTCAAAGAATAAAGCCCTTAAAACTTTTTTTCTGCACATTTCAGACTTTCACTACACAAGCTGTCCCTTAAATGAGTTGTACCCACGCCAGAAGTGTGTTTAATATGTTTGAAGCTTCCCAATTGTTGCCGAAAAAGATCTTTGAGAAGCTATTTTTCTGTTGAAGAGCTATTCTCCTTAACAGCAGGTCTGAAAAAAGAACAACACAGTCATCTGAGGTTAAGCACGTTTATTTTGAAAGTGATTATCGCGACGAAACTGATCCAAAATATGTTTGGCCATTTAAGATATAGAAATCTGTATTCAAATAATCTTCAAGGGTATCTTGCGGTTTTTCTTGTCGCCTAGTTTCTGTGCCACCAGCGTTCATTACAGTTTCTAACACTATGCAGTCTTCAAAGAGTTCTTATGTGTCAGCATGCAAACAGAGTTCCGAGGACACGCGCTCGGAATATTTTTGAGCTTAAGACGCCACTATATCAACTACTGAGAGGGCTGCCAGTTGAATTAAAAACTGTTTCTAAACAAAGTTTATACAGAAAAGCCGAATAAAAATAATCGCTTTCTGATCAGTAACTAGTGAGGAAACGTGCACAAAGAACAGAACACTGCAGATCCAACTCTGCGTGAAGTGTTTCTTTAGAAGTATGTAGCTAAAATAACATATTTTACTTTTTGCTCCACTTAAAGTCCAAGTATCCAGACTTAATTTGAAGTCCTAAATGTACCCACACGTTCCTTATCATTTTCACTGTGAAATCCATGCAACATGTGAAATGCACTATATACTGTAGTATTACTTATTTTCAAAAGGCAAAACATGCAGATTGCATTTTGAGGTACAAAATGTAAGCAGTGGACTCGGTTGTAACATGCACACGGCTTGTTTGGATAACCCACCCTGTGAAGCTCACTTTACTCTAGCACACCAAATAAAAATGCGGGAAATTTACTGGAAGAGATTTTTAGAATAACTTCCTCACCTAGTCTGCAGCAGTTCAACGGTGACTGTATCAAGAGCTTAAAATCAAATAGGCTGTTGGTTTGGAGGAGCTGCGGACTGGAAAATGATGTCAGCACCTACATGATGTTGTGATGAAGAAAATCTTGAAGTGGAACGGTGCACTTGAAACCAAACGGAATCATATGTGTAAACCAACAAATATGTATGTAGGTAACTACTAAATAGATTTAGTTTAATTATGAGTTCTTATGAAAGGAGTGAATCATAATCGAATACACCAGAAGCGCGCGGCTGTGTGTTTTTGATGCCGAGGTAACAGATTAGATATGCAGAGGTGTTTATTTTTGCCCAAGTTTGTCATCTGAATTTGAGAAACTGACATTAAACTACTAAAATTACTCTAAAATCAGTCATTTATCTTTGATTATACAAAGCAAAGTTTTTCAGTTTCACTGAAGGGGGTAGCTTAGAGTTTATAGGGGGTAAAGTGCTTTTTATTTGCGGTTAAACCAATAGCTAATTTGTGAATTTTGAAAAATTGAACAGTCCTTTTTAACAAAAAAAAAAAAAAAATTAAAAAAATTGAACAATTGAACAACTGCCGCAGTTTCGATGAGCTATACCTGAAATAACATTGCTTAAAATAACTCCAGAAAAGATTTTGTGTGGAGTGCGATCTCTTTCATCGCTTCTACCTGCAACCTACCCCCTGTCTTTACATCAACAGGATTACTTTGCTGTGCTGATACATTGGCGAAAACAGCTCGGAAATCTAAATATAGTGAACATGTAATGAACACAGACATTTTTTTTAATTATGACGGAAATCTTTTACACAGCTCCCTCTTTATGATAAACAGATACTAAGTTGAATATGTCACAAGTGTGACTATTTGAATTCTGCTCAGTCAAATGATCTTTTCTGCAGAACTACCGCTGACCCTCGTTCTATACATACTGGTCCATTCGACCATTTAAGAGATAAACATAGCTGTCCCTGAGAATGGTTGTTCGTGCAAAACTAACATTAAGCCACACCTGGAGCATAACAGAGAAGAAATTATAAGGCAAACCATAGATAACCAAAGAATAATTGATGGAGTTACACATTGACTATGTCGTTCACTGTCTAGGTGCGTTTTTCGGCTTCAAGTACATAGCCTGGATGGGCGGTGGAAAGGATAAAGGAGAGAGGCAGATCAATTCATGGACCAAAATCAGTTCTGGCTCATTTGTTCCGGTGTATTGCGCACATAAAGATGAGCAAGGCGAAGTTCAAGTTCAAAGTCCCCGTGCTCAGACAGAGCTGTGTGTGCTCAGGAGAGGACACTCCACCTCTCTCATAAACCAAAACAGTAGCCGTGTGCATAAACAGGGTCCAAATTCGAGAAAGAAATGTCTCTCATATAACTCGTCAAAAATATAATAAAATAAAAATAAAATATAAAAAAGGAAACGAAACTGCAAACAATCTTATCAACCCCGTCATAAGGGGTTAATCTATTTTTTGATCTGTCCTTGACTCGCTTTTATCTTATCTGTAGTGATATTTTAAAGCTGTTGGCTGTAGAGAGAATGTCTTCTTATCAGCTCGGTGCTAGGGCATCTTACTGACTCGGGTTTTCTTTTTAAGTCTGAATGATATTACGAATTCTGGCTGAATTGGGCCACCCCTTTCACCCAACTACTTAAAATTAAAATAATAATAATAATAATAACACACCGGTTATCAAACTTAAATCTGCAAATTTGATCACCTGTCCAATCACGTCCTCATCTAATATTTCAAAAGTCAAAGCACATACTTTGTCAGGCATCATATCTCAGCAGATGAGGATGTCAAACCTTCTGAACCTTGTGGTGTCAATATTAATTCTGGAATTCATTCATTATCCCCTTTTGAACCCATTAAAAAGTCGTGCATAAAAATAAAATTTATCAAATATGTCGATATCAAGGTATTTGTGGAATGTAACCCACGTAAATAAACGAAAAGAAAATACAAATAAAGTAAAAGGAGCTCTATTTTCATAAAAACAAAAATTATTTAAAATAATAATAATTACACTTTGCAACCAGATCTCTTTGGCGCTGATTTCTTGCCATTTTCTTTTATAATGTTTGGCTTAAAAACGTGTGCCTCCTTTAAGACACGAATTACTTCATACAAATCACGAAATACAAACCAAACTTAAGAGTTTGTAACACTTTTATTAACATATTCGAGGACTAATATAAGGGATACATGACCACATTCTCACACTTTTCTTCGCGTGGGATTTTTATGAAGAAACCAGCAAATTCCAAAATTTCGGACCTTGAACTGCACCTCTGTATCACCAGAGGACTGCATCGGCTTAAGGGCTTTAATTAATTTTTAATTTAATTGCACAATTAACGACTGGAGAAGCTGTAAAATAATCCGCATCGCTAAGATATTAAATGCGTGAGAGCGTTTTACATGTTGTTATGGTGATTATTTTGAGAGTCGGATACAGCGTACAGATTAATATAAATATCAGGCCGGCTGACTGACTGCGACCAGTTCACTAACAATGTTCAACGCAAACAACAAAAACACGCTTCGGCAACATTTAGTTCTGATATTATCTCTAACTAAGAGGAAAACATGGCATACGAAGAAAAATGTAAAAAGTCTGTTTCTAGTGGTATAAATGCAGTCGAAATAGTAAATACAAATAAACAATTGAAAATCAACGCATTCAAAACATATGCTTAACAATAGGATCGTGGGTGGGGGTCATATTCACTTAAGAAATTGGAATGATGTATCCCTGTTGCACCTGCTATCGATGCTGTTTGTTTGTTGATGGAACTTTTTGACTTTTTGAATGTATTTTTTTCCAGCTTTTTTTTTTCCTTCATTGTTCTACAATTACAGCTTTCATATTAAGCAGCTCTTTATTATACAGCACCCCAGAAGAGAAAATCTGGTAAAGCCTGAGTGACTGCATCAACACACCAACCTATAGTTTTATATAATAACATTTAATTGCAATATATAAGCATCTATGGAACATTTTAGTCAGGATTCCTAAAGACCACAAATGTAATTTCACAATATAACCAGGAGTTTAACCCCAGTTTTGGAAAACATGTTTTCAAAAATCTTTTTTTTTTCTCAGTAAAACCAGGTGAAAACACCTCACTGAATCACCTCCCTTGCACATTCCCGTGTGTAAATGGTTCTCCCAAGCCTACGTCGACTGTTGTGGAATCCTGGAAATGACCCAAGGTAGAAACATTTGGTCACAGCCTTGCTCAAGGTCAGAACAAACACAAAAAGACCATTTAGTTTGGCTGAATTTGGGCCAGTGTGCGAAGAAGTCTATCCCAAGAACCTGTAGAGATGTACAACACATCAGAGGCAATTCAGTGTTTATTTATCCAACCTTTCCATAGGAACTGCAATTAACTGGCATTCCTAAAACAGCTAACTGACTGCATGCGCTAGCCCTTAAAGCTAAGAAATTGGTCCAGGCTTCAGTTTTAAGCTGGAGCCAGATGTGCCCTGGAGGCAGCTAAACGAGCCTCACTGTTTTAATTCTGTGACTTGCCCTGTCCTCATATGATGCAGTTTTTTGTTCATATCATTCCTTTAGCAATGTTTAAATTACAACAGGAATAACTAGAAACTGTATACACATAGGGCTAGTGCACCATTTTTCTTTTTTATGTTATTTAGTCTTTGAGTAACATACTGTTAGTATGATGATTACACAATAACAAACAATATAATAAGAGCCATAAGCAACAGCATTTCATCTTTAATACTACCTAAGATTTTGAGGTGAAATGTGATAAAATTAAGAAAATTATGGCATTTCTGAATAAACTAATAATTCCCCTATTTTGGAAAAACTGCATCATTAATGCCACGCATCCAGTAATGAGGAAAGCAACATCATAAACTACTAGTAGTTTGTGTCCTCTGACATTACTTACATAGCAGAAGAACGTTTCAGATCTTACATCGGTATTTTGTTTATGCATGAAAATGGACAATCAATAAATAACAGTGACACATTTTAGACAACGCTAAAAACATTGTTTCAGACACAGTGCATGTCTGAAAAACTGAAATACCTATTTTCAGTGTGACAAACTAAATAAATAAAAAATAACAGTAAATTGTGGAATTTACAACAGTTACCAAATATTACAAAGAGTGAAAAGACTGTTGGTATAGTATTTGTCAAATCTGTACTGTTTTCAGTTTTGTCTGCTGTAAAAAGCTGTATTCATTATATAAGTATGTTCTGTTGAAAAAAAAAAAGATTTGCAAATACATATAAACTTTTCAAATAAAGGTCTGGATTGTTTTTAGAAAAGAAGGCTGGGGGGTTGCTTTTTTTAACTAACAAATTAAAATTCCACATTCCATCCTTACTCGTATTGCTAAAATAAAAAACTATTACAACAATAATGACAGATATTTTAGAGTCAGCTGGGGAAGGAACTTGGTGGGATAAAACAAAATTACATGACATTTGGCACATACGTTTTTGATGAATGAATGTTTTGATTTGCAGCACAACACTAAAGAAAGCAAATTATATTTTTTTTAAAAACATAGTAATTTTCGAGACCACAATGGAGATCCACACAGTTCTTACAGCCACGGTATTGCTGTGTGTGAACGCCCTGAGATGACAGAGCCGTCTAAAGGACCGTGATGGATACTATGCATGTACGTTTCTGAAAATCAACTCAGAAAAGGACAATGCTATGCTCTCATTCTACATGAGGGTGCATGTTTAATATTCAGGAGAAAAATAAGTCCCACAGTTTTTCAACATGTGGCAAGAAAAAGAAACAGCTGATGTAACACTTTTAATAAAAAGTTCAAAAGTCACAGTTTTGTTTCGTGTAGCACAATTTTGCCATTGTCTGCATCTATCCCCGTCAAGCATTCTGTATAGGATGTTCTTTCACCTTAATACCAAAACACAAGTAGCTAAAAGAATAAACACAAGTCTTTGCCAGCTATAACTTTTCCTTGTACTTCTATTTTCTTTTTGTATGTGTTAAGAAGATTAAAACAAAGATGTATTTCACATCTTTTAACATCCTGTATTTCACTTCTCAAACTATTTAATATAGTGATAGTTTTTATGTGTACAATTTTGTTATGCAAACCTATACTAGTATTTAATGCACGTACAGGAACCCTGCAAACCCAAATAAAATCCCTTCATATTAGCCGATTTACTGCACGCTACAGTAAGTGCCATAACAAAAGAAAAACCTTTAAGCTTTTAAAAAATCTGCATAATTTTTAAAATGTTATCATATTTTGATTCTAGTTCAACTAGAATCAACCTTTTTTCCCAGTGTGTCTTATATCTCTCTTACATTTCAGGATTTTTAACATGAATTGCTTTTCAAACAATAAACCCTATCTTTCCTATTAGATTTTTCTCATCATCATTTAGCATATTCTAAAGAAAATATTAATGATAATTTCTACTCTGTGAAACTGATACTTAACTAAACAATTTACATCAGACCTTTAGTACTCAAAGTCCAGCTGAGTCAGTTTCGCTGACAACGCCTTCCAAGTGGCTACAGCAGGTTTTACATCCATTTTATGGTCCAAAGACAAATAAATCCTGACTGGGTTTTTCTCCCCCTTCTTTACCTTACCTTGCAGTCTTCTATGCTTTTGTTTCTTCTCCCTGTTAGGTGCAGACGTCAAAACAAGTCTAGTAGTCTGCCTTCTTTGTCACTGATATCCTGGGCTGTGAGTTTGAGCGGGTTCACTTTATGAGTAGCGGATTTATAAAAAGTGCACTCCAAAGCCTCCAAAACTGCAGTTCTAGCAATAAAGCATTTGTGAAAAGAAAGTTTGTTTTCTGTTCTTTTGTTTTTTAAAAAAAGATCTTTTCCAGTGCGCTGGTCAGTGTTTGAAGTGCGTCTCTTAGTACCTTTAACTTGAGGGAAGCAAATTGAGATTGTGACGGTGAGGTGTGGACACAAATGCTCAGACTGAAAAAAACAAAAAAACTAAAGGTAAGCCCTTTTATTCTTATACTCTTATATCAGTGTACAAAATAAGCAAACTATAAACTCTGAAACTAACAGAACAAAACACAGGAGCTCACTGACACTTGCAGGATATAGGGAAGCAACGACAGCAGACTCTTTGACTACAGATACAGGGAAGAGAGGGCTATATACAGACACACCAATTACTAATAAAAATAAAAACAGGAAGGAGAGGAACGCACATGAACACAATTAACAACAGGTGAAACTAATCTGGGAATCCGTAGAACACAGACAGGAAATAAAACTGACACAGGCCACAAAATAAAATAAACCTTCAAAGTAAAACAGGAAAAGTCAAAGGAGACATGAACACTAACACTAAACAAAATGTAAAGACAAGGAAACAAAAGAGACCAAGGTACAAACAGCATATGAAACAAATGGATGTGTAACAGAAACCAAAGAGGCAACTTCTAATGAACACACACACACACACACACACACACACACACACACACACTAACAAAAATGCAAGAAACCTCTCTGGAATTGATATAAAGTAAACATAATAAGCAAAGACTGAAATGGAAGAAGATCCAGACAATAGTAGGATAATAAGAAATCAGAAAAAAAAATCAAGTGTAAAATCAGACTCTCAAACACTTTAGAAGATAAATAATGTAAGATAAAAGATTGTGTAAATAACAACTCAGAACCATAAAAAAATGTATTCTTTGAGCCGATCTGGGGCAGTTCAAAGGTGAAATGTCTCAGCTGAACATTTTTGTCCCAGGCCTTCAGTAACAACAGGAGCAGCAGCTTAAAAACATTATCAAACATTTAGACAGAATATACTGATTTACTGGACATTTTTTAAAGTGAAGCAAACCATGAGGACATGGGACATATACATGCTACTGAAATGAACTGAGATCACAAACATCATTTTAACCACGGAAAAGGGCAAAAACAGAACGGGCAAAGACGAATGGGAATGGAAAGCACAGCTGGAGCACGATGGTCATGTTGTATTTACAGTTCTTTAAGCATATTATAGTACACTACAAATTACTAGCATACAAGTTCATACAATTAATTACAGAAGAGCCATCGCTTTATGTTAAAAAAAAAAGCACTATTAATTTGCAAACTATAAGTTAAAACTATGGGGTTGTATCTGTGCTATTCCACAGTCATATGCATTTCAGCTGTTCCCTAGCAGTAGGAGGTAACAATGGTTTTCCAACATAATTACAAAGGGAGACAGTATAGAAAATGTCTCTGGATGCAACCAGGCTGTTCTGTCACCAGAAATGTGCTGATTCAGTGTACATGTTTCAATGAAAAAAAACTGTTCATTTGTTGAAATCTTGCTACATTTGGTTGTCAGAACATTTGTATTTTCTAATTCTGCAAATTAAGTGGAGTTTTGTTTTTACAACTCTATTAGATGTTGTATTGCATTTAATATTTTTGTACAGAAAATAGTGACTTTAGTGATACTTTCCCACCAGCAAGTTAACATGATTGGATTTTAGAGAAATGTCACCACAAATATTGCATAGACTGGCATTATATTCAAAGCTATCCATTGCACCAAGTGGAAATACCATTGCAATTCTTATATGTGCATGCCAATTGCTCTCTGATTATCTTATGAGTTTGCCCTTAAACGTTTTCAGAACCTTCGACCTTCAGCATTTATTGCTGTTTTAAACTGCAGACTGTTCACTATGGGCTGGCAAGGACAAGTTGATCCTGTTCATCTGGACATAACGTTTTTAGCAGAAGAAAAGTTTCGTGACTCATCCGAGTGACTTCTTCAGTCTCAGCTGACTGCAGGTTTCCCCCCCCCCCCTTATAAACTGTATAATGCATAATGAATGATATAATTTGCATAATGAATGAAACTAGCACCACTGTTGAGCAATGTGAGGCTGTGAGGTTGGTTTCTTGATCATTAATATGCAAACTGTCATCACCATTGATCAACAATCGCTGATCAAAGACTATTGATCAATGAACATAAGTACCATTCACAGAGAGTTGGGGAATGTCTGCAATCACAGCATTGTAAGATGCTGAAAGATCTACCTTTAGGCCCCCTCCTCTATTCAGAGATGGTCTTTCCTTTTTCACGTATATTGCCTCCTTGACTCCACACTCAAACCAGAGTTCCTCATCACTGAATGGGTGGCCACTGGGCTGTAGGTGTAAATAGACTAAGTTAGCTCTTCTGTGTTGTGCCATCCACTTAGCCAGAGGTTGTTTGGTTTCCCTGATATAAATCATGGCAATCCTCCTGGCTTCCAACAATGTACACTATATTACTCTGTGCCGGGGGACCGGATCCTTGGGGTGGACCAATTTTTGGTGCAATGAGTTTTAGGGTTTGAAAGCCACAGAGATGGAGTGTTTAGAGAAAATGTGTCTCAGTTGTTCTGATAGTCCTGAAACATACGGGATCTCTAAGGGTTTTTGCATAGGCACCAGTTGTCCTCCTCACCTGGATCACCTGGAGCATTCTTTAGTTGCTTTCCCAGCTTTGATATATGTTCAGCTGGGATAACCACATTTATTCAGGACCTTCTTGACATGATGTTCTTCTGCTTCACTGGCCTTACCTGGCCAGGATGATAAAACACAAAGAGAACAACAAAACTGAAGAAGCTTCTCGGATGAGAGGTGAAACATCTTCAAGCAACTTAAAGAAGTCCAGACGCTTTTCTTTCCAAGCTCCTTAGACAAAGAGAACAACATCCTCACCGTCCTTGCTTTCACCAATATAAATCTGTTTTTGACTAAAAAAAAAATCTTGCAGATCACTATTGAAAGTGGAAGTCAAAATCTCAACAAGTCCTTAGATAGCTTCAACGAAAGCAAATTTTCACAACTAGAGTGTTTGAAATTATCAAAGCAAACAATCTTTTGTATCTGTTTCTACAGGAAAGCAGCAGGCTCTGCTGCTGAAGTAATACTTTGTAATGGTATTAGGAGAGCTATAAAAGTGTCAGAGACCTGTAAACAGGCAATCAGAGAATGAGCCATGGTCTGTTGCTTTCACGGGCATCAATCACTAAGTAATGAATGTGAAGTCTGAAAAACAGGCATTTGACGTAATGGAATAGGTCTACACTGTAAAAAATATAAATATATATGTTGGTATTTTAACAGAATGTTTTCTATTAATTTTAGAGAATTTTGCTGTTATCTTTCAATACATGAAAAATCAATAAAATTACAAAAATACACAAGTAATCTACTGTTTTTAAATTATTTTAAAAACCTATCATTTTGAAAAATGTACTGTACTTTTACAAATATGCAATGTTTATTAAACAGATAATTAAATAATAAATACTGTAAATATATATGCAAATTTTTTATTCACTAAGACAAAATTAAAAACAAAACAAGTTAAAATTAGTTAAAGTAAAAGCAGAAAATGGGTCTTCTACATAGATTTATATTTAAGGTTAAGAGTTTGAAGAATAAAATGTTAAATGTCTGTAAAAATTAAGTTCCTATAAGTAAAAACACAATTAATAGCATCTTTTCAGATACTTCCATTTCTTTTCTCTGCTTATCCAATTCCTTGTCGTGGGGGTCTTTTCAGATATTTCTCGAGTAGCACTGAGTAGCATTAGCTGGCTAATATAAGAAACAAACCTCATTTGAGCACGGTATTAAACATCTATGACCAGACATATTGCATATAGTTAACAGAAGAGTCAGCTAACTATTAAGCAATTAAACTAGCGCTTAATGGGCGTAGCTTATGTGCTGATTAAATTCCCCCCAAAAAATTACCTCAGTAAAATTTATTTATATAGAATTTTTCACAGACAATTCACAAAATACTTTACAGAGCGAAATAACAAGTAAGTCAAGTATGTAGTGGATTCTACATTTAATTACTGATTGCTGATTGAGTTTTTGCATTGAGTTTAACATGTGGAAAGATGTACTCCAATCAAAAGAGAAGAACATTTCAAGAAAGAGGATTGTACCACACTCATGCAAGCCACTATTTTCCAAATTTTTTTAAAAAAAAAGGCAGAGACCCACTGAGCTGCACATCTTATCGACCAATATCACTCCCCCCGTAGACGTTAAAATTCTCGCAAAAATTCTAGCCCGGCGATTAGAATCAATCATGCCCTCAAATATTTCAGAGGATCAGAAGATAACAAAGGGAAGACGTTTACATTCCAACATAAGAAGACTTCTTGGTGTCATTCTTTCTTCATCATCTTCTAATGTTCCAGAAGCCATAATATCTCTTGACACCGAGAAGGCTTTCGATAGAGTGGAGTGGGCCTATCTTTTCTTCTCTCTAAGACAGTTTGGTTTTAATAATAATTTTGTCTCATGGGTCAAACTACTCTTCTCCTCTCCCTGTGCCTCTGTCTGTACAAATAATCAACACTCCAATCCTTTCCCACTTTTTCGGGGAACAAGACAGGGGTGCCCATTATCCCCGTTACTATTTGCATTAGCGATTGAACCAGTTATTTCAGTAGCTTTAAAAATGGTGGAAAGATTCGGAGGGATTGATAGATGGGGTATAAAACATCAGGTGTCGCTTTATGCAGATGACTTGCTTCTTTATGTGAATGATCCTTTATTAAATATCCCACACATTTTGTCAGTATTAAACTCCTTCGGATACCTATCGGGATATAGGCTTAACATTTCCAAAAGCGAATAGTTTCCAGTTAACCAAATGGCTGCAGACATACCTACATCAACTATACCCTTTAAAATGGCTAAGTCAGGGTTCAAATATCTCAGCATTGCAATTACACGACCTCTGCGATCAATGCGAGAACAGAATTTTACCTTACTTACAATGAAAGCTAAAACATTTTTTTAGGACTATAAATGACGCTATTTCATTGTTCATTTGTGCTGGTAAACATCCAAGGGCTAGTCGTTCACTTCTCTATAGAGATAGATCAGCTGGAGGATTAGGACTGCCTTATCTAATTGGGTATTATTGGGCATCCAGCATGTATAAAATATTATCGTGGTGTACGTCTCCCCATACTAATTGGTGTCAGAGTGAAGCGGCCTCCTGTTCCTCGTCATCATGTGCTTTAGCATGCGATATCCTTATTAAACCTACCTTCCAACCCAGTTGTTGCTGGAACATTAAAAATTTGGTCACAAATAAGACGCCACTTTGGATGGCTCACCCTCCCTCCAGCAACCCAGATTTGCAAAATCATTTATTCGTTCCAGCAAAGATGAAGATAAAGAACTTTGTAGTCTAGGTCATTTATACATAAATTATGTTTTTGCAAGTTTCAATGAATTATTTACTTGCTTTAATTTCAATAAATCCGATTTTTTTTCCAGTATTTCCAGTTTTGACATTTTGCAAAGAAGTGTTCAACTTTATTCCCACAAATCCGAACTCCCAGAGGAATAGACTTGGTTCTTAGAGCTAATACTTTGTCAAAGGGCCATATTTCCTACCTTTACAAACTAGTTTCTCCACCTAGTGAATTTCTTTTACGTAGGACCAAGATGGGAGTCAGAACTCCACATGAGTTTTTCTGAGTCTTTCTGGGAGGGAGCTGTAGGGGCCATTAATTCGTCTTCTAGTTGTGCCAGACTTTCATTAATACAATTTAACGTTTTCCACAGACTACACTGCAGTAAAGAAAAAATGTCAAAATTATATCCAGATAAATTTGATGATAAATGTAATAGATGCTCACAGACACCTTGCAACCTTACTCATATGTTTGGGCGTGCCTCAGGCTGTCTGAATTTTGGCATCAATTCTTCAAAACAATTTCAGATATATTAGGTATAAATCCAACTCCAACTCCACATATTGCTATTTTTGGCAAACCACCAAATAACCTTAGTGTCACAGCTATCCAAAATAATCTTATTGCCTTTGCTTCTCTTATTGCCCGAAAATGAATTTTGTTGTTGTGGAAATCATCTCAGCCACCATTAATCAAAGTCTGGTTACATGACATCCTAGGACAGGGGTGTCAAACTCAAATACACAGTGGGCCAAAATTCAAAACTGGAACAAGGTCGCGGGCTAACATGAATATTTATTGAAAAAAAATCTTCCTCCAGATATAAGAATGAATCTTTTCTTATGGACTCAAACAAGTTTTGCTGAAAAACTGAATATGGAACAAGCAAAGCTTAATACTAAACAATATATATATTAGCTGTATAATACCAGTAGGCCAGCTCTAATAGTAATTTGGTATGGCTTCGCGGGCCAATTGTAATTAGGCTGCGGGCCAAATCTGGCCCGCGGGCCAGAGTTTGACACCTATGTCCAAGGACTTCTAAATTTGGAGAAGATAGAATTCTCCCTCAGAGGCTCGTCGAATAGACTTTTTACTTACTGGAAACCATTACTTAAATGCTTAGAAAAATTACCAGCACGAGAAATCTCTTCGTAGTCCACCATATGACCGTGCACAAATTTTCCTGCTATTGCCGGAAGTGGCTGTTCCACTTCATTTAAGATATTCCAGCATTATTAATTTGCTTCAACAGAGGAGCAAGTAGTCATTAATATTAATATTAACTAATGTTGATTAATGTTAATATTAATCTATAAGGATAAGCACTAGCACTTTATTGTTGATTTATTGTTGTTGTTTGTTTTGTTTTTTCTCTACTTGTTCTTTTTTTTTCTTCTTTTTTTCTTCTAAAAAAAAAGAGAGTTGGTGGTCTTTCGGTGCTAACAAAAACTGCGCAAGCCTGCTCTCCACGGTGGTGGGCTATTGGCACAGGTCTCACTAAGAGAAGTTGGGCTCTCATGGAGTCAGTTTCTGACAGTTTTGTCAGAAACATGCACGAGTAGCCTCCTCACACAAAGGAGGAGATACTGATCCTGCTGCTGGGTTGGTGCATTTCTACAGCCCTGTCCTCCTTTCCGCGTGTAGCAGTCTGTGTGCTGTTCTCTCTACCGCACTCTTTACTGGGAGACACAGCAAGACCACATATGAATAGGCTATTCTAGAGGACCTGGATTAGGTCAGCAATCTTTCGTGATGCTAGTCATAACAAGGACACTAACGAAATGTAAAATAAATAGAAGGAAAAAAATAGAAGGGATAAGAAGTGAGCAATGATGTTTGGCCACCTTTCCTCAAGGATGGCAAACTGTTTTATCTGTTTTAGAAAATCCTGATTTTCAATGCTCAGGATTTTCTATGAGTCTGTTGCGGTCAGTGCTGTCCTCTATGCTGTTGCATGCTGGGGCAGCAGGTTGAGGGTTGCTGATGACAATAGACTCAATAAACTGATCCGTAAGGCCAGTAATGTTGTGGGGATGGAGCTGGACTCTCTTAAAGTGGTGTCGGAGAGGCGGATGTTGTCCAAGATAAGGACAATGCTGGATACCTCCCACACAGTCCATGACTAGCCACATGGCTGGCCACAGGAGCACGTTCAGTGAGAGACTGAGATTACCAAAAATCACCACTGAAGGACACAGGAAATCATTCCTGCCTCTGGCCATCTCCCTTTCTACTTAATAATGTTGCTGTCTATTTTCTTGATATTCATTTATAATCACATCTGTCAACCCCGGATATTTATTATTTGGTGATTTGTTTATAGTGTATATATTGTACTATTCCTTATATCTTGACATATTGTATTGCTAATAGTCTAGTGCAGTGGTTCTCAAACTTTTCACAATGAGTACCACCTCATAAAATATATGGCTCTTGAAGTACCACCCTTATGACCGACATTAAAGTACAGTAGTATAGGCCTATTTAACTCTACATACAGTTTACATGAGTCAATTTTATTTCTTGTATAAACGTTATTTATTTTTAATATCATAAACAGGATGTGACAAATGATAATGATAACAACTGTACTGCATTAAAACATTCACAACAGGTGGAATATCCAATCTTTAAGTGATGACCTGATGAAACCTGCTTCCGAGTCCAAACTACTCTGCATTTATTAATGCTTTTATTTTGTTCTATTTAATCTGAACGAGCCCCCATAAAGGTCAGTGATCACTGTCGGCCTCTCGGTTTTTATCATCAGTATTCATTTTAAAGCTCCGTTTTTAAAACCTTACGATGTAACTACAGCCCATGCAGCACTAAATTAATGACTAACCTTACATTGCAGTTGTTTTCCAGACTGAAGTTTGGTCCGTTAACAGCATCCTGCCATGCAGTTACATTTGTTCCTAACCGTCGGTAACCCTCACTGAGTGGAAAAAAAGTTAGCGTTCATCCTCCAGCTTCACTTCTCACCCAAGAGAAATACCCCGCTCTCAAGGCACTGCTGCTGTGGCGCTACTCCCTCTCTGATGCAGAGTGGCCAAGAAACTCCTCTCTCTCTCGGGCCTGGGTGATGGTACCGCACTCGAGCTCACGGAGAGCACACTGTCCTTGCTAGGAACGGATGACGGCAGACTCCTCTTCACTCACGTCTTCCTCCGACAGTTGCCGGTGCGAGCTGGCCTCGACAACTCCCCGCTACTGGCCACAAAGGATAACCACTCACTTGCAGAAGAAGCAGATCGCATTCTCCTGACTACTAGGGGCTTCGGCACCCAGGCGATAGTTCCCGACTCACCGACGGCCCCATCGATTCTCCCGGGGGCCTCCAACTCATCAATGGTGGCTGGGATCGCAGCATGATGGCTGTGTTTTAACCATCAGCGTGACAGCGCTGTGGCACCTTTGCAGGGAAACGAACCCGCCAGTGCTCCGTAGTGGCCACGACGCCTTGTGATAAGGAAAGGCTACTCTTTATAGAGAACTCAAGCTCGGGGACACGTTTTCTGGTTGACTCCGGCTCCCAGAAGAGCCTCGGAAACTCTCATGTCGTCTTTGCATACCTCCACAATGGTATATTATTTAATCTTAAAAAAATTTGGAGTTTTCCCGCGTACCACTAGTGTTACGCGTACCACACTTTGAGACAGACTGGTCTAGTCTGTTTTTGTTGGGGGTTTTTTGTTTCTGTTTTTCTTAATGTTAGTGTACTGGCACAACCGTAACCCCCATCATTTCCCTAGATATTAATAAAGTATTCTGATTCTAATTTATTCACTTTACTTGTGAACCTTCGCTGTACCTGTTGTGAGCTGTACCTGGGGTGAAGCACAAGTTTTTAGTCTATAAGTGGCCAGAATTCTTCCGGTATAGGCAGCACAGGGAAACTTGTCATGTTCAATGTGATTCAAAGTTTAGCGTTCCAGCCTAAGACCAGGAAGTAATTATGCCCAAACTGTATAAGAGCAGTCACCGTAAAACTAAATCTCATTGTTCAATAATTTATCTAGTTCAACCACAGCTTCAAATGCGAAATATCTCCCTGTATAAATAAGTAAAAATAAAGATGAAGGCAAAGTGATGAATCTACCAGATCCCATTTCTTCAAGACTGCTCAAGGAAGTCCTACCATTAATTACTGCTTCAGCCTTAAATGATCGATCTCTCTCTATTAACGGGATATGCACCACAGGTCTTTAAGATTTCAGTAAGTAAACCATTACTTAAAAAGCTATCATCTGACCCCGCTATCTTGGCCAATTATAATCCAATAGCCAATCTTTCTTTTACTTAAAAGATTTTTTTTTGAAAGAGTACTTGTAAAGAGTTAACTGATCATCTGCAGCAAATACTGTTGACCAAAATATTTTATTACAGCGATTAGAGTATTAGAAATAAAAGGTACTCCACTGCAGTGGTTTGAATAATAGCTATCAAATAGATTTCAACTTGTTAATGTAAATGTGGAGTCCTTTTCATACACAAAGGTTAATTCTGTGTACATTATACATGCTTACCTTTGCGACTATAACTCAAAGGCATAGCATACATTTTTGTTGCTATGCAGATGATACCCAGGTTTATCTGTCATCGAAGTCGGATGACGAACACCAATTAGTAAAACAAAGACCAGGATGACCTCTTAATTTCCTCAGATAAAACTGAGGTAATTGTACTCTGCTCTAAAAATCTTAAAAACATTGTGTTTTTAACCAGGAGAAGTCCTTGCTTTCTTGTGTAATATTTTTAATTTAGAAACATCTAGTTTCAGAGTGATGCTGAAAAACTAGTTGATGCATTTTTTTACTTCTAGGCTGGACTATTGTAATTCATTCCTTCTTCAGTAGAACCAGCTCCCAGTTTGGACTCAGAAGACAGACACTCTCACTACTTTCCAGATTAGGATCAAAATGTTCCTTTTTGATAAAACATAAAACACATCAAGTGATCCCAAATCCTCCTTTAGTTATGATGCAATAAGCTTAGGCTGCTGGGGTCATCCCATGATGCGATGAGTA
Organism: Haplochromis burtoni; assembly: GCF_018398535.1. Lineage (NCBI taxonomy): Eukaryota > Metazoa > Chordata > Actinopteri > Cichliformes > Cichlidae > Haplochromis > Haplochromis burtoni. The sequence goes on from NW_024582370.1 coordinate 1,882,975, forward strand.
TTTCTTCTTTACTCATCTGTTTCTCTCACTATGTGTTTATAAACCACTCTGAATTCAGTCATTAATTATTATTAATCTCTATCTCTCCACAGTGTGTTCTGTCCTGTCTCCCTCCCCTCCAACTCATCACAACAGATGACTCCCCCACCCTAAACCTGCTACTTCCAGAGATTTCTTCATGTTAAAAGGCAGTTTTTCCTTCCCACTGTTGCCACTGTGCTTGCTCAAAGGGCGCTGTTTGTTGGAATTTTCTCTATTATTGTAGGGTTTTTCCTGACACTATGAAGTGGCTTAAGGTGACTGTTGCTGTGATTTGGTGCTATATAAAAAATGTCATTGAACTTAAGCAGTCTTACAGTAGCAGTCTAAGGAGCTTGGAAAGAAAGGCATCTGGACTTCTTTAAGTTGCTTGAAGCAACTTAAAGAAGTCCAGACGCCTTTGTAAAATATCACTTTACCTGACATTAGCTTAATTACATTGCATACAATGCTACTACTGCACATTCACCTAATGTATATAATATATAATGTTCTTCCTCTCTCCCCCCTTTGCACAAGTCGAGGAGCGTGTCAGGTTACATTTCACTGCGTGTTATATTTGTATAACTATGCATGTGATGAATAAAGAATCTTGAATTATAGATCAGGTACAAAATAAAGTTTCACTTTATATTATCTGTAATTAAGAGTACATTATAATTGCAATAACATGTTCTCTTACATATATTCATGACTATATAGTAATATAAACTACATATTATAATTATTAAATCATTAATGGAATCTATAACATTAACAGCCATAAAATTAAATATGGATCAAATGTAAAAATGTTCAAATAAAATGAAATACAAAACACAAATTATAACAGTGTTTTTTTCTGTGATATTAAGCCTGATTATTTGTATTACAAAAGTATTAGATTTTCTTTTTAATATAAAGACATTTATACACCGTTTTTAACATATATTATCTGCTAAACTCACAAGAACTTGCGTAATTTAAAACTCTTAAACTGTATTTTACAGTTTTGTGGGTAAATGTCTGTTACTGTACAGCATTTATATGGCATCCCGGCTGCAGAAATGTTAAATCTTTTTAAGATTTTTTTCCTACTGTGTACACTTTTTGGTTATACTGAAGAGTAATGTTTATTTCTCTTTGCCACAAATGTCTGTGTAAGAGTAGTGATTCAGACAAAAAGACAAACATAAAAATGACATTATGAAATTTGAAAGGAAATTTTACAACTGCTGAGCATTGTTGTGTTTTGCCATCCTTCCTTTAATGCAACGCCATAATTATGGAAAGTAACTGGCTGTTTCATATTTTACTTGTCAACACACTGTTTCTCCTTTTACTTCCAACAGTTTGGATATGAAATCACAAATGTAATTATAGAGGAAAATACATGCTCCACTCCATCTTAGGAGTGGTGGTCAGGATTTTCACCAAGAAGACTGGAGTTCATGTATGACCATTGGTTTTAGACTGATGTTTTGTTTCCACTCACCCTTTGTTTTTGTGGTTTGTTCTTTATTGCACTTGGTACCATTTGGTGTGGTTTAGGAAAAGATTGTGATTTCTGCTTAATACATGCAAGCATAAAACACCCACGGGTTGCTAGTTTATCACAGAGCTAACACAAAGAGAGAAAAATAACATTAACACTCACATCCACATCTTTGGCCCCTTTAGAATCATCAGTTAACCTCACAGCGTGTCTCTGCACCCTGAAATCAAATCATAGCACAATTACAGTCTCAATAATGTCTTTTTATCAGTGAAACTTTGATCCTGACTAAAAATTCTCAATGAGCGTTACATGGTACATATTACATGTGTTAAGATCTTCACAGATCATAAGCCTCTGGTGTTCCTGTCTAGGATATATAATCATAACCAATGACTTTTGCCCAAGTCCCTGGTTATTCAAAGCTATGTCCCCATATCGCAGACATCCATTACAAAAAAGGTTCACAGAATATTGTAGCAGACGCTCTCTCTTGTGCTGTCTAAAAGATTGTACCCAACCCTGGGTTTGGTTTTTAATGGGTGTTACATGCCAGGATAGGTGGCACGGTTGTTTTTCTGTCTCTCTTTTCTCTTCCAGGTGTAAAGCTTCCACCTACTGGCCTATTCAAACTTTATTAGCACATGCCTATTGGCTGATCTGGGCACAGGAGACCAATCACTCACCAGGGATCATCACAAAGGGGGCAGCTCCTTGACCAGCTGGCCAGCTGTTAACGCTGTCTGAGTAGTGTTCTGTATTTTCTGTGCATGGGTAATGTGTTTGTGGTGGGAGGCTGGATAGGTTTATTTTGTGGTACCCTATACATACGCAACACATAGACACACGTTAGAGACACAAGGTTATGCAGTTGATGCCACTTCTGTATGGGTTTTGGCTAACCTTTTAGTAGACCAGCTAGATAGGCCTTTTTATTATGAGTTTGTTTGACTTAGACCTTAGAGAGGCTGTAGGCTGCTTGTATTTTATTAATTTCTTTTATTTGGCGCAACCACTTGGTCCTCCCCCCTCACCCAATTTTGAGTATTGTGCTAACATGCAGTAAATAAACACTGCATGTCTTTTACACTTGCCCTCAACCTTCTCTTTCATTAATTTTAGGTCGTCACGTGCTACTGTGTCCTTCCTTAGCCCACTGGGAAGGGGCCATAACAACCAGTATTAATTAATTACCAGAAATGGTACCTAGCAAACAAACTGCAATCACCACATCATAAAAATGTGTTTCCATGAGCTTCAGTTGTACTTTGTATTTTCTGTCTAAACTAAAACAGTGTACATTTTACCCAGTAAACACAAGTGTGTTAAAATTGCCGTTGTGCTCAGTACAAATACAGAATAATTAGCACAGCTGTAAACACAATGCTAATCTTTTCAAAGAATATGTAAGAATGTGTGTGATAACACTTTTCTAGTCTTACTGACCACTTGAAGCAATTTAGACTAGAAATGGCACGATACCACTTTTTTATGTCCGATACCGATATCATAAATTTGGTTATCTGCCGATACCGATATGAATCCGATATAGTGTGTTTTAATCAATAAAACAGTTTTTTAATATCTTGCTGCTTTTTGTATAAGTTCATACTCAAGTTAAAAAAAAACCCACTAAAACTATTCTGTTATACCTGTATGCAAAAAATACGCTGCACCCAAAATATTTCATAGTTCAGCAAAACTGATCAATCTAATGAACTTAAACCTGCACCATCCTCCGTATTCTGGTATTTTAAAGTATTTTAAAGAGTAAGCAACCTAACAAATAGGGCTCTAAAACACCCAGCAAAAAAAAAAATAGGGAACCACCCCCCACCCTCCACCTCATGATGCTTAATTGATGTAATCAACTTTAATTTCATGCAGTGTGAAAAAAATGCACCGAAATAAATTATTTTCCAAGAATATTTAAATAGATTCAACATCTTTCTTCAACAGAACTGCACAGATGGTACCTTCCCAAAGGAAAAAGTACTATAGCTTACTAGGGTATATTAGACTTACCGTAATAGTTGCTATATACAGTAATGGACTTCTATACGTTTTACATCAGATTAAAACTTTGGGTGTAAGATTCAGATGATTATTTATTAAAAGCTCGACATTTTAAATGAGAATAAGAAAGAAAAGTATGTCTTTGTGCCCCCTTTTCCGTGTTCATGCCCTGTCGGCCCCCCTGGCTAAACTTTGCTAGATCCGCCCCTGCACAGTTACCAGCGTCAGCTACGTAGGAAAAGATCCTGGTGTAGAAAGTAAATAAATTCTAACAACAGCTGATCAAGCTTAAACGTGCTGCTGTTGTTCAGCCGCTAGTTTCCTCTTTCTGGCGCGAAGTGAGCAATAAGCAAACAAGAGAGACGATCAGCTGATCATTGATCAGTTTCATGATTGAAGTAGCAGCAGGAGAGAGAGGGAGAGAGAAGAGGATCCGCTCCATATATCGGTTGTTAAGCTTAACGCAGGAATGCTTTACAAACATTCAGAGATGAACTTACACATTTTTACTTTACTTCTGTCTGGGATAACTTCCTCTGAGATGAAATGCCGGATTGCTAGTGAGGCTACAAATACACACAGCCGCTCTATCACGTGAAGCCTACTGCTGCGACGTGCTACGGTTATGAGCCGAATTACGTCATGTTGCAAGTTTTGTGAGGTGCTTTTTTGATATTTAATGGATCGATTAAATTTTTTTATTTTTCTCCGATATCCGATCCAGTAATTTACGTCAGTATCGGACCGATACCGATAGGTAATATCGGATCGGTCCATCTCTAATTTAGACTAGTTAAATTTTAACTCTACATTCACAGAGCACTTATTGTATGCACTTCGAGTACTTTATCTACCTCACATCCATGGCAAAATCTCCATTAAACCTACCATGCATATGGTATGGAAGGAAGCAGGAGTACCCACACAGGCATAGGGAGAGCATGCAAACTCCACAGAGAAAGGCCCAACTGGCATTCGAATCAGGAAGCTTCTTGCTGTGAGGCCACAATGCTAACCACTCCACCATCATACTGTCCGTAAAATCAAATAGACAGCAAGAACTTTGTTTATGTATACACAAGAAAAATTACTTCAAAAACTTCTTTGGAAAATGGGTGTTACAGGGTGTTCATAGTGGACCCAAATATAGAAAAAAAGAATCATTGTCTCCAGGCCCCCCTGATAGCCACCATCAAAGTCTTTTGGTGCTCTTGAAAATATATGCCACATTAAATTGGAACCTTCAACTTGTGATGTTAAATGGAGTTGCCAAAGTTGACAATGAATTTCTCTTCCAAAATGTAGCAGCAATCTTTCAAATAGTTGAGATTTTTTTAGTCTGGACTGGAAAGGTAAATAAAAGAAAAGTATACTGACTAATGGACAGAATGAAAGTGTAATCTTTGTAAATAATTTACTCTGACTTAGCTGTGTACACAGTTCTAATGCAGAAATCCAGTTAAAATTCATCAGTTATGTACTTTTGATTAAATGTGCATACATAATATACATGATATTTATCATCTATCTATTTAAAATAAAAACCAGAGAATTTAAATGGTAAATGGTAAATGGCCTGTATTTATATAGCGCTTTACATATCCAGTCATCCACCCATTCACACACTGGTGATGGCAGCTACAATGTAGCCACAGCCACCCTGGGGCGCACTGACAGAGGCGAGGCTGCCGGACACTGACGCCACCGGGCCCTCTGACCACCACCAGTAGGCAACAGGTGAAGTGTCTTGCCCAAGGACACAACGACCGAGACTGTCCAAGCCGGGGCTCAAACCGGCAACCTTCCGATTACAAGGCGAACTCCCAACTCTTGAGCCACGATCGATCGATGTAGAGATTTGAGACATATTTCTTCCTTGTTTCTTAGAGAAAAGGGGTTAAAGAAAGGGTATTTTTAATATTTTTGGACAAACAAAGATGTAATCTTCTTTACAGCAGTCAGGATTAATAAAGAGAACACAATCCCCACTAGCTTTCAATTCCATACAAGATTTCAGATTACGAGCTTGTAATTACACCTCTTTATGCAGTGGAACCCATCTTATTTAAACCTCAAATTTACCAACAAGTAATAAGAAATCACCTAATTGTTGAATAGATTTTGAACAATGACTGGTTATGCCTGGCTTCTCCGATTCAGCCCCAGAACGTAACTTTAGATGCACAGAGAAGTCAGGTTTTTCATTTCAAGATCTGCAGATAATTCTCACATTTGTTCATGTCCCCATGAATACTTGTAAATCAGTAAGAGCAAATACACAAAAGGGTACAGTGTGTTTTTTTTAATTGAAATGATCATTTCAACCTTTAAACTTTGCCTTTATCAATACTTCGTTTATAGCAGCCTTTCAGTCCCTATGCCTCAACATCTGAAGATCCCCAAACATTTACTTAGAGCTCACCATGAGTCCCATTTTAAGATGTCCTACTTTAGAGCAAAAAGAAAAAGAAAGAAAGAAAAAGACATCTTTATAGCCCAACCCCCAAAAAACAGGTTTCGTTTTTATAGCACATTTTCCCCTTCATTACAATTGTATGGGGTGGATTTTTATTTGTTTGGGTGTTAACACATGAGCCTATAGCCACCAGCTGATGGCTAGATGACACAGCAGCTAATTTCACTAACTTTGGGAATTTTAAATTTATATTTCCTGCAATTTTCTAACATAATCCTTACCACCTGGTTAACCACTTAACCATAAAATATCAATCACATCACCATGAACTAGAATAGTAAATACTGAAACATAATTTTTTGAGGTTCAGATCAAATCTTTCAAAAGAGTCTATACGCTTGTAGAGTCAGTCGACCACAACAACATGTATCAGAACACTGCAGTCCTAGTTCAGCTCAGATCTTCCTAAGCTGTCTGTAGAGCAGCCAGGAACAGCCATTTGTAATCTGTGCTTCACATCCTGTCATCCTACGGCATCCTTATAAACACAACTGTACCGAAGGACCATCACAGTAAGGGCCACATATGCCATTCTATCAAAAGGATCTATCCATCCAAGCACAGCTAAATTATATCAAAGCAAATGAAGATGTGACAGGTTTCACAACAAAGCCAGGATATAGAAACCACACATCCAGCCAATACACACACAAAGCAAGAAGACTATAAATGCACATAAGAGAGCTAAAGCCAGCTGCAGAGAAGCATAAATCAACAAGACTGATTTCTATGGTTTTTATTGGTTTACAGTACAGATAAACAGACATACAGTGATAGAGAGGGAGATAAATAGATACAGATACTTGAACTGCTTTAACTGCGCAAGTCTAACAAGTTAGTTCGCATTGGCTTCTTTTGCTATTTCCACACAGAATGTATGAAAATTGAAGGGATCGCTTGAGGGTTAGGGTTTTTGACGAAGCCATTATTATTTTTACTTTAGTTTATGTCTAAAATGTTTTTAGTTTATTATCTATATTCAGTGTAAATTCCAATATATAAAAAAAGAATGCATAAAGAAACAAACTGGGTTAGAAGTTCATAACCGTATTTATTGGACATCAAATGTGAATACAGTGTTTAAGAAAGAGAGAAAATGGTTACTTAAAAACACATACTTGTGAGATACATACACAGTTCTTAATATTTTACAGCTGGACACTTTGTACTTAAGTAAAGAAGCTAAGCATGCCTTTATCTGTATATCATTATTCCTACTGCAGAAATTAGCTGAGTGATGGATCTGCTCCTGGAAAAGTCTTTTACCAGCATTAAATGTTTCACTGATAATATGGAATATGTGTTATAGTTTGTGTCTCCATTTAAAATTAAGTGCAACAAAATTTATCACATTTTTGTCAACATTCTGAGTATTTATAGATACTTCATGAGCCATAGCTTTCAGTTTTTTCATCACATCGTAACTTAAAACTAAAGCTCTATTTTTTTTTACTAGACCTTTAACAGTCAGTAAAGTGTTTTTTTTTAATCTTGTTTAACAGTCACTTACTGTCAGTTATTGTATAAAGAACTCGGGCTATAAATTTAGGAATGAAATTTACTTTCAATCCCTTGTTTTAACTTTTGGTGGGAGGTTGTCTGTTTATTTATGAGAGGATTTGGCACATCAAATCAAATGAAGTCATCAAAAACTGTAGAAGCTGTGAATCAAAATCACTTTTTGCCACTGCTTTACCTCTTAAGTGCAACCACTAACGGACATTTGACATGGTCTTTAATTCTCTTCATCTAAGCAGTTTTTTCTTGACTTCAGTGAGTTTTCCATGTGTGCATGAGCACACACCCCTGTCTGGTGCCTTAATGTGTCCCTGTGAATAATTACACAAGTATATGCATATACCATTGTCATAAAATTCTTGCAGAAGGACAACAGTATTATTTTTAACCAGACCACAAAAGCCTTGGCTTTGTAGTAAAGAAAGGTGAAGTATAGCATGGCTTTTTGGACATCTTTGGTCATGTAGGTGGAGTCCAAACTCCACGACAGAAAAGGGTGTAGTATTTCTTTGCCACTTCTGATCAAATGGAGGAAATATGCATCCGCACAACATGTCTCCTCCAAAACCTTTCCTGCCACGATCTTCGATGATTTTTCCATCGATATCATTCACAAATGTTTCCCGTCTTTCAGTTAGACATCTAAATCTCCAATTTCATGTCGGTAAATACAGATAGTATGTAATTAGACTTCATGTGTTTCCATTTACGTATGCTGATTTCACTCTCTTTTACTACTGCTTTCCAACACTTTCCAACCATGACGAATAACCACTGCAGAGCAACATGGAAGCGATTAGGTGGTCTCTAATTAAATAGCCAAAATGCTTCTGTCACTATTCATTTTCTTGCAATAGACTGCATGGGTTACATGTCAATGTATACATTTTGCCAACTGTCACTCCCAAGTTCCCACCTAATCTGTAAGTATATTTGAAATTAGTCCTTAATTTCCCACGAACATACTCAGAATTTACAGCTACTGTCTGAAAATGTATTGACTGCTCCGTCTCTTCAGTTGGATTAAACTGATACAAAACTTCAAGCTAATATTTATCTCTCAGTAGCTTTTATAGTTGTGTGTGTGTGTTGGAGATTCTGCTTGTCTTAATCATTTTTCCTTGTGTCAGGCTTTGCTTAGGTACTGACATCTGGGCATTTATAGTGCTGGCAAGAAATTGCTGCTGGCTGCAGTTTAGCATACTTCAAGCCATACCTTAGAGGGCTAGGCAGGGGTTTGTTCAAATGAGCAGATATTCCAGCTCTAATTTAAGTGAAATCCTGAGACAAGGCAAAAGTTTCCCAGTTTGGATTGGCAGAGGTAGCAACAATATCCTCATACACAGACTTATTTAAGCCTATACTAGCACAAATGTCCAGAAATTGCAGATTGTTTTGTAACCTATTTGAAATATAAGGAATTGGATATTGAAATATACAATGAAATGTATATACTATGTTAGTAAAATACAAAAAATAAAAAAGCTTTTTTTGACATGGTGAAGATGATCGTAACAAAGTGTAGTTCATGTTGTGAAAAGTCACACACAGACTTTTTACTCTTATTCTTCACTGTGGTTTCAATCGCTGAACCATATCTACTAGAGTATTTTATAAAAATAAATATAGGCATGGTAAGGCATAGCATTTGACAGCAAATATGTCTTGGTCAAAAAATTTAAACGGTAATGGAAAACTAAGTGAATTATTTCTCTGTGTATTGATGAGATAAGCAGGAAGCAATTGAGATACAGAAGGAGGGAAGCATGAGATCATCTTTAGTTCTAGGTTACCTTGCAATGTCTCATCTATGCACTCTACACAAAAAAGATTAAGCAATGTAACAGAATAAACAATAATATGGACCTACAATTACAGTATACTGTTCAGCACTTTATGCAGCAGCAATCAATAGATAACTAACATTAATTAAATATAGTGTTTGAAATAAACCCTAAAAGCTACCTCACGAAGAACATTTTCTCCTTGCATTTAATCACCAGCATTGACAGAGAGACTGCTGTGATTATGAAATCCACAGCAGTAACCAAACCTGCCAGAGAATGCAGCAGCAAAGGCATAGCATACAGGTTTCATTTATATGTATACTCCTGCAGCATTATGAATTCTATCAAATAAAGATAACATAATCAAATGAAATTCATTATAGGAATTCAACTTTGAGACTTCGGTTGATTATTAAGTTGTCCTTGGCTCTAAGAAACAAAAGACCTAAGGGTCAGCAATAAATCAATGCAGACCTTGTTTCCCCTAGGCTATTGAGCCACTTGGGGTGTAAAACACTCAAAGGCAATGAGCACTTGAAAGTCTGGAGCTACGGACACATTCTGCTCACCAATTATCCCGTCTGCGTGCCTTCTAAACACTGCATACCAGATATGTTTGGGCCTCTTCGGCCAGTTATGGAGACACAGATGCTAATGACACCATATTTTCTGAACTGCATAGACAGAGGGCCTCTGGCCATCACTTCTAAAACACATGCCACACAGCCTGCACCACCCACACCACACAGACGTGTTATTGATGGCCACTGACAGCTCTCCTCTTCACTCGACTCAGGGTGGCTGCCATAGGCAACAAAGCAGTAAATACAACTTGTCAAGGTAACATAACTTACTGATAATTGCTTATCACTTACTTACACTTGTTAGTGAGGATGAAAACCATATTAAGATTTGTTCATTTAACTGATGCAATTTCTCTAGCACTGGCAACCTTGCAATGTTTAAAACTTTTTAGGGTGCTGACCAGTGAGGCGCTGACTGACAACCACCTGTCACATGGATTGATGTGCCCAGCTGGTGAGCAAGAGGCAGGATAAGAGACAGAGCAGAAGGAGCATTGCATACAAAGTCTCATTGTCAAGATAAGAGGGATGTGGCTGAGACTTGAGCAGAAGGTTTGAAGGTGATAGAAAGATGAGGTAAGATAGACGGTGGAAGGGAGGGCGGATTGGAGAAGGGATGAAGGAAAAGGTGACAGGAAGTGATAGTACCTTAGATATCTTCAAGGTGACTCAGCATGACAGATCATTCCTGAGGGTTTACTACTGCAAAGAGAGAGACAGAGAGAAAGAACGATTGGGAGAGGGAGAAAAGGAGAGAGAGAATTTCAAGGTGCAAGAGCTCTTTGCAGATGTCCAAATACATAGTAAATCACTCCGAGGACCTGAGGGTACTCAAATGCTTTTTGACTGAATCTGTCTCCCAGCCCAGCGGCACCAGAATGACTAAAACATTAACAGAAGTCTTCATGGTAGCGGCAGTAGCTCGCCCATCCCCCACTTGCAACTGCACAATCCCAGGACTGTGCAAACATAAAGCCAAACCAAAATGGCCTCCGTTCAGATGTTGTCCAAATGCATGTTTTGTTTGAAACCAGGAGAATATTCAACCTGGAAGACAAGCTTGTACACAAACTATCTATTTAGCTGTGTGTCTCCATTCCCATGAGTCATGGCCCTGGCATTTTAGTAGAGGGGTCTGTGTGTCGAGTTACAGGTGTTCTTTTTAACACGGCTACTCAAAAAAGAAAAAAGAAGAAGAAGAAAAAAAGGTTTATGGCTTTTTTTTTCCCTATGGAGGCCTAAGGAAACAGCAGCGACATTGGGCTTAAAACCCAAGTTTAGACCTAGGATGTAATCACATTTATAGCACAATAACAAATAAGGTTAAACAGGCTACTATGAACTCACAGCAAACACTTCCTGACATTTCATAACAGCAGAAATGCTGATGAGTAGACAAATTAATTCTAAATGAAAACATGAAAGCAATAGCAATATTTTATTTTAATATGTTCTATAGTAAACATACAATGAGGAATTACAATAAATATAGATAATAAGAAAAAATGAAAAGTACTTCCAAACTAAATTATAAGTGGTCTGGAATCATAACTTGATTTTACTTTTTTGGTTAAAAATAAAGGGAAAACACTGAATGCTCAAGAAGAGGTTTAGTGCAAAACCATTATTCAGATATGCAGTAACATTAATGTATCTATTCTTATTGCTCATAAATGGCTGAGTAGGAAAATGAGTGGTAGTGAAATGAATAAAATTCTTTCAACAGTTTTATTGGTACAAAATTACAGCTCTCCAACTTAACTTCATTGAACTGTAGCTGGCAAGCTTACTTATGAGAAGGAACATGTTCTTGTTATGTATGCTCTTTAAACTTGTTAAACGTTTGAACATAAATTTGTTGTAATGCACACGTAATATCACCACTACACCACTGCATCACCATATTGTCTCCTCTGACCTTCAAATAGAGAAACTGACAGATATAATTAATTCTAATAAAGCGAACATGAATAGGTAATATAAACCACAGTGTCTATAATTAAATAGGCTTTACAAAATTATATTCATAATTCAAGTCAAATACATATAACAGCAATAATATGAAGAAGTTTGCATATTTATTTAAATACCTTCAGACTCAGAAACAGAAACAGCAATATTACCACAAAAGAGGGAGTGAAGCTCTGCAAAGGCAGGGCTGCATGTGGCTCTCTGCTGCCTTGATGTGTGTGCTTGCCTGCCCCCTGGCAGATACAGCTGTCACTGCAGTAACATGTCAGCAGGAAGAAAAACCACTCCCTAAAACTGTATTCCACAAAAAGGTACTGCGCTCACCCATACCCACCCAGCAATTAATGCCATCAACATTATTTGGGGGACCATGTCAGGACTAATCATCTAATGATTCAGGGGTGATAGAAAGAAACATACCGTCTGAAACTTGGAGAAATTTTTCTTTATGAGGAATGGGACTCTGAATAAAAAATATATGACGCATAATGGAATTCAGAGCACTGCAAAAATGGAAAAATCTTAAGTGGAGACCAGATCATGTCAATTTACGTTTCACAAGTTTTACATTAGGACTCACTCTAGCCTAGATACGCGTAAATTAAACCCATACATCCCTAGTCTCTGACTTTGTGTATTAATACATGGAAGAAATCTACTGCCATCCAGCTAAGATTAGAGTCTTTTGTGTTCAAAGTAGCATGTCTGGAAATGTCTAAATGTCAAAACCTATAACTGCTAGTGCTGATGCAAAAACTACACATGAACAGAAAAAGGTTGAAATCTGTCCTGGGGATCGTGTTTTAACGACGCATGGAAAAAGGCAGGCTCACAGCTTTAGCAGCAGCACCATGACATATCTGAATGCACACTCTTGAGTTTTTTTAAAAAAGCCAATAAAATGCCTAGCTAACACAAGGCAATACTTGAGACACACATGATGCAAGACAACACTGCTTACAAAGTTAGTTGTTTTCAAATCACACTCACAGCATGGAACAACTTTATTCTATGTGACAGCCCCTTTTAAACAAAGTCTGCATGTTCACAGGTACACTAGCTGTAATGCAGTAGGGTTAGATGTGTTGTTAAACTACCCTCTGTCACAAAAAGATGCTGTGTGACTAAACTGCAGAATAGCCCACGTAGAGAGATGATGTGTAAATGGGTACTGCATTACAGTACCTCAGGCTAACTAAAGGTGGCAGCACAGCACCTGACACAAGAGTTGGATAACCGCTCACCATCAGTACATCTTTAATGTCTGAGCATAAACCCACCAGAACCACAAAGATCCACTGTAGATGATCAGCGACTTTGGTGAAGAAGTCTTCTCTGAAAATATAAGAAATTTTACAAACGCATCCAGACAACAACAATAAGCTCTTTATACATAATATGTAGAGTCTGTACAGTAGTTCCTCCTCATAATTATTACAAAGTGAAAAATAAAATGACAACTTCCACTTCTTAGGTAGTGGTTCATGCACAGCAACACCTTCCCGTGATATATGGTCACAGGGCAGGACATACTGAAGGGGCCACTGCAGATGAACATGCTTCACTGCATTCATTTCACAATGCTTAAAGTCAGCTCAGTACAGAATGACATCACTCATCCAAGACCACTGGAGCAGAACCAAAGCCTGTAGGGCTATTCAAATTAATTAACAAATGACCTTAGATTACAGGGGAGTCACAGATCACACAATGGAGGCATTTATCAATTCAATAGGCATGGATACTCTCACAGGATGCCTTTATATTATTTCTACGCACTAAAGGCACGTACTCCTTCATACTGGTGCAAATAAGACACATTCTTCAATATATATAGTTTAAATAAAGAAGCTATAGGATATTGCATAATTTGCTTTTGGATTTCGACCATTTCAATAAAGACATGACTTGTACTAGAATGCCTCAGCATATAAAAGCATCACTGGTTGTTTTTCTATTTGGAAAAAATCCCCAATAAAGAAGCAACCAGGAATCCCGTCACATTGCTGTCTGATAAAATGTGAAATAAGCTGCAGACAAGATGGCATTTTCTTTTATTTCAAGAACAGACTATATCGGAACCATCTCAGAGAGACAGGTCAATTTCGGGGTTTACTAATACAGTCCCATGGACAGGAGATAAATCCCTGCTAGGCAACAAAAAGCAGATCAATAAAGAAAGCATGTAAACAAACCACAGTGTAAATGAAGCTGAGACAGATAGAGAACAGGGAAGTGAGGGTAACCAACAGTGCTTCGAATAAAGAACATCGCCAGGGACTGAAAGAAGAATAAAGGGCGGAAAGCCAGGGGGACCGTCAGGGTGGGAGTGCAAATGAGGAGAAGAAGATGCACAGCCTTGAAGTACAGAAAGAAACAGAGAACGAGGCAGAGCACAAGTGTGGGGATGGGGGAAGTGAGAAATTGAGGGAGAGGAAAAAAACGGTAGTGTAGAAGTGATTTATGGTAGTTGTATAATTTTCTACAATGCTGCCCCCACACCAATGCACCCCCTCCCCCCCTTGCTACGGCTCTTCTTGCCTCCTCCATATCCCACCCTCCCACTAGGGTGTGCTCCTCCTCACTGTCACAGCGAGGAACAGTCCCTGACCACACCAGCCAGTGATTAAGATTCTGCAGTGATGCGACTGCAGCACTTCGCAAATGGAAGACTGGACATAATTTCCCTAAAATGCTGTTTTTTATCACCTATTTCCCCTTCATCAGCTTGCCGCACACGATTGATAGCTGATGGCACCTCTGACAACTTAACGTTTTTATGGCTAGATTTATGGGCTATCTGCTCCTCTCCTTTTACAGCTCAAACTCTGTAAAAATGCTTATTTCTCAGATAAGGAGAGGGAGGGTGTGTGTCTATGTGTATGGAATGGTATCACACCCAGCTAAATGTATGTATGAGAGAGAAGGGCCCCTCTCACTGCATTGCAGTCGAGATCTGTGCTAGGCTTCCAGCACTTTATGGCTACTCTGAGACTGAAATTACCTCTGCATAGCACCATGGATTAAATGATGTCTCACTTCTTAGACACAACTAGAACTCTGATCACCTCATTAGCAGCAAACATTTGCTGTCATCCTCCTTCAAGGAAATAATAAACACTTGAGCACAAATAGAAACTCTTCTTGAGTCCAACGATATGCTTATTCATACACAGACAATTTGCCCACAGATACAGGCCTATAATCATGCCATTTATTGTTTTAACAGGAGGCAAAATTGACAGTATTGCAAAATATTAACAATAACAAACACAGACACTCTGTAACGTGTTAATCCTCTCAACCTTTATATAAAGATACAGAATGTCTGCATCAAAATACCTGGTGTCTAAAATCCCATTCCTTGGGTCAGGTTGCAACAGGATTAAGTTAGGTTAACTTTGAACAGTAGGAGAACAAACCCTTGTTGAGTACTTGTGTGAATGCATTTGCACATGCAGACGGATTGTAAGTGTCTTAAGTGTACTGGGGGCTGGGGGGAGGAGAGGTGGCTGCTGGACTTACTGGGCTGCAGTGGACGTGTGGCCGCTGCAAGTTCTCCACCCTCTCTGGATTTACAGCCAGTAAGGGCTCCCAGTTAGCCTTCTCCTCTCCTCACTGATGAGCCTGGCAGATCCCAGACAGACGCCCCAGGGGACTGGACGGTGACAAGCAATGGGGGAGGGAAGCACACAGGGCGATCTGGAGGGAAGGATAGAGAAAGAAAGGAAGAGAGAGAGAGAGAAACCCAGTTTGATGAGATCAGTGATTCATAGACACCCAGGAGGACATACCGTGGAATGGGGTAATACCACACATGTTTTAACTGGGCTGGCCCATAATTCATTAGGGTTACCAAGGCTACAAGGAGCACCTTAGGAGATAGGCCTCAGAAATAATCTCTGCATGTTGCTGGATGCAGCCCATATAGAGTGAAGATTAACATTCACAGCTCACCATTACTGGAGAGGACCAATCGTGATGCTTTCTGCATATTTCCACATCAAGTCACAGGTTACTCTGCAGCTAAGGGTGTCAGTGGAATTTTTATGACATGAAATATGTAACTGGAAAAAGCACAGTTTTAGGGAGCTTAAATTCCGCCATCTTCCCATGCTATAATTCCAGCATGCCCTAACCTCTTCCAGAAAAAAGAAATATGCAAGTTCGCAAATACCACTGTGCTTTGTGCTCAAAGCACAGCGCTCAAAACAAGGGAACACTTGGTTAACCTTTGATTTTAGTGTCATTTTGAGTATGTCTGTAAAGATTTTCACCATGAATATTTCATTCAGATGTCCAACTTAATTTTGGACACCTTAATTTTATGAGCAGTACAATAATAACTGAACACTAGGAGCAACAAGCTGGACCAGCAAAACGAAAACGATAACCTCACACACTACAATCTCTGTTGATTAAGGTCTTCTAAGAAAGCTGCCACTTTTATATAGACCCTATGCAGCCTATGTCTAAATAATCACATTTCATCTAAAATACAAAATTATTTGCTTGGATCTCAGCACAGCACAGAATACTGCAAACAATATAAAACAATATGCTCTAAAAAATTAAATTGCACCTCCAAAGAATTTACAGGATTTGCTTAACACATTACTATCATTTTTTAAACTACTCAATATTTGTAATTGTTGTCTTTTATTGTGCTTTTCTCTGCTGTATCCATTGTATTCTTGCTTAAAAAAAAATCCTCAGTCTCGAACTATTTACACAAAGGTTATTTAGATATGTATAGATAAATAAACATTTGTAACACATTATAGTGAATCTGTATATGTACCAAAAGTAAACATTACAATTTCTCACCTATCAGTGCAAGACACTGATCTCTGCCAGTAGCCACTAAAACCATAGTTTTTAATGTAGCTCAAAACAGTCTTGAGTCCTCACTGAAAGGTTTAAATGCTTTAATTACTCCCAATAATTGCTATCACTCCCTCTATTTTGAGTTTTATAAGGTTTCAGTGAACAGGTGAGGTTGGATTGTGACCAATTATGTTTAAATTCAAGCCATTTCTGTATTTAAATTATTCTGGTTCCTCATTTCCAGGGGATGGTGGTCCTGAACAAGTCATTGTGCTTTTACTCAGCACCTGGGAGGTTCTTCGTGACTGTATTGCATTGTGGTTTATGATAACCCGATTTCTTAACATGGCCCAAGCCTATTGACATCATACTATAAATTCTGCACTAATATTAAGACAAATGCTGGACTACCAGGTAAAAGAACTATGACCTCAGCGCAGTAAGAACTATTTATCATTTAAAAAAATTTTATTAGAGGCCTATTAATCACATAATGCAAAACATTGGTCTCTTCTAAAAGGCCACAAACTGTGTTATTCATTGAAAAATGGTCTCTTTCTGATTAAGCAATCATAATGCAAGCCCTGGATGCCCAGATTTCATAAATCACTTCAAACATATGTGGCATTTAATTAGACCCCATTAGCAATGAGCAACAGTATGTGTATGACGTGCATGTCAGGAGGCACATGCATATGTCTCTTCTCACATTTTCCATGGTCTGCTCTTTAGGATGTTCCTCATTAGTGTGAATATTAATGCAACCAGAAAGGGGGGAAGAGGCAAAGAAAAATGTAAAAGGAATTTGGAAGAGCTTTTTAAAGGGGCCATTTCATCAGAATCGTTATTTTTTTGCGGTTCTCTGAAGGCTCGTAACTGGCGATCTATGAAGAGAGACGTGCCGCAGTGGGGCTTAATTTAAAACCAGAAAGGTCACTGCACCAGGAAAGGTCCTCAGCTCAGCCAAAAATATAAAATGAAGAGGAGAAAAAGAAAGCAGTGGGGGAGGAAGAGTGGGCCAAGAAAAAGAGCAAAATGAAAGGAGATTAGAGAATGGCAACAGGGAAGGGGGGAACCCAAGCAGGAGGAAACACGTTCAAATAATTTGGAATGAGTGTTATGGAAGGAAGGACAAAAACTCTAAAGTACTGAGGAAGGAGAAAACAGAGAGGATAATGAACTGAGTTGCAATTGAACTGGAACAAGTTTTTGTTTACTTTAATGGTGTTTTTGCAAGTGATTTGTTATAATTGTGCACAATTTGAGGGAAAAGTACTGCATCAACACATAGTGAAGCACTGCCAATCTGTCCAACAATCTGTGTTGGCAGAAACAGCCCTCCCCAAGCCTTTGCTGAATTAGGCTCTCCATGCTTTGGACTTGACCAGAGTACTAATGGTCAGATGGGAAATTAGCTTTGCCATATGCAACTCAGCAAAAAACAAAAAATAGATGCAACTCTGAAAACTGTATCTCCAGTTCAGTCTGTCTACGTGAGATGTTGTGTCTTGTTAACAATAATAAACCACTAAAGTGTCCCTCCCCCAACACACAGGGCATTCCACAAACTAAGATTCTGGTCTTCAATCACTTCTTTATCTATCAGCTCACTTTAATTGTCCACTGGGTTTTTGACTGCACCACATTACATAAAAGCACAGTGGGGCCTCATGGCAGTAGCACGACAGCCTATGATGTAAAGCCTCGCGGTTTGCACAGATAAGACGAGTTCAATTTTAATGTTGCTAGCACACCGAGACGCACCAGGCTCACTTGTAAAACAGAATGCCCCCTTCGCTTGTAAACGCAGCAGCCCAAGAGGAGGAAAGAGATGGGGGTTGGGAACGCTGAGGTGGGGCTGAATTAAAACGACGAGAGGTATTCCACTTGTCCAACTCCAGCAATCCATCCAATGGATCAATTTTTTTTCTCTCTCAAATTCCCAATCCACTCACCATCTCTTTTAAAAACTAATACCCAATTCCAATCACAGCTGCAGTAAAGCATATCTTGTAAAGGGTCATAGTGTGACCTCCGAGTTCTCTAAATTGGATGCTGGTTGTCCCACTTTTCTTTGAAATACCGCACAGCCTAATATAAAAGTGCCCTGTGCACATTCACATTACCAGTGGGACCTGCATCCAGCACATCAGTAGGTGTTCACATCGATGTGAAGTGTCACAGCACAGAGAATTTTACAAGATATTGGATGTTTTTGTTGAGGGAAACGCGAACCAGAACCTAAACATAAACTACAACATGAGGGCCCAGGAATTACTCTGGGATAGGTGTATCTGTGTGTGCATGTGTGCTTGCCATAGGCAACATACCGGCATATAGTGGAGCATCTCTCAGCAGCCAGCCAAGGGAACTGATCAGATGGACGATCAAACACTAATCATTCCCTCACGGCCCATACCGAGTAAAGCTGTCATTAATTTTGCGGAATTACATCAAATCTGAGACATTCTTTATGTGGCCCACGGCCTGCAGACAGTTATACGACAGGGACTGCTGCGCTAAGCAGATGGGGCAGCTTGGCCGTGCATACTAAATACCACCGTCCCCCATTTCTCTATCTCCACCCTCCCAACACTCTACCCTCCTTCTAGGCACTCTGCTTCTGCTCTTCTTTCTTTGTTTTCTACCTTGTAATGCCTTTCTTTGACTATATCTTAAAACAAGACAACATTACTTCAAAACACAGTAACTACCATTATTAAAGTCAAAACTGCCCGTATAGTTTTAAGTAATACCCAGCCAGAAAAAAAAATGCCGCCAACTTATATTCTCAGTTTTATTTCCACACAAGACACGCTACCTATTAACTTAGTATGATGAGAAAATAAATTGTTTACTGACATAAATCTTTAATGTTTGTCTCTTGGATCTTGACAACTCTAACAATTTGCTTGTCTATACACAACAGAAGGTCATAATCCCATTTGAGGTTTCCTTGGCAACTGATTACTGCTGAAGGCTAGTTGCAATTTATGACTAGTGACACATACCTGCCATTCCCTTTGAATGAGACATGTGGTAAGCTATATTCAGACAAACCACCTCAGGTAATAAAACTGCAGTAGCACTCAGGGGCTATACCATTTTCTAGCATTGAGAGAAATTCCAAGCCAAGCTGCTAGAAATCAGCAGATGACAGGGATTAAATTTGTGTGGAGTACTTCCACAACAGATAAATAAACAACATGTTGAACGTTTTGTGCCAGAACACTATATTTTCCCCCAACCTAACGCCTCAAAGTGTGAATGTTAGCCATCTCCTCCCAAAAAACAAAAAAAAACTGTAAATTCACACGGTCAGCATAACTGCATGTGTGCGCAAGTTTGCAGGGTAGAGGTGGGATGTTATGATAGGCAGAGGAGCCATAACAGCAGGCAGCCAGGTCAAGATCAAGCAGTTTCATGGACAATCCACTTTAAGTCTAGCCTCTGTTATGGTGAAGCCTTCACACTCCTACTGCACAACTGTCTTCTAACTTTACACAACAATGACGCTTCAAAGTCAAGGCTATGGGAAATCAGACACAACACTAAAATAAAATAAAATAAAATAAAATAAAATAAAATAAAATAAAATAAAATAAAATAAAATAGGGTGGCACAAAACCAGCAGAAATAAGCATATAGAATTAATTCATAAACAATACTTATGCTAGTATTTTTGGTATATCTGATTTTTCTGTGTTCCAGGGAACCCGCAAGACAACCATACTGAATTATGTTGAAGAATTCAACAGAAGAAATCTTTTTCTTTAATAATACCTAAAGCTAAACACGCATGTAAACAGTGGCTACTGAATAAGCCAGTCATCACAGTAGAACCTATTTAATTATCCCACTGTGAGAGCGAGCCACTATTTCCATCACCACTTTGCTCACACAGGCTCAGCACACTATTAATCCACTTAAACACAATTTATAGGGTCTCAGCATTGACTGTCCGTCGGCATAAAATTACATGAAGCATCCTTATAGTGTCGTCAACAGACTAAATTAGCCAAACTGGACTTACTAATTGAGGAGGAGTAAAGTATTGTGTGACTGGAGTGTCTCATCAATGAGCAGAGATAAATAGGCTGGCTATGGGCAATGAGCTAACATCAATAACTATAATAATACAGGCTGAGCATTATTTAACTTGTGGTTGTGGAGGACTAATAACCTTTAATAGAGAATGCTAACTTTTAATTTCCATTTCTGTTAAATAGGTTTTTATTATTGATGGCTTTTTGCAGTTAAAGACTTATTTGCCATTTTAACTCTAATTTAAATGTAAATCATTTAATATAATCAGTTCAACTAAAACCAGTATTTTAATGTTTTTTTTTTATTAAAAATCTCAGAATAACACATTGTGAACCCAGATAGACAATACTACTACTGTAGCCTTGAGACCTATCTGCACAGCCATATTTGCATTTCTCTTCTGATATATCTGCAAAATCAAAACTATGAATTAAGGCAAAGCTAGAGATGGTGAACCCAGGCTGTTTTTAAAATTTGCAGCATAGAGAGACATCCCCCCCCCCTTTTTTTTTTTATCTTGTATCTAATAGTGAAAGGACAAAAAGGCTGTGATATATTTTCATTGTGGGCTTAAAAGACCGCACTGTGTGTTTAGACTTGCATGTGTAATTTTGGTTTTCAAGATGGTATACTGCCATCTGCTGCCCGGCACTGTAACCTCGTCATGCGCTCTATTTGTCCTCATGTTTGAAGACGTTGTGGGATATCAAGCTTACCCTAAAGAAACTGCCAAATTGGGGCGCTTCCAAAATGCAGGATCACTGGATTATTTGGGGAAAAATTTTGGCTAAAATCCGAATTCCCCTCCATCAAATCTGGAACGTGGGCTGACGTCAGAGGATCTGCTGTGGTTCCTGATTTTCCTCATCAAAGTACAGATAATACATGAAGTGGAAAAGGCTCCCGTGGGACACTGATTTAAACTAAAATAAATAGGCAAAAACTATACAACCTGTAATACTTTACCATCACATTAAATAACCGTCATAGTGCGAAGTCTACCTGCATGGAAAATAATGCGCAGATTTGTTTACAGCGCAATGTAGCAAATATTTATGAACTCGAACAATCACTGCAAATAAAAACATCCGTTTTCATTATTACATCCGCTAAGAGTGTCTTCCTCTCATCGCAAATAACACACACTCTTTCCATTGGTGAACGAGCAGGACAGCCGCGGTTTGGCAGATATCCGATGCGAAAAACAACGGCGGCCAATGAGACGCGTCAGATTACATTCAGCGGATCTGTTAGTCTACTGTGAGCCTGGGGGTTGTAGTTTAAAAAGGAGTGTCTCGGCATAGTTTCAGCTACATCGTGAACAACAGCTCCCATAATTCCACGGTGCAGAAGAAGCTGTGGTGCTTGTGTTTTGCTTTGGCTTTTTTGTTGTTATTTCGCGTTGTTGGTCCAGCTGAGCTCCGTGAGGAAAGCGAGTCTGCATCGGCCGTGTTCTTTCGTGGGTTTCTTGAGGACTGTCAGTCCGGTACCTCGCACGTAGAGGGCTCCTTTATACCGTCTGCAGAGGGCTGAGGACCGTAAAGGTAACAAAGACATCAGAAACGGGTCGAGATAATGTGCGCAGATCTCTTTTGGTAGTTAACAAAGCCCTGCATTGTCTCTTATTATTTGCATTTCCATCAAATTAACAAATATGACTAACGTGCACGGATTCAGGTCTGTCCGCAGTGCCTGTGTTTGTTTGTTTGTCATCTTAAAGCTTTCATCGACGGGCATAACACTGTTTTCTCGACATGTGCTACTGTTGGGCCTTAAGCCTCGTGCCATGTAAAACGAGTCCACGGAAAGCTATTTTGATCACTGGTGTATTGTTTTACGCACTGTCTGTATTTTATCTTGTCCGAACGGATGTTTGTTTGCAAAACAAAAATAGAAAACTTGTATCATCTGTGATTATTGACTCTACCACAGGGAATAAATGTAAAGTACAGAAAGTTAATCCAAGTTTAAAGAACATGCTCGCTGTAAATCCTCATTGGGTTTAAAATGCGCTTGCTTTATTTTTGTTCCTTTTGAAAATCTCATCATGCTTGTCTCTGCTGCTCTATTAAAATGTATATTTACCATGTGTTTCACCCTGTTTGTGTAACAGTGTACCATCACATCATAAATGTTGCCTATGCCATAGTTATTACACCACACACAAAAATAATGCTTTCTGTAGGCAAGCAGTGTGGTTAACTGCAGGGACACCACAAATTCATGGGAAGTAACCTCTAGTGGAATCTGAGCCCATATCCTGCATGCTTGCACGTGATGCTGTATAATAGCAAATGATTTTGAAGATGACTGAAATAGCCCCTGGTGACAACCTGTGTAACGTGTCATGTTGCCTTAAGACCATGCTGTCACTGAGGATTAGTTGTGCATCGGTGCTGTTTCCTTAAGTGTGCACTCAGTCTAGATCTTACACTGAACAAAAATACTCACACACTTGGGGCCTCTTGTTTGTTCAGCAGGGACCACCTCTTACCTATATTCCAGAAATAGCTGTGTAATGTAACTGTGCATGTTGGTTTCTAGGTTGATTTGGGGTTTGTTTGTTTTTTACCTTCTTTCTTGTAGGTGCAATAGAGCATTTGTTTTGTGTTGCCATGGACAAGGACTGGCAGGTGGAGTTTAGAAACGTGGGCTGCAGCTACTTTCCTGAGAGCAGAGTCGACTGCCACTACACGCTGAGCTCACGGCACATATGGGCCAGTAATGATTGGATAGGGCTCTTCAAGGTATTGCTATTCTGACGAATTTCTGGAAAAGCAACTAAATAAATAATATCCAACTGGAAGTTAACACTGTGCACACATTTTCTTCTTCAGGAGGGATGGACATCAGTAAAGGAATACCACACCTTTGTATGGGCGCTAGCCCCGGCTGACTACCAAGAGGGCACAGATGTCAACTGCTGTGTTCAGTTTCAGGGTATTCATACCTTTGTTTTCTAACTGGGTTTACCTCCCATAGTCACACAGGATCTGTACTAGATCAGCGCATAAAACCTTCAGCAGGAGATTGATGCCTCTGTAAAATGAATTGCTCTGTTGTTTACAAAAAGCTAGCGAATCACATGCTGAGTGGAAGCAAATGTTTATTTCTATCTTAAAATAATTCTTCAGCAGAAAAAAGGGGAAAAAATCCTGTGCACAAGAGAAATATCTAACTTGGTTTCTAACAGAGACACTCTCTGTCATGGTTTGAATTCATTTCTTTAGTAAGACAATGGCCCAAAGGCTGCTCTGCTGACTGCTGCTGCTCACTGGAGAATACAGTGTTCACTTTGTCCTGTGTGTCAGGGGCAGCTGATAAGCCTGATTGAGGGTGAGGGGCACGTGTGCAGCAGGTGTGGCATTGACCCCTGGTAAAGTGATTTATCGCTAACTTAAACATACTGTCAATGTCATTCTTCAGTACAGAGAAAGGAAACTAAAGAAAGTACAGATGGTTCCTTATCAGCAGCAATGCTGTGATTTAAAAAGAAGGTCGCCTCTTCTGTGACCTTAGCCGGTGCTCGAAGTTGAAATACAGCTCATAAACTTTACCGTGTGTCATTCCCTCTGTCTGTTTTCTATCTTGGCCCTTTGCTGTAGCCGTATTGTGAAACAGTAATTCTAAGTAAATCACTCCAAACATGAAGCTATGGTCTGTGTGAGATAATGATATTAGATCAGCTTACTTTATAGGCTGGAAGGAGTCACAGAATAAGGCTGACTGCTTTGTGGTTAGTGTGGGAGGCAGGAGGTGTATCATCATCAGTTCCAGTATGCTTGGTTAAAGGTGCATGAAAAGGAAGCAGATTCAGGTGATAGTGAAACGTTATGCAAGTAGCACAGCTGGTCTGAAAAGCAGTTATTTTGCTCTCCAAATTTGTAAGCCTTCAACTTTATGAGCGACAGTCTTATGCGAAACAGTGATTGCTGATGTGTTTTTATGACTAATAGCTTTGCTTATATTGGTAGATAGGCTGTAGTCAACAAGATTTATGAAGTGGTTACGTACAAAATAAAGAAATGACCTGTTCTGCAAGTGTCTTTTAACTCAGCATTATCATACCCACTTTGTGCTCTACATTTTAATCAATCCAGTCCTGTTGGGCCACTTAAAATATCTTTATAGAACTGTTATGTTATATTTGTTGCAATTTCTCCTGCCCTCTTGGCCAGCTCTCTTTTGAAGAAGACGTTTTTACTGTCAACGATAGTTTTTACATCGATTCATAAAGGATATATAAAAGTCACTTTGCCAAAAACTGATTGTAGCTTCTACTTTGTGACGGGAATTTTCTTTCTGGCACATAATGACTCGATATCCTTCATGAGAGATACGTTTGACAGATTATAGGCCAGCAAGTCATTTACAGCGGTTTAAATAGCAGGAAAACATTTTTTGGCAGGACAGCTGAAAGCATGGACCGCGTCATTAACAGGATGTTTGTTGAATTGATACTAGATTAATTTCTGTGGTTTCAACAGGACATAGCAGCATAGCACAAACAGTCGAGGCGACTGAAAAGCTATTTTATAATGTGATAAACAAACACGTGTTGTTTAATGAGCGTTTAGCTTGCTGGAGCCAGTGTTGCCAACTCCTCAGTAAGGAAAAT
>NW_024582370.1:1908802-1945537 GCF_018398535.1 Haplochromis burtoni
CGCTAAGGGGTCTGAAAACTCGCTAAATATAGCGACAAAGTCGCTAAGTTGGCAACACTGGCTGGAGCTAGCTGTTTTTGACACTACAGGACAAAAGCAAAACATACAAAGTTGTTTAACTGCTTCTGTTACGCCGACGATGTTTACAACAAACATATAAATGGCGCAGAGAAGCTCAACTCGCAAAGCGCTTCAAGTTTTACGTGGAAAAAAAGCACCAAACTGCCCGAGAGTCACTTAAAACACCTGTTTAAGACTTTGGCCAGCTTAGCTAACCAGAGACGCTCTGCTATTTCAGGTACTCTGCGGTTTTTCACAAATGATACAACGAGAATGAATAGACGCTTACAGACCTCACAGCCCATGGGACACAAGTTACATAAAAGACGTCATCGTTTTGTCGCTCACCTGCCGTGAATGGCCGCACTGCTGCCACTAGTGGCCAGAAGCTGTATTGCAACATGTGAACCTGGTGTTACTGAATTGAAGTATTATCAGACAGTTTCTAAGACTAAATGAGAAGATAGCTTTATTTAATAAATGTTTTAGTTTAGCAGTGGGCTTAATCCAAGTTTGCAAAGCTAGGCCATTTTAGACTGCAGTAAGACAGATGACGAATTAAAGGCCATTAAGTTTACAGCGAGTAGTTTTTACTTGAATTTGTCACCCGTGTATTTTTAGTTGTCACAGCAGGGGAGGAGCAGGTCAAAGTAATGTCTTCCTAGTTCCATTAAGTTTCCTATTTCATGGCAATAAAACAGAATGTGCAAAAGGGGGACCTCCCCTAAGTGGAATACAGCCATTATTCATACACTTTCCCTACTTTGACAAGTCAAAATGTTTGCTGTAAAAAGGGTCTGTGAAATGGATTTTTGATGACAAACACATCATCTTAACCAGCAATATAATACAAATAAATGTATTAGACTCATAGTTCATATTTACCAGAACATTAATTTAAATTGTGATTAGATGTTCCAAAATTGTAGGTATGTAATTTAGACTGACTAAAAGTATAATGGGAAGTAGGGTCTAAATTAAAGCATGGCTACTTTGAAAAACAATTATTCTTCTCTGCAGATTGTAATATAACCTTTTGCTTTTTTTGCTTTTTTTTTTAAATCACTATTTTAGCTTCCTACCTACCCAAGCCCAGCTCCCAGGAGTATGAGTTCGTATATATTGATGCTAAAGGGAAGGTGTGCTCTCGCAGCTCTAAATTCACTTTTTGTGCACCAAAGCCACTTGAGGATCTGGTGACTCTTGAGGAAGACTCCCATGGAGAGGAGGCAGGCACAGATATGCTGCTGGTAGTCCCCAGGGCTGAGCTGCTGCAGGTGAGTGGATAAGATACTGCATGGGAGAGTGTGTGTTTTCAGTTTTGCAAAATTAACGAGTGCTTATAAAACACATCTGCTGGGGGGGGGGGATCAATACTCTTGTTTACTGCAGTTACACAAAGACGGGCACACAATCATGCTGCTTGCTTCCTCTGTTCTCTGTCTTGTTAGAATCGACTGCAGGAATGTCTGCGAGAGCGCGCTGAGCTTTTGCAGGTGCAGGAGGCGGTTAAAGAGCAAAGAGAGAAAGAGAATGAGGAGTACAAGCGAGCGAGAGAGGCCTGGGACAGAAGACGCAAAGAGCTGGAGGGTGATATCGCCAGGCTTCAGAAAGAGCTGAACCAAACTCTAGAGAAGCTTGATGAGCTGCAGAAGAAGCAGAAGGTGATGTATGAAGCTTATGCAAATGATTAGAACCGATGTGCCTGCTTCCATTTCCCTACAGCAGTGCCCTCATTCTCAGATAAAGCATTTCTGCTTAAATAATGTCCCTGTGTGTTAAGTGTAAAAATGTAAGCAGGAGACATTTAAGAAATTGCCTGAGTTATTATATTAACACAAAAATTAAACACGCCTCTGGTCTGTTAGGAGGAAAAGGCATTAGGAGAATCACTAGCCCAGGAGAAAACTGCTTTAATGGATGCCAGGGAGGCAAGCAAAGCGCGAATCCGAGAGCTAGAGGACGACATCAAAACCCTGGCACAGAGAGCTGTGGAAAAAGAGACCGAGTTAGAGAGGTTTGACATGGTTTTCTCATTTGTCCTTCTTTTACTTTTATGTGGGTCCTGTGAATAGTTTTGATTGTCTATAACAAAATCTGTATGTGCAGAATTAAGGAAAGAGCCAGGAGGGCAGGAGCTCTGAGAAAAGAAGAGGAGAGTGAGAGAAGGAGCCTGCAGGTGCACAGTTCAAAACATACTGTCTAACATAGTAAAACATGGTCCTTCCCCCCCCCCCAACATCTCAGTTTTCCCATCTCTTGCCTTTTTTTCCTTAGACTAAGCTGGAACAAACAGAAAGTGAGCTCAAAATCCTGTCAAAGGAGTTCCAGGGCCTGAGGAACTCCCTCGCCCAAAGAGACACCAGTGTCCTGCAGCTTCAAAACACCATCACCACCCTCACCCAGAAACTCACCACAGCCCACAGGAAAGAGGTCAAACCAAAGGACTTATTAATGAATGTTTTAGTGGTTGAAACTCGACCAGGATGCTCACTCAGAGGATGTAAAAATAGGATTTTTGTTTGTTTGTTTGTTTGTTTTCAACTCGACTCTTGTGAAATGTGTTACAAGTATTTGGACATAAAATCAGAATTGATTTTTGGGGGGAAAGTGATCACTGCTACTTTATTTGGAACATGTTTTTTTGTATTTTAACTCAGCAATTATGTTTTAAAAGAATTACAAACAGACAACAATGACCATTTCAAATCCACTCTTAGATATTTTTGGGTCTGGCAATATACAGAAAATCACCTAAAGTATGAGATGAGTAACCAACATGGTTTCTTGGTCCTTTATGCACAGGCGGAAAATGAGGCATCTCTGAAAGAAATGCGTAGTCTGCGTGAGCGGCTGCACATGAGCGAACGAGCTGCTGAGGGCTTGAAGAGTGACCTCAGCTCTATGGTTGCCCAGAGGGATCAGGGGCAAGCTGAACTGCATCAGGCTCGCCTTCAGGCTGCTCAGCTCACCCTTCAGCTTGCAGATTCCAGTCTGGCCCTGAGGGAGGGAAGAGCCCACTGGGCCCAGGAGAGGCAGAACATGCAGCGCTCGGCTGAGGTACTGCATCGCTGTAGAGCATGAAATCTGGAAAATGTAGAATGTCACTAATAAATGCCACGAGGTTTCAAAGTGAAATATTCCCATGGCATCAATAACAATTGTATGCAGCATAATAAAAGAAGAAAAAACGGTCAGTTTTTAAATGCTTAAAGAGAAATGAGAAAAGGGAGATTTATATCAATATTAGCAGGTGCGACATTATGTTGATATGAAGGTGCAAGGGAGAGGGTAGCAATATATTGCTATTATACATCTGAACAGTTTGTTTTATTTTTGATAAAAATGGTTTAAGTATGTCATACCCAGTAGACCTGATTTTATTTTTACAAGTCTTTGTTTTGATTCAAAGTTGTTGCAGGGTTTTGTATTTGTAATATTTGGTATATGTAACATTCGACATATGAAGTGGATATTAATAATAATGAGAAAAAGAACAAAATGTTCTATAGTTCTCAAAATGGGCCTATATGGCTGGTTCTACTAAAAGTACTGGGTCACACCTCTGACTCTTTGAATTCAGGTGTGTTCAATCCTATTGCCTGATGTGTATTACATGAAGTACCTATTCTGAAGAGCTTAAATTGAGCGTGGTACCGTAATATGATGCCACCATTGCAATGAGTCAGTTTGGGAAATTTCTTCCTCAATCAACTGTAAGTGGTATTATTGGAAAGTGGAAGCATTTAGGAACTACAGCAACTCAGCCATGAAGCGGCAGAGCATGTAAAGCTACAGAGAGCAGGGGCCCCAACGCTATTCTGACCCAGTAACTCCAGAGTTTCAAACTCCCTTAATATCAGCATGGAAACTGCACCAGGAGCTTCATGGCTGAGCAGCTTCTGTAGGTGTAATGTGTAGGTGGTATGACATCGAGTCAATATTTTAGTCCATAACCTAAAGATCGAATGGCAGAGGCAAATAAATTATATATGAAGTAAATACAGTAAGTAGTAGTGTCTGTGTGTCACCCTCATAGAAAGACCATGAGCGTTTGGAGAAACTCAGCCAAGAGATGCAGGCTATGGAGGAGAGGCTGCAAGAGGAAAGGATGGAGAGAGTGAAGCTAGAGGTTGAGCTTGGAAGAGAAAAAGATTGCAACCGGGTGAGAGAAGCTGCTTCATATACATTATAGCCTACTCTGTATCTGTGTGAACAAATAGTTTTGTTTGAACTGGCAAAAACAAGGTCAAACTCAGTATGAGCATCATTTAGATGTTGGCTGTTTACTTCTAGAACATCACACAAAAGTCAAAGTGTCTTTCAAGTGGGTCTAATATACCTCACCCTGCTGTTTTGTGATATCTGGCTTGTAGGTTCAGCTGAGTGAAACCCGTAGGGAGCTTCAGGAGCTGAAGGCCAGCCTGAGGGTTGCCCACAAAGAGAAGGAGCAGCTGCTTGCAGAGAAACAGGTTAGAAACATTGTCTGCCACGGTGCATGATTTGAATCAGTACTGACAGAAACTATTTTTAAAAAGCAGCGAACGATAAACTCTGGGTGGGTAGTGTACCTATTTAACACTGTGCGTGTGTGGTGTCACAGACTTTGTGCCATTATCAGTTGCTGAGGTCTCATGGTTTAGTTTTTAAATGTAAATCTAGTTTAGTGTGTGACTATAAAGCCTGGGCACACCCCTGCAATTTTTTCTAAAATCTTTGTATTAATAATGAACACACATCCTTACTGATATAACAACAGTAATACTCTTATTGTGAATGACCCTGCTGTTGGGAATCATCTCCCTGTGGTTGTCCTCTTGTTATTGTGCAATATAATTTGTTTACAGTGCAATATAAATCGGTGGATTTCAGGGCAGTCGGTGCTGTTGTTGTTAAAGTGCCTGCAGAGTTTTGTTGGCTAACTACCATAACATTTTCACTCTGAAGGCAGAAGTAAATATTCAATTCTTTTTCTAAATTACTGTCCAGCCTAATTATAACTCCAGCCATATCTAAGTACAACAGCCAATGTGCGGCACATGAGAAACCAAGGAAGGACTTAAATGTTCATTGTACTGGGGTAACATTTGTATAATGGCAAATGTTTCCGTTGTGTTTTCACAGTGCAATAATGTTACGTAGTGCTGGTTTGAAGAGGTCTGACATTTTGAGGGTTATAAGGGTGATGACTGCATTTTTCACCACAGGAGTTGATGGAGTACATCTGTCAGCTGGAACAGAAGATGGGAACAGTTGCAAGCGCCAAGTGGAACTCGGCCCCAGTTGCCTCTACAGGTGAATTGAGCTACACATCAATCTACTGTATGCCCTGCAGATGTGAACAATAAAAGTGTTAACTATCATTCAAGAGCCACACTAAATATTGTTCAGATTGGCCCGTGTTGTGGACGACAAGAGCAGCGCTCTGAGGAAAAGTGACCGCTATTTCTTAACTAATGTTTCTGTCTGGCAGGCCGTCCTGACAGTGTGTCATCTGACTCGGAGGATGAGAACCCAGAGGCTTTGCAGATCCTCCACCCCCCGACCCCCCTGGCACACTACAGCCTATGTGAGCAGGGGCAGCCTGACTCGTTGCTCCTTGCCACCCCTCCTCTCTCCCCCAGGGAGGTAAGCAGGAGGGAAGTGGTCATCAACCAGCCGGCACCGCTCTCCCTTCCACACCAGGCCACCGCTGACACTCTGGCACACAGCTCTGATTCGGTGAGACGTGCACCATAATTATATGTGATATTGAAACTGAGCTATGCCTTCATGCTGATAGCCATGCACACCAGTTAAACACGGGCAGTGGGTCGTTTGATATAGACATTATCTCCTAGTACCAATTAGGCTGCTAGTGTGCAAGTTATTGGATGGTAATAGCTGCTGGATAGATATGTGTTAAGTGTCATCCTGTGCGTGTGTGTGTGTGTTTTACTGCATTAAGGAGGAGGAATGCGATCCACGTGAGTGTAGAAGGAACAGCTCTGGGGAGGAAACGGCTCTTTTGTTGCCTGACCCCATGGATACTTTTCTCAGGTACAGCTTTCCACTACAAACGCGTACCCTTATATGTTTATGCATGTAACACTTACTCTTTATACCCATTACTGTGAAGTGTTAACGGAGTAATACTCTTTTTCTTTTCTTTTTTTTAACCAATATTAAAGTATAAACTTTATGTATTTACAGAAAAGTAAGTTAAAATGTTAAAAGCCAAAGTCATCCCTTTGATTTTGATCAGCGTTAGGATGGGGTACGATAGTGTAGATCATAGAATACATTGCATTGTTAAAAAGTCTTTTTTACCAGTGAAAGAGAGACAAAGTGTACAATATCTAAAGAAGCAAAGATTTGTGATCATTTTTCTTCTTCTTTTAAACACTGAAAAGACCTTAATTCACAAACAATACCTCCATATTGACATGCACCATGCTATTTTCAGATTATTGCATTAGTAGTAACAATCTATTAATATCATATCTAATAATATATCCGAGATGAGGGCCATGCTACTGCAGACATAGTACTTATATTTTGCTAATATGTGTAGTACGGGACAGTTTTTACTCAAGCATATTTGTTCTTCAACCGCTTCCTTTTACTATTACAAGGAAGTATTTAATGTCGCAGATGATATAACAGTTTCATAAACTGCTAGTGTTATAGCCTCTAAAAGTCAGAAATAACTTCTTGTCGGCACTCAAAATACACTGAAGGATATTCTCAATAAAGGGTGTAGGATTGCTAAACACGTGAGGGATTGCAACAAATTGTGCACAGGTGAAGATTTAAGGTTCAAAAAAGATTTGCGTTGCTGACTGCATATGGACATGAAAATTTCTCTGAGGCAAAACAAGCCACCAGATATCACCCCGTCGTGCTGGCTGGTTTTAAACTCTAGCATCGTCTTTATATTTTATGAGCTCATGACTTGATTTGTGTGTACAGTCTTAGTCGGCAAAGTAATTAAAGAACAAAGCCGCTATAAAACTGCAGTGGGGTAAAAAGTATCGTATTTCTCCCTGGAACATAGAAAAGTATCTCAAAACTGGGGAGTGAACTAATGTATGTATGCCTGAGTAAATGTACTCTGTTACTTTCCTTCACTGGCTTCTCGCAGAAATGGTTTGATGCATGCACAATGAATTCAAAGGTATCTAATGCACACAGACATGTGCAACTAGTTATTTATGGTGGCACGGTGAATATGACTCGAAGATGGAAGTTTTGAATACGTGGTCGTAAAAGAAGTTGAGTCAGGGTGAAGTGAGGGAGGCGGTTTGAGACACATTCGGGGCATGGGAGGGGCGAGATGGGAGGACAAGGGGACAGACGAGTTGACAGCAAGCTGTAGCAATGATTTACCTGAGGGGTGTACCGCAGTCACGGGCCAATTTTCAGCATCATTAAGGCTCTCGCTCTCCCACTCACCCACTCCTTTCGTCTCGCCTGCTCTTTCAACCAGAATGTGTGTTTCTTTCCATTTTTAACACACACACACATCCTTTCTCTCTCCTTTGTTTCTTCCTCCAGTGGTTCAGCTGACACCTCGCTCTGGTAACCAGTGGACACCTACCCACAGCAAGTGATCAAAAAGGGAAAGAGGGACCTTGTTGTTTCCGCATTACTTCCTATAACAAGCACAAATACAGCTTATGCTCTATACACAGACAGAATTTTAATATGCAATTATGTTGTATCTGCCATAAACCTTGTTTTTTGTCCTTCTAGATTGCTGTGTTTTTACCCTGACTGTTTTTGCCAGCGGTGGCAGGTCAACACAATATTTATGACTGACATAAGAGTGGTGCACAGTTTGAAGCAGCAGGCTTTTAGACGTGGGCTCTGGCATTTGAGAGTTTGCAGGCTGTAGCAGAATGATTTCTGTTGAATCATTGCTATGTCGAGAGCTTTACGATGGATGTTATGTCGTTTTTATGGCATTTGTGATCAGGAGTCATGACAGGCACTGTAATTATGATGTTTTGTGCAGGCCCAGCTCCGCTGGAAATCATAGCAAAACTCTCTTCCAGCATTAAATTCTCCACAGCAGCTTCGAACACTTTTCATGGCGGCATAAAGTAATGATACAGCATCATGCTAAATTATATTGCAGTAATGTAGGTCTATGACATCATATTTCTCCTCCATTTACTCAGAACTAAGATTTGATTTGAACTTTCTTGTATGCATTAGCAGGTGATTGTTGTCATGCAGATGCAGTTAAGGTGATTTAGGGATGCTGACGCTTAGGACGAGCTTTTGAAATAGAAAGCTTATTCAACAGATTGTGCTTCAGATCTATTTAAATAGGGACGACATGCAACTTTCTACTTGAGTAACTTCACATAATCGTTATTATGAAATTAATGTTCATTAGCTTTACACTGCAAAGCTACAATTTTTTTTATTTATTAATGAACCTGGGTTTATTGAAATTCTCTAGCTGCTCATTCGGGATATTTAGCATCAGCCTTTATCACAGCTAGATTGCACAGAAATCATTGTGATGCAGTTCTAAATTTGTGCCTAAAATAATGAAGTAGAATCATCTTTATAGATCCTGACATCAGAATCATGGTGTTGATACTTTCCCCCAGCCCTGAGGTAATATACTGCCTAATAAAAGAAATGCTGCCTACGTTTTAATCAATATTATATGCATTTTTCATGATTTTCTATTTATAATTAATTTGAGTTATGCTGCAATTAAACTATATTCAGGTTTAGTTTGAAACAGGTGTACAGTTTTCACAGTTTGTGCAATGTGTAACAAAATTTTCCATGCTTGGCTAAGAGAATTTACTAGATACCTTGATGCTTGATTTTATCTGCTGTATTTGCACCCTATTTTTACTAGAGAAGAGTTTTTAGATGAAAAGTTGATATTGATACTCACCAATATGCCATCTGTGTCCTTCATCATTGTTATCATAACCATTACCCACGTGTGTTGTGTTTACTCACGTTTTATCTCTTTTCTATTTTTACTTTATGCTTTCAAATACTTTAATGGGTTGTTTAAAGGTTACGTTGTTGCAAGGTATTGGTGCTAATGGAAGGGAGTGATGCCAACATCGTATGGTAAAGGTAGATGTAAAAAAATACATATGGAAGGAATTGATCCTAATGTTTAAGTTTATAAAATTAGGAGTGAAAGAAGTAAACGTGACGCCTCATTTACCTTGTGTTACACTACATATGTGGATGGTTGAAAGGTTTTAAGGAGCCCCGTGTTCTTTCCCAGAAGATGGCACACTAAACGTATTCTCAGTAGTCCTTGTTTGTAGTTGTAATCTGACTTTATGTCTCAAGGAAGTTATCTTTTTGTTGTTCCACTGAGATCTCCAGTACGAGTGCTCCTCATCAGGACACTGTCTCACACCGCAATAAAACTCCAGTGGTTACGGTTTGTTTTGAACTTCTGTATGTGAAGGTTATCCCACATGTACACTGTGTATTTTCTTACCAGTCATGTAATGGGGTTTGGGTGGGGTTCTGCATAATAAAAACGTTTATGTATCCATTATTGGGTCTAATGTGTCTTTTTCTGGCCAATGATTATAGCAATATTTTGATCCTCACATGACATTTCACTGGTAATTAACTATGCCATTTCTTTTCACACGGCTCTATAGCCTATATTCCCTTTTGGCTCATTGCCTGTTTCATATACATTCCCATTCTGGGTTTTTTCTCTCTCCTCACCTTTGACTCTCCTGCAGTCCCCCCTCAGGGCTGACTTCCTCATCATCTTCATCCTCCTCACTCCACCAGCAGAGTCGCGCTGCTCTGTCTTTTAAGCTCTCGTCGTGCCCCTCTACCACACTCCCTCCATCTTAAGTCTGGGGTGACGATAGCTAATTATAAAATCAATGATGCCGGGCTGCCTAGTTTACAGCCCCCTCTAAAACCTTAACTGGGAAATCACTGTGGGATTGATGACTCCCTCACTCTTTATCTCTTTTAATTAGAAATGTAAAAGATATGAAGACCCAGAGGCCAGAACACATCTCCTAGTTTTTATGACCCCGACGCCTGCCCGCCTTCCCAGTGCTTGCTCCTCATTCCCAAATCGCCCCCACCTCTACCTGGCCTTGTTTATTTCCTCTGGCTCCCTTCTGGCACGCCCTCCATTCTCACTCTTGTCACAGATACCTTTACCCGTTTCTTCATCACTTTCTCCATTACCCTTTCGGTGAGATGGCCCGTCTGCCTTCTTGCTCGTACAGGGGAAGGTGTTAAATTTATGGTCTTTGCACATGAAAACGTTTCTCACCTTCTCCTCACCTCTCTCTTTCTCTCCCTCCTTGACTGTGATCCCCAACCCTCGGTGGATTCGCTGCATATGTAACAAATGGCAAACGTGTCCTTTTTGTCTGTTCTGACCCAACCAGGAGGCACACAGTAAATGATGTGGTATTTCACATTATGACCCTGCACCCAGCTCCATGCTTCCAGCACATGACATATGCACCTCTCTGTCTTGTATATAGCTTCAGGTGCACACAGAAAGGCCCTACAGTTTTTTATCACATCAAACCTGGGTCACATGCACCAACACTCTCTGCCTTTATCACACCCCGAGCCCAGCACCTTCCTCACTAACTGCTGCCAGAAGCATTTGGGTTCACTGAGCTTTATCCTGCAGATCACTCTCTGAAGCCCTGCAGCTGCTGCTGGTCCATTATCTCTCCTGTGTGTTGACCGAGTTGTAGCTACAGCTCAGATGTGCAGCGGGATATCAGTGTGGGTTTAAATATTCAAATGATATTCGTTGGTATGCACACTCACGGCCTGCTTTTATGGATTCTTTACTATTTTTAATAATTGATGTCCTTTGGTTGTAAGAATATTACAAGGGTGATTTTTTTCTCACACTTTATTAAATCATTGTGAAGTTGTACCTCTAGGTGTCACATTTCCATTCTTTAATTTCAAATGAATAAGCCTACCCATCTCAAGTCATTATTTAATCAACCGTCACTAATGTGTGAGGATGAGCATATAGAAAACTAAACCGGCTCCTTTAAATTCCCCCCAAGCATGCCCAAACCCTCGCATGGGTTCCCATGGCAACACCTTCCAGGGTTCAGTATATGAGGCAATTTGATTGTTCCTTGTAAAATAGTGTATAATGTATGGGCCTTATTTTAATTCCAGTCTGGTGTTATTGATCTGTCTTTAATGATAATTAAAGCAATCATATAATTGATAGAATCTCATCTGTGTTTATCACCCTGCTCTGATTCTCTCTTTCTATTAATGAAATAAAGGAGTGGCATTAGTATCAACTTGGCCGGGTTTTAAAAAGAAAAGGTTTACTGTCAGAAGCCCTTTATAAAGAGGATTCCCGCTCTTGAGAGAGTGAGTGATCATATCAGCAGCAGTGATACAGTAAAGATAGGCAGTATAACCTTGACACAGACACGCGGGCAGACTTTTGGTCCTCTTAAAAAAACTCTTCTTAACAAGGCCTTTCCTTGCTTGGTTTAAAGTTTGCACAGCATACTCTGACAAAGCTTTTGACTTGAGTTCAGTGACTGAATGTCCTTTCACAGGCCATTAGCGAGTGCTGGGTCACTTCTGCAAGTTCAAATTTCACACAGTTTCAGTATAATTTGAGCGCACTGGCTTGAGCAGCTTACTGACTGTAAAAGAATCGCTTTCATTTCCTGCAGCAGACCTCTAACATGAGCCACATTAACAGCTATGCAGGAGCTAAATGATATTTTCATTATGAATGGATTTTATGATTAATACTTGGGCATATTTTTTTAAACATGTTACCACAAATTTGCACAGCCAAATGTAATTTTATCTTATTTCATTTGAGCCAAAGCTTAATGGCACCAAATAATAATTGATATATCATGTAATGCATCTAAAAACTGAGATAATTTATTGTGCTGTTGCAGCCTTCTCGTACAGCTTTCATTAAAGAATTCATGGCTAGATATGCTTTAACTTTCTGATCACAGTGAGATGAAAGCAGAGGAAAAGAGTCGTTCTCTGATGATTTTTATGCTGCCACCTGCACTCCTTTAACTGCAGAGTGAACAAATCTTAGGAACAGACCTTTATCTGATGTCCTTGTTCAGCAGGAGGCTGTGATTTATTAGCCTCTGCACCCACAGCTCTCCATGACCCAACAGACCCTGCCCTTATCCTCCAAGCAGTAAACGCAGCTGCATGCAGCACACCCTACAGCCACAGTGCAAGAGCTCCCTCTACTGCTGCACCCCGGTAATGAATGATTATGTTCATTCAAAAGTGCAGTTTACTGTGTTTCATAAGTTTGACACTGGTATAAGCGAACTTACACATCACATCATTTTTAGCACAAAGAAATGGTAATAAAGAAAAGTCCAGGAATCTCTCAAAAGTAGTTTATTGTGCCTCTCACTGTTTATATGGCTTTTCTTTGTATGACAAGAGTTGACATAAACAGAGGAAGAACAACACCTTGGCCATGTTGGAAAAAAAAAACAATAACATAACACATAACATAATCTCAAAGTTTTGCCTGCATTACCGTCACTATCACCGTGACGGCGTAGCAGAGAGAGAAAGGATGAGGTCACACAAGAGTTTCTGTGTGACAGCACCATGCCAAGGACATCCACCCATGACTGAAAACTTTCTAAAGCATTCACACTCACGTGCACACGCACGCACACACACACACAATGAGGAGACCTGCCCATATTTAGAGGATGGGACCTCTCGCTGCTACAGAAACTATGTTCGTATTGCTTCAAAGAGGGAGAGAAAAACCTCTGTACTGTATATCAGCCGTGCTTTCCAAGCTGATCGCCCACTGTGACATTTTGGCAATAAAGAAATGATACATGAGAACACATAATCCTCCACTGTTCTTCTTCTTCAAAAAAAAGTGAGAATATACACAAGAAGACAAGATGATATAATGGCTTTTTGGGATGAGGGGGCAGTTTCCTGCATGGATACCAGTGTGAGCGCAGGTGGGACGGTGATTGTGATGAGGATGACGATGATGGTGGTCCCTCCTCGCTCTGTGGAGAGTCAGACTGGTATCCATGCTGTTTTTCAGACTTGTCATCTTCTATTTACACAAAGTGGGGCTGAGAATCGCATAGTCAAGAATGCACGCATAAATATTGCCTGTTTCTAGCATGCTGGGAGGCAGCTAGGGTTTGGTCCTTACTGAAAAGCCCTGAGTCTGATTCCAAAATGTCTTCCATAAAGATTCCTGCTTTGCATATGCCTTTAATGGTTGTGTTGATGCATATGATACTAGTATGTTTGGGTGTTTTTATCTGTGTTGAATGAGTGTGCTAATCTACTGATGTCATCAGGGAGAGCTCTAAGATCCGTCGTATTTAATATGTTGATGTTACCATCAGTTTTGACATGCTAACTGGGACATATGCTCACAGACAGCTGCTCTATACTTAATGGAAGAGATGTGCCTTGCTTAAACAGATGATCACAAAAGTGCTACATATATAAGGTCAAGTCTGAATCTCCGATCCCGGCACTTTGTGCCAGGTTGGCACATCTGCTACCACTCAGCATAGAGCGAAAGGAGTGTGTATGTTTGTTCTGCGCTTTTGTGGATACACTGTCCAAGATAATTAGAGTGTGTTTTTAGTGCACATGTGACTGAGCATTCTGCCATGAGGACCGCTGGATTGTATCTGGAGTCCCTGCCAGTAGTTAAACTCATGCTCCACAGATGACTGTTCCTAACTTTGGCACAAAGATACTTCCTGCACTGACAGCACATGCTGGCCGCAACAACAGCATAAAAGAATAATGCCAATTACCTGATAACAGAAACTGGTTAAGTCACTGCAACAAAAAAGAAAGTCCTGGGTTGATTATCATCCACAGGGAGCCAAAGTGCTCCAAGAAGCCCGAGCTAAGCATATGTAGCTGATAAGGAAGACCCAGCCAGTTCTGATTACCCTTCTTTCCCTCTGAATATCTTCTCAGGAAAGCTCTTCAAAGATAAAAACTTGTCTAAAGGATTCATATATAAAACCAGAATAACAAATAAAAAACAAAATATAATGGTATATAGATATGTAAGGACTTATTCATAAACTGAAAAAAGGAAAAAAAGAATGAAAACAATATTTAAAAATAACAACAAAAGAGTTGCATACTCAATTTGGCTTTGCCCTGTACTCTTGCTCTAAATGTGCTTGTTGTAATCAATCAAAGTCAACTGCTTAGTTCTGGTGTCTAGTTTGGAGGCTCCCCTGTTTAGATATAAACAACAATAGTAAGGGGGGGTAGGGGGGAGAAAACAACAAACATTTAGCTTTCTCAAAGAGGTTATGTTCTTTTTGTCACGTTAACTTCTCTCTTGGCCGTGCCAGGAGTTCATCTGGTTTACCGTCATCTCTCCCTTGACCTCTCATTTTTTCTGCATTTCACTTGTCATGGACCGTGTGGCCTGAGTTAGAAATGTTTATACGCTTAAGGCTCTGCTGTGCTCAGTGGAGGAGGACACAGTGATGTGCAGTCAGGAGAGAGAGAGGGAGAAGGGAAGGCCAGCATTTTCTTGAGGTGGAAGAGTGAATGAGGTTGTGCTATATATGTGTATGTTTACTTATATGCTTGTATGTGTGTGTGTGTGTGTGTGTGTGTGTGTGTGTGTGTGTGTGTGTGTGTGTGTGTGTGTGTGTGTGTGTGTGTGTGTGTCTATGTATGAAATGCTCTTTTCACTGCGCCCTCCGAGCAAGGCCTTTCCTCAACCCATCTATGGAAGTTAAAACACCCAGGGCTCCCCGTCACTGTCCGAGCCCCTGTCTCGATCTTCATCTCCCACATCGTCGTCGTCGTCTTCGTCCTCCTCTTCCGGTGATGGCTCGCTGCCGTTTTCGGTGGCCCAGCTGTCGTCCTCATCCTCAGCCTCCTGCTTTAGAACCAGGGCTGGAGGCGCGGGCGGTGGTGGGGGCGGTGGTGGAGGCGGCGGGCTCTCATTACTCTCTGTTTGGTCGTCGAAGGCCTCCGGATTCTCGAGCATTTCCCTGATCAAAGGAGGCATCGGCCCTGGGATCTCCATCTTCAGAGTGATAGCTCTCTCTGCACCTGAAAACAGAAAGCAAGGCTCAAAATACATGGACACATCGTAAAGAATAAAAGGAAGAGTGAAGCTGAACTAGTAGAGTGTCCTGTAAAAGATGTATTCTTCTGGCAAGGACCTTGGGAAAGTGTACAGAGTTCAATCTTAGAAAGCACTCTCTCCATTCTTACCCTTCGTACTGATGCCCCTGAGGTCAGTGATCTTCATCAGCATGCGTGGGAACATGTGGGGTTTGTTGGGGCGGCGACGACGGGCATAGATCTTCAAAGCCTCAAGCAGAGGCTCCTGTAGCTTATCCACTTTCTGGGGCTCTTCTAAATCCATGCGGTCTAGTGAAAAAAGCAGCAAACACATGTTCTCATTCTCTCTTTTTTTTAAATAAATGGCACAGTTTTAAATAATCTCTTACATGCAAAAGTCAATTATGTTTAACTTTTATTTTGTTAAAGTCCTTTCCACTTTATAACAGACCAATCAAGAGTAGGTGCATGCTGCAGTACCTCCACAGATGAGGCAGATGGCGCTGAGGAGACCGGTTTCTGTATCATCCATCTCCAGGGGTAGAAGTTGGCCTGCAAAGGCAAAAACCAGGTCTGTAAGCGGTCCAAAGCCCGCATTGTGCATCTGAGTCCGGTTCAGAGTCAGGCCATCTGAGAACGTCATAGTGTCCTGTTCTGGAGTGTAGCGTGTGCAGATTCTCAGCATCTGAAAAGCAAAACAAGGTGTAAAACTTTTTGAACATTAAAAAATGTAAATAAAATGTAAAGTAGTGTAATATGACTTCTTACAACACTAAAAATATCTGCAGTAGCTAAAAATGGTAGCCAACTACTCCAGTCTGGTTGTGTATATATGATAGATTTTGCATTATCTGGGCAAACTTGAATGCACTGCCACTTCTTACCACCGGGTGGAAGCATACCCATATTTCAGCATAAGCTTTGACAGAATCACTTATTTACAAAAAGTGAGTGAAGAGGGCAGAAGGGAAAACAAAAGCTCCTCACCAGTATGTCCAGGCAGGCGGACTTAAGCAGAGTGATTTGGTCAGCGATGGTGAGGCTGGTGAAACCCGGCAGCCGCTTGGCAAATTCTACTATCTTGATGATGCATTTGGTGGAAAGCTCACTAAACTTGTCCCATAGCCCTAGATCGAGCTGGACTCGATGGTCCGAGCTGGAGTTCTGAACAAACAAAAACACCCACAGTTCAGCATGTCATACAAGAGGAGGTGTGCAACCACGTTTGTATCAAAGGCAAGATTCACCGAGCCTCACATTTACATTTTACATCAGTCAACTGTGGGGAAAGAATTCCATTTACATGTTGCATCAATCATTCCGAGGCCACACAGATGGCTTAATGGGGAACTGCATTAGTT
The DNA here is from genome assembly GCF_018398535.1 of Haplochromis burtoni. Taxonomy (NCBI): domain Eukaryota; kingdom Metazoa; phylum Chordata; class Actinopteri; order Cichliformes; family Cichlidae; genus Haplochromis; species Haplochromis burtoni. The sequence continues at coordinate 1,925,323 of NW_024582370.1, forward strand.
AAGCCACCACTATGTTGGGAAAGTTACTGCGAATTTTCATAAGCATGCAATCTGGGAGCATTCACTGCTGACGTAGCTGAGAGACAGTTTCCACATGCAGCAGTGAAAGATAGGGGTTTATGTGCACGACTTACGGTGGTGTATTTGCCCAGTTGGCAAAGTGATGGGAAAGTTTCTTGGTGAGCTTTGCTGACTTTATTGACTAGTTCCTCTAGCTCTCCACTTAGCTCATAGCTCTCCGGAAGAACAACCTCCTCCTTCACATCTTTCTTCTTCTTGTTTCTGTCATTGCGCACCGCTATGTAAAGGGGAGGAAACAAAATTAGTTCCACATACAATGTTAAAGCTCATACAGAAAGTTAATTTAATCTATCTGTAATGACATTTGAAAACAAACTCAGCATTCATGCTCAGTGTCTTTCACTGCTGCCAAGGAGATGTTACACGCTAGTGGAAACCAGAACCTTTCTGCTCTTAACAGCATTAACATATTTCCTTGAGGCCCGGCACGGACACTGGCTATCTCCTTCTTATCACCCGCTGGCTTCCTTGTCCATCTCTCTATCCACTTGACCGGTGCACATAAGCCAGTACGCTCTCTCCCTCTCTCTGCCTCTTCTCCCACCTCCTCCTCCTCCTCCCATACTTTCCTTCCTCTCAGGATATCCAGTAATAGCAGAGGCACAATGTGATCCCGGTCTTAACACACATCCCACACAAACATTACACCCACATACATGTCCCCCGGGCTTCATGAAGGGCAAGAAACTGCCACTTACACGCAGCTGGCTACACAAAAGGTTGAAATAAAAAGCCCCCCCCCCCCCCACAACAAGCTGGTGTTTCTGATTGCGCAAATGGCGTGAATCCTGTTCTCAATACGTTGGTCAAAACTCCCAAATCTTGTTTTCTCCCGTGTTGCTTTATGAATGAAAGCAGTGTCTGTGTGCTGGCCAGAGGGGCGAGGTTTTGTGGTGAAACAGGAAGTCAGATTCATTTTGTAAAGGGATTAGTCATATGATTGGTACAGTGCCCAGCCTCACCCTGATCACCACCCCTGGTCATCATCTGCTTCTGTCTTTGCTGCCTAGTTTCTCAGTCTCTATGTGCAAGTGAGAGAGTGACCCTGTTTTCCAAACGGGTCTCTCTATATCTCCAACGCTGGGGGACTCACCTTCCTTGGACATGCCGACCTCGAAGCACTTCTGCAGCCTGCAGTACTGACAACGGTTGCGTGTGACCTTGTTGATCTGACAGTTTTTGTCTCGGTGGCAAGTGTACACCATGTTCTTCTGGATACTGCGACGGAAGAAACCCTGGAACATCAGGAAGCAAGACACAAAAGGGAAGAGGGCAAGGGAGAATGTGCAATACAGTTATCATTATAAAGGCTGTGACATATCGCTGTATCTCTTTCAGCCTGCCCTTTGTCCATCCCTCTTTTATCATGTGAATGCAAAATAGAGAATCTAAATTTTTTTTATTTCAGAAAACCCAGTGTTCAAAAGATTGGTTCTTCTCACCTTGCAGCCTTCACATGAGCTGACCCCGTAGTGGTACCCGGAGGACTTGTCCTGGCACACAAAGCAGGGCTTGTAGACTCGAGGTGGGGGAGGTGGAGACGGAGAACTGGGTACCATCTCCTCTGAGCTGTTGCTCTGGGTCTCCACCGCTGTGAACATGGAAAGAAAAGACAGTGGAGCACATGATCAGTTACTAATCATTATCGTACAACTATTACTAACTCTGCAAATGCCACATGTGGAGTTGTGAATACATGTAGCAGATGTGGATAGATAACCACACTAAGAAATGACACGGCAGATATGACTGAGGTTCCACCAACAGACACTGATTAACAGTCATGCTCGCTTGGTAAACATTTTGCCTGGACGTGGAGTGAGACACATTTAAGTCTCAAAAGATAAATAACATATGAACTATCAAGTGTTCCTATTTCCTGGTACCAATTATCACTAAACTCAGGGGCCCTTTGGGGATATCGCATAGAACATATTGTCATATTGTCTTCGCATATAACTCTTGTCTATGTAAAGACAATAAATAAGAGAAGAAGGGCTCTTTGACAGCTGTGAGAAAACTGCTTTTTACATCACTAAGATGTAACTGACAGTGTCTGACAGGTTCTTTGATAAGGACAGGTAACAGAGCGAGCTAATGAGTTGAGAAAAGTCAAGAGTCAAAGCTGGCTTTTCCTCATTCCACACATTGACAACATCTCATGTGAACATCTTGCACGCACAGCACAGGCACATGACAAATGCACGGACACGCAAAGCTGGTGCAGAGCCCTGATTCTATGTCTCAAAAACGGAGGCACAGCTGTGACATCAGTGCTTACTCGAGTCACATACTTGATATGGTCCATTACACTTCATTATATTCCAAAGTGCACCCCATATAGGCTCTTTTGGAAGGTTCAAGTGTGCAGGGTATGGATTCCATACTCCCCCTGAGAAATATAAGATGCTAACCACACATGCCACAAAACCACAAACACACACTTGCACACACTTGCACACAAACAGTTTCACCCTTGGTCACCCTCTAACTTCAACCCCCTACTCTGCATCCCACCACCATCCCCTGACACACAAACCCTATTTTTCTCTTGTTTCCTGGCCCTAAATTCCTCAGTGCAGCCCTGCCAGGTTTTAACAGAGGACTAGGCTCGTAAGTTGGCTTATAAAGGCAGTCCCATGGCTGGACTGGAGGCCCCAGCCCGGCTGGCCTGCACTTTATTGGGACTCAGTCACCTTGGGCAGCTATTCACACCACCAGCTGTAGCTCACAGCCCGTAAAAAGAGAGCAAGAGAGAAAAAAAAGCCAATCATAAAATAAAAAACAGGCAGGCTCTAAAATTCTAACTTTTACTGCCCCCACCTCTCCCCAGCACCTTCAATGGAAAGCACAGAGGACTTGCCTAAACTTAACCTACAACCCCCCCACCCAACTTACTCCCCCCTCTCACACCCAAAGCAGAATCAAAAACCACCAGCATGGCTTTTTTTTACTAGAGAGAGGAGACTTCAAAAAGGAGAGAAAAAAAGAAGGCGTAAAAAGAGGAATTTGATATAAAACAGAGAAAGGGGAAGGGGAGGGGGGGGAGAGGGGGAGGACAAAGTTGCTCTTGAGGGCAAGTCTTGTTCAAGACCAAGTTGACGATTACTACTACTTCTGCTGTAGCTGCTCTGACTGGCCTGCAACTACCTCATTAATGATAGTAACAGAAATACATCAGACATTTTTTATTTGTTGCCTGCTGCCTAAACATCTGTTTTTCATATGCGACTCTTCAGAAATCCACAGTCCTCCTTTGAAAACCTCATTTTGCTCAAGTCAAAGATGTTTTCCATTAGTTTTTAGACCAATCCCAAAGCCAAATGCACAAATCAATCTAAAATCCAAAGTTTACGCCCCCTGAATGTTTCTACAGCAAGTCTCATATCTCCTTGGCCAGAATGTAACAAAACGGCAGGGTCAGTGGGAGAACAGAAACCCTCTGAACGCACCATGAACCACTGTTTATGCAATAATAACAGCAGCAAATGAGGCTCCAGACCGAGCGCTGACAACCCCTTAGAAAAGGACAAACCATATGTGGCGTCAAGTAACGAACACTGACTGACAACGTCTAAATGGATAAAGAAAGCGGGCCAAACACAGAAAGTCCATCTTGGAGAAAACTCGGGCAGCGGTGACAGACAAAATACATCAGGCTCTGTCAACACGTTGAACCTGGTTCCTGCCAGAGAACATGACTCCTGAATCCACCTCCAAGACTTTGCCTCATTCAGCCTACTCCATTCAAATCCCCTGTACCACTTACCCCAGGGCGCCACAGTCAGAGGGCCCATTCAGAAAGCTACCCCGAGCCCCTTTTCTCAGTCTCTTCAACTCAGCTCATCACTGTTTAGAAAACAAAGCCCAGTGAAATGAGAGGCCCTCCTTATCAGCGCTTTGAGGCTTGGGGCACCATTTGCATGACAATCCGCTGTCTAAGGCCTGTGAGCTGATGACAGACAGATGAGAAGAGGAGTGGGGTAGGTGGTATGGGTGCCGCTGTTGGGGGAGGAGAAGAAGAAAAAGAAAGGCAAGAAGAAGGTATAGCTAAGTTATCAACAGTCACTGTTAGCTTCCTGCTAAGTATCAGTTTATTCTCTGATCCCGTGTTGCATTGCTGTGCACAAGTGGTCCCGCTGCCACTGAGCAAGTTGGTCCCATAAACACACTCAGTGGCTACAAACTACAAACACACAGCAACATTACACTAAAATACTTGAGCGTGATGGGATGAGCATTGCAGCATTCAGCACAGCCTCATTAGATGTGAAATATAACTGCACGAGACAGAAATAGCTGTGTAGCTGAAGGTGAATTCAACTAGGTCAATTACAGTGAATTCTAGGTCAAGTTAACCGAGCCAAGCAAACTCCCTTTAGTATCAAGAGATCCAAGAGAAGAGAAAAAAAAGCCAGAACAAGGAGAAACACTAAAGAAATAATCAGAAGACTTCCTGGCAACACTGAGGCTGCCTGCTGTTCACTCAGCTGGAAAAAAGGAGTGTTTCTAATGTATGTGAGCAAACGCATGACTATGCAGCTCCTGTTTTGTGTTGCAACACACTCCTCTTAACTGAGCAGCATATGACATTCTGGCACTGTAACAAGTATTCTTTCACAATAGGCTTGCAGATTTTGAGTACGTGACCTGTTGGAGTGATTGAATCTTCAGTGCGACACTGCTCCAAAAGTTCCAGCCTTGGCATGTGAGAGCAAACGCTTAGACGTATTCTTTCTGGGCCCAGTGCACTCACAGTGCAATACATCTGTAGGATACGTGTAGGTGTTTATTTTTGTGCTTGTCCAGCATTCACGTGCAACTCCAGCCAGCGGCTCTGCTCTGTCTCTGTAGTGTATATTTCACTTGCAAATGCCCGGACTGTTTGTAACAGTGCACCACTGAATTCCAGTCCCCATTAAAACACCCCCTCCTCTATGTGTGCGACTCACTCTGTTGATGTTTTCCCTGTTAGTGCTAAACTGCATGCACGGGCATGCGTGGCCTTTGTCTCCACCTCTATTTTCACTAAAGATCCTGTAAAGTTGTACCTCTTGTCGAGACTTTGAGGCAGAAGGGGAGAGAGGGGCACACAGTAGGGTTCAATGTGAAAAGAGGGTTGGGGACTGGGCAGAGAGTAGTAGCAGAAGGACAGCAGATTGGGAGGGGATGGTGAACAGTGGGCTGGGAGAATTGCTGGCACACTAGGTGGGGCTTTCAAGGGTGCCTTTGGCCCTCTACACCATGGCAGAGGCTACAGCACCATAGGGTACGACTGACCGACCATCAGCACACGAATAGGTTTCTGTAAAGAAATGGGTTTCATGAAAGAGGAAAAGAAAGTAGTACCACACCCTTGTCAGTGGTGCCAGCACATAATACTCTCCTTCTCTGTTTTGTTTTGCCCATGTCTTCCTGCTATCACTCTTGAGGCTTCTGCTACAAGGTCCCACACAACAGACCTGCTTCCTTCCTCTTTTCAGTACCAGCGTTTCCGGAGGATCTTCGTCACTGGCTTTTGTAGCCACTTCTCAGTATCCCTTACTGCTACACCTCCATACATGTGCTCTCATTTCCCATTGCTATTCTGTTTCACCTATATATAACCCATATATATATATATATACAAGCACTCAAAATGGCACCGGGCTATAACCGAGAGAAGCAAAGAAGTGGAGGAAAAAAACCACTGAGAAAAATGGGAGGAATTCCTGACTGTGTTGACAGGGGAGGGGGGACTTTCATTAAAGGTGATGAGCAGTAGCAACGCCTTTCAACAGCTGTCAGAAAGCTCATCACCTGGTCTCCCACAGACTGACACACTAGCACGCCTGTAAAGAGGCATCACTATATAGGAAAAGAAGACGGCCAATCAAGAGATGGCTCGGGTTTGAGATTTGAAAATAGATATTAAGAAACACATTCCTGAAGGGAATTAAACCCATTCTCTGGGAACGAGAAGAAAGCAATGAGACAAACATCGATAAACATTTGTGACGCATGCATGCGATCTGACGCCAGACCAGCATGTTGAGTAAAAACATTTTCCCATTTGCTCATGGCTTCTGTCAGTACTAATGACAAAACTGTGGACTTTTGAAGAATGACACAATGTGACATGGCACACAAGCTGCTGCCAAGGCACATTTTAATCTTTTTCTTTTTTTTACCCCTTTTTCCTTTAAAAATGAAAAAAGCAGGAAAGGCAGCAGGTGGGACAAGAATGTATCCCCGGGGCATGTTTTAAAAAGTGGAATTACCCTTGGAGTCTGGTGGTGTTCTCAAAACACCTGGTCTTCTTTACAGCACCTCATAAAGGGCCTTTTGATATTTTCTTGATGGAGTCAGCAAGCAAACATTTGGCAGCGTGCACCCCCCTTCTCCTGCACCACACAGCCCTGTCAACAAACACACAAGCTGCTTTCAAACAGCCAAACTCGTCTGCTGAGCCGCCTGTCCCCAATGAACCCAGCAAATAAAGTTTCCTTCAAATGTCCCTGTACCAAACCAGTGCAAGAAGGTATTAAGGAAAGGAAAAAATGAAGAAAATATAACGTCAATAAAAATATTTCAGACAGTCAGTGGCCTTTTATGACCAGCGCTGGAAAAACCAGACAGTCAAGTGCAGATCTGTGGAAAAAATGCACCTCCTCATCCCTGCCGTGAGCTCCAGCTGACTCTTCATCTGCCCACCACAGAGGAGCACAGCTCACCTCCAGTGACTGAGGAGTGAACCCAAACCTGGCAACCCAGCACAGTGCTGGGCCACTGATCATGTCAAGAAGACAGGACAGTTCACAGGCAGGCAGGGGAGCAGACAGAGAGCAGAAGCAGGCGCGCAGGCGAGGTGAAGAGAGAGGAGAAAGCAGTCATCGAGGGAAACCCTGAGTCTTTGATCCTCGGGTTGTTTCTCGTCCTCCCAGACTTCCTCTCACCATCTGTAGCCCTGGCTCTCACCTGCCTGTCTTTGGCAAGGCCACTAGCGCTCGTTCAATTGCTATTGCTTCCTCCCCACAACAATAGAAACCTACAAAAGTAGAAGTAGCCCAGCCGTGGCTGCAGCCTTGCTCTGTCAGAGGAAGTGAGTGGAAAGGCGGATAATGTAAACAACAACAGTAGTATTCACTCCGGCACATTGGGGAAGCACCACACACCAAAGCATGCAAACGCAAACCTCCTATTGGAAGGAACAACACGCCCACGACTAGCAGCACACAGTTCATTTCCACTCAACATGTAAATGTCCACGCCAAAGAGTTTGCACACACTACACAAAGCGGTTTCTCTTGCCTTTTTACTTGGCGTTACATAGGATGCAGATCACTGTTAAAAAAAAAAAGTTAAAAATCATGCACCCAGCTTTTTAACTGATTTCTGTTGTGAGTTTACTCTGCCAAATACACATTATCGCAGCATTTTCCTCTATACAGTCACGTGGAAGAAGTTAAGAAGGAAGAACTCAGAGAGACTAAGATCAAAACTGGCAGAGCAGTGACAAAATGACTGTGGCTTCCTGACTTCTGAGTGAGCAATCCATGCATAAGTAGTAACTCTTGAAGAATCAGCAGTCCCCTTCAACTGGCATAAAACCACAGATCCTGTAAGGTATTAAAGCCACTCTGAGAAACTTCTGCTTTGAGTGTCTCAGTGAAGCAATGATGCATATCAGAGTTTTTCACTTTTGCTTGGCAGCAAACCGCCAACAGGTTGCCCAACTCCGTTTGGGTGGAGGCGCTCAGATGACTGATGTGACAGCCAGATTTTGAGCCACACAGTGATTCATTTCCTTCCATTACGGTCTCTAGAGGTGTCACAAAAATAAGTTCCACATAAGACTAATACATGAAGTATTAAAGGTACATTTTGACAATTACCACTGAATGAACACATCACTGGGAACGTAAGCAATACCCAGCCAGTCAGTTCCCTTAACAGCAGCTAACCTGAGTCGATCGAGCATTCCTAAACAGGCGATAAATCATCCCAAACAGCCCCTAATTCATTTGCTGGATTGTTTCCTGTCAAACTGGCTGTTCGTCTGTCTGTTTGGTTTTGTCTCTAGTGTTTTATGGCAAATGGGAGATGTTCTTACCGTGAGGCAGAAGTTTATAAATCCAGGCGTGATAACAGGCTACTGCAAGTACCCATTCACTCACAGGTCAAGCTATAGTGGAGACATGGACATATTATCTGCTCCTGTGTAGCCACTGAAGAGCATGTGCTGCTTTTTTGTGCTTAAGAGTGTCTCTCACGTGTCTAGGTGAGAATGCACTTCTTGTGTCAGATTTAGAGCAAAACATTGACTCTAGGGGCCCAGAGAAACAGTAAGTGTGTTAACATTACTTTAGTAACCTGGTAGTAGTTCTTTTTCTGGAGTAACCTGATTTTGAATGAAACCTTATTTTGCAGACTCTAGTTTACACTTAAATGGATTAACAGGATTAACAGGGATATTACAAGTGTGCGTGCCAAAGAGGGAACGGGGAACAGGAAACGCAGCACTGGAAAGGCAATACAGTGGGATGAAAGAAAAGATGAATGCTGAAACTGTTCTTTTATCCAAAGTATAAATATCCTAAATCTGCCTAAAAACAAAGCTACAATGAATAAGTCAGAGCAGCTAACAGGCAGATTATTCCTAATACTGAGAGACAAGAGGAGAAACTGTAACGTGACGGTATTAGTTAAAAAACACAACAGAGCAGAGAAATCTGATTACTGACCAGCTGTATGTAAAGTTCTGACAATGTGAACACATTCTCCTGTTTCCTGGTTTAACCTGATTTCTTCCAATAACCTGGTTTCATGTGCACTCGTAAACGCACACGCACTCAAACAGACATCTGTTAATTTCTCCACTGGCATTCATCTTCTTTCTGTAAAAAGTCCCAAACTGTCAGCTAGGCTCACAATTACAGGCATGCCAGCTTACACGCACACACACCTGTTCCTCCTTACAGCAAAATACACCCACAAGGAACACAAACAATACAAGCTAATGCAAGTGTACACAAATGAACTCATGCACCATTTCCAGAAGGATGGTCATGTCAGTTGCACATATGCGCACTGGCAGAATTTGACTAATGTCAAAGGGAAAAACAACACCAATTTGCCTCCCTCCCTCCCCTCGGTCCTCCCCTCCTTCCACCCACTCTAGGCCAAGTCCTCATCCATCTCTCTCCACCCCTGAGCCCAGATAATAGCTGTACTACACCAGCCGCTCACCACTCCCTGCCAAACGCTGTCGGCTGCGTAAACACAACCCATTCACACATACACAGGAGCAGGACAGTTGGACTCGTCTGGGTTTCTAGACCCGACTTGGCTATACGAGGGCTCCGCTTCTTCTAACGCCGAGCCCGTAGCAACACTCGAGCCAAGCCGTCAGTCAATAACACGCTGGTAACAGAACTGCTCGTTCCACAGCCAGCTCACACACAGCTCTGAGCTTACATGCACACTCTTCTATGCTATAAACAAACATGCTTGTGCAGTGGTACATCACATGCTCACCAGTGAAATAAACTCTTTCAGGTGCATGCACTAATACAGCACACACACGCACGTAAGTATGCATAGTTTGCCAAATGTCCACGCCTTTGTGCAACGGAAAATGTGCCTGGCAGGCAAAGAGCTGTTCTCAGTAAACAGCTACAATAGCAGCAGCCAGACACGGGTGTTAGGGTGGGCAGCCACAATACCTCTGGGACCAGCAAACTATTGTGAAAGAACTCACAAAAGTCCAGATTTTATACTGATCTGGAGCTCACGCAAACTGCTAGCCCAGTTGCCTCATAACAGTCACGTGCTGCGATCCACAAATCGTCAGCTCGTCACGAGTCCACGTAAAATTTCAGAGTACTCGCTCTTGTGAAATACTGTTTAAACACGACGGACAGGAAAACAAAAACAGCCCTTTCAAGGACTCACATTTGGTTGACGAGTTTTATTTACAGCGGTGCGACTGACGCTGCTGAGGGGCTATAAACTGCTGTTAGAGCGGAGCCAGATTCCAGCACAGGCCTGAGGAATCCAGCTTGGCACACTGTCCGTCTCTGCTTTTGACACAGCAGTCTGGGTGCCCAACAGCAGCCAAGTGGACACGTACACTTGAACATACATTGATCAGAGGAGTCCGCATACAGGCACCACACACACAAGCATAGGTTAACACGCTCTGATTTATGCATAAGTCAAACCACGCACAGGAGGGGGCTCTGTGGAAAAAACTTGAAGCAACTGCTAGGATTGAATCTGTTTATTTATAGACAGCGCTGCCTATTAATGGGCTCAGCTATTACTGCAGGGCTGACAGAGATCTGTGAACAAGGTGGTGTGATACTGCAGCCCAGCAGGTCTGACACCAAAAATGGCTTCACCCTATTAAAATGATTTCCACAGCGTAATATAACAGGTTAGAATGAACCAACAGGCCTGTGATTTTATTTAATAACCATCTTGGCTCTGATGCTATGTATTATTTATTACAAAACAAGGACTACTGCAGCTGCTTGAGCTACTGTATTATATCACGCAGGACACTGTATTCCTCAACACATTAATAAATAATTTAGAGCCTATTACACTGTAGTGCAGGCCTGACACTTTAGAGTGCACTTTAAATGAGGTACTTTTTATAATTAAAGCTTGCGATCAAAAACCAAAAACAGACTTTTCTTTGATGCCAGTTTTTTTCACATTTCTAGCTTAATGGTTTTTTTTGTTTAAAAAGTTAATTTAGTTGCAGCCTGCTTAACGTTTGTTCGCTCCTTCATATCAATTACAACTCATTGACCCTGGACTGGCTTATTCCTTTAAAGTTGAGCACATTGTTTTGACATTATCTTGAGAAAATCAGCGATATAAACACGTGACGTTAGTGACAATGATTAGAAGTGTAAGTACTCTCCCTCTTTCTCTCCAACACACAAACACACACATCACCCACTAACCAACATACCACCATCTATTTCCAGCCCTGCCCCCTCAGGCATTCTAATCTTTTAATTGAATCTTTTGTAATTATAATGAAATAACTGCAGACTTCTATCAGGGAGAAAATGATCGGGCCAGAATGTGCCAGCGGTCACAGGAAGCTCTTATTTCTCTACCGCTGCTGCCGAGATCTATACCCCCCATTTCAATTAGCCCCTCAATTCACATTTGAACAGCACATTAAGGGAAAACAAAGAAGCGTGTGCGCCCGTGTGTGTGTGTGAAGGCACACATAGTGACAAATTGCTCAAGCAATCTGTTACTGTCATGTCCAGCTCTTATATATACCGTTTGTTAGACTTACAATCCAAAGTGTGCTCAAAAACATCGAGCTAAGAGTGTACTTTGGTGAGAAAAAACACTTTCCCTTCTTTTGACCCTGGAGAACTGCTAAACGTAATTGCCTCATTCTTCTAAGCAAATGAACATTGACAGAGAGGGGATTTGTCGGCATAGGCTGTCTCAAATGGCTTCCCTGGCAGTTGACTAATTCAGTTCTCATTGACGTACGACTAAATCAGTGTCCATTATCCTTATGTGTAGGCCAGCTCAGATGTAGTACCAGCTCTGTGGCATAAGGCACTTAAGAGCATTACACAAGCCAAGCTGGTTGAAAGAGTCTCCTTTTCAGCAAGCTGACGAGCTTACCACACATGCAGTAGATCTGACATTGGCCAGGCTGTAGCCTCTGCCTAACCTCTGACATTAAGGTCTCCCACTCCTGAACAAAAAAACAAGAAAACTGACCACACACTTTTAAGTCCTCTGATTGTCCCTGGCTAATGGCCAACAGCAGAGACACTTATCACCGCTGAAGATTTACTGCAAAGAGAGGAGGTTATACTCATTTTGTGAAAGACTTAGGGCAGACAAACATTTTCTCTGCACAGTCTCCACACAGGTTATCAGAGAAAAACTGTTTTTGCATTTCTGCTAAACCTTGTTTTGTTTTTTATCCTCACGTTGTAGAGAGCATTGCTAAAGAGTTGAAATCTTTTTACAAATGGAAAAAAAAACAAAAACCTGTGTGACAACAGTATATTATTGTATTAATCCAGGGCCAGGTGACTTGCTTTACAAACACAGTGGCTATTTTGGTGTGCAGTGTGCGTGCTTGTGTGACTGTGGCATTAAGAGCCAGACAGGTCCCTCTGTTGTGCAGCTGGGCTGGCTTAATGAGATATCAGACTCAAACATCAATTCATCAGCTTCATTGATGAGGACAATGGGAGGCAACTGCTTCAGTAAAGAGGGGCATTATGGCTCCTTGTGCAGGGATAGGACAGCTTTGTTTACAAAGGTTATTGGGCACACTGGGTTTGAAACAGTACACCACACCAGCCACTTTGCTCTGCTCTGCTAACTTAGATCTCTCACCCTCAGGGCAGCGTCCCTGGACTTTTTTTTCCCCTTTCCTTTTTTTTAAACTTTGATTGTGTGGAACAAAGACCTGAAAGAAAAATATACTTCTGGAATCTGACGCCTAATTTTTAAATGTGTGCATGTGTGTGAATGGGTTAAAAGGAAAGGACCATAGAGGCCTGATTGATTAAATAAACAAATCTCATCTTGTTATCATCAGGGCTCCCCTAGCTAAGCAGAGCAGGCTGGCGTGGCTGGAGTCCCCTCTGGCCTCAGCCTCCACTGACAGGGCATCTGTCTTCATTAAAGCTCAGCCAGTGTGCATGACGGCCACTGAAATGCTGGTGTCTTCACGATTAATGAAGACAGATGACTCCCCCCCCCCCAAGGAAGTAAAAAGGCACAAAAAAGAAGGGAGGACGAACAAACGGAAGAGCATGAAAAAAAATTGAAAACACTTTCAAGCAGCTCTGAAAAATCGAGAGCAAAGTTAAGCTGCTTATCTGATCGCTCCGGCTCCTCTTATATTCTTGATTGTTTTTCCACTGTCATATCTGGCTTGGCTCCCTCCACACTTCTCCCACCATACCATGCATACACACCCCACACCCCCACTCCTTTCCACTCTCACACACTCTCTCACAGCAGTAGCAGCCCCCTGGAAGTAGATGAGAATGGACCCCAGTTGTTGTTAGAGTCAGAGCCTTGTCTGAAGTCAGCGGCAGAAGAAGGGAGAGGGGGGGTGGGGGGGGGAATGAAGTGGATAGATGCAACGAGCAAAAGAGAGAAGAGAACGTTGGCCAGAATATATCTCTGCTTTCTTGAGATTTGTATGTATTATTATTTATTCATACATTTATCTGCTAAATAATTAATCCGCTTACTAATTCATGGCTGTTTGGCTCTGGAGGAATATCATTATCCATCTAGTATCCAGCAGCATAAACAAACCTCTGACCTATGAAGACTGCAGCAGGCCCAGCAAAACTTATTATTAACTAACTGTATTATTAAAAACAGGCAACATTTGTCATTAACTTTTCATGTGAAATTCATCAGACACCTCACTTCTAGTGTTAAACTCATGCTGTGAATAGACAATAAACCAGATAGAGTACATCTGACACGTCACTGTCATCTCTTCCTGTCACTCACCAAAACCTTTTCCTTTTCTAGTATGCAGCACCTGGCAAGGTCAAACCCCAGGTGGCAAACATTGTTACTGAAACTTGACTCTGTGGGCTCAAACTCACAAACTCGCCACACAGACGAATACACACAAGCACATTTTTTTAAAACCCAACACACAGTGCATATAATATCATAGCAGAGAATTTTTTTCAGATGGCTGAGCAGCTCAAACTGGCTGTGGGCTAGGAGAGGAGAGGAGAGGAGAGGAGAGGAGGAGAGGAGGAGAGGAGAGGATTGTCTCTGTCTTTTCCTGTGTTGCTCTGTAGCCCCTGACAGCAGCCCCCTTGGCCGAGCCCTGAGGGGTAAACAAGCCAGCAATGAGAAAATGAAGGAAGGAGTGACCGAAAGAAAAGGAGAGTGAGAAGAGAGGGGGAAACATGATTGTGTCATAGAAGAATCCAAACAGGATGCCACTTACATTGAACACTGGCAGTGCTCGTCCAAGCAAAGGGGTCCAACCCAGCAAAAAAGGGGTTCGCTTTCCGCAGCATGCATGCACCACGGCTGGTGACATCATAGAGCTGACGGGGGCCCATTCCCAGAGCCTCCATACAGTCGAACATGGTACCCCCCACCCTCGGCAAAAATCAGTGAGAGCCCTCAGTCCTGCCTGTGTCCTACCCTGCTTCCACTGCTCACGTCACTCACTGAAGCAGTGACAAGAGCTCACAGCAGCAACAGCTATCTAGATTCACTACCTTCCTCTCCCTCCCTTCACTTATCTCGCGCTGTCACTCTCTCTCTGCTGTCTTTTCCTTCCGATGCCGGAGTTTTCCTTTTTCCCTCTCAGCTGGAATGCAGATATGGTTCCTGACTGGCTGAGCTGAGCGTGACTCTGACTCTCTCCTCTCCCCCCTGCCCCTGGGTGAGCTGCTCCCAGTCTGCTGTAACAGACCTAAATAACAGCCTCTCGCAGCTCTCGCTGAGCCCCAGACACGGCGGAGTGAACCAACTGCTTTGGCATGACGCTGCAAGAGGGGGTGGAGAGAAAGACAGAGAATGCCAGAGAGGGAGGGACAGAGAGAGAGGAACCCAGGAGGAGGGGAGGTGTAAGGGGCCGTCCAGCAGAGTCTGCACTGGAGTAAGAACTGATCTGGCTGGAGCACAAAACTTTATTCCCCATTCTTCTTGTGCTTTTTTTGTTTGTTTTTTTGAACACACGATTTTTTGTTTTTCATATTTCAGCCCTAAATGCAAACAGTGCCCCCACCTACCCCAACCTCACCGTCTTCCATTCAGATCTGGTCCCTGTCTCTGGCTTTCTTTACATTGCACCTCCCCCAGTTCCCTGCAGTAAATAAGACCCCCTTTCCCCCTCCCTCCCTTCACTGAGCCCCCGTCTCTAATCATAACCATATTAAAGTCCAGCCACTGGCCCGGGCGTGTATGTGTGTGTCAAAAAGAGAGCCAGAGAGAGAAAGAGAAAGAACATTGTGCTGTGGCTGAACCCAGAAACCAGATGCCAGGGTAAATCCCTCCCTCTCCTCTGTCTGTTTGAGGGAACAGAGGATGGGCAGTTCTTTCTGTCGCTCCCTCTGGAAGTGCTTTAACAGTGATGAATGAGGGCTGCCTTGCTCAATCCCCGCAGTGCATTTACACAGACAAATATCTCCAATATACAAACACACCATGTGCTGGACACACTTCTCACAGGTTTACTTGACCTTGCTTGTGATTTATATCTCGACGTAGAAATAGCAAAAGACGTCCAAGGAAGCAGCGTCGATCAGGTTGTTCAAGCAATGATTTTAATGCAGTAAAAAAGCCTCGTGGCAGCTGAATATTTTAGTGGTTGTGGATTCACAGTTAAAACGTATACCTTACACATTTAACCTTCATTATAACAATGGTTTTTCTGTGCACTGATTAAAAAAAAACCAATTCAGCTTAAAAAATTGCAGTGCCCTCAGAGTGGCAGTGAATCAAAGGAAATCAATGGGCAGTGTGAGGTCAATGAAAAAGCCTGACACTGGTCCTAACTGTTGCTCAGCAGAGGGATGGACTCTGGCTGGGCTAAAGCAAACAGCGTGATACAATGGGAGATATATGATAATAGAATAGCTTCAGCCTGTGAGCTCCTCACATTCATCTCCCCCTGTCAAAGCAGTACAAGTGGTACAGCCCAGCAGGCAAAAAAGACACCATTTCCTGTCAATCTGTGCTGCTGGCTACGCTCTCCATAAACACACAGCGTCCTCCCTCCTCCCTCCTCCTCCTCTGTCTAACACTTCACTCTTTTTCCTGTCTCATGAAAGAAACCATGCTTTCACATTTCTGGCTATTTTGAATGATTTTCATTACTATGTTTATTGGTTTAAAAGCTATTCCTCCAATGGAGACTTCAGGTTTATTTTCTTAGGCTGGCACACACGCACACACACAGACACACACACACACACACCTGTGAGTTGAGATTCACACAATCTCGCAAACTGACGCACGTTTAATAGCTCTTTTTATTTCATCAAATAGTAAACAACATCAGTAGTTTTTATGTGCTTCTTCAGACAGCTGTCAGGTCATACAGTGAAAGCTTTATGATGGCGAGAATACAACACGGGGACAACAAACTGGCATCTATCAGAGATGCCAACGCTTAGCTGAAGTTTGTTGTTAAAAAAAAGGGGGGGGGGGCACTTTTCTTTTCTCTAGCTTTCCACCCATTTTCACAATAATTCAAAAAATGTCTTGGTCTGGATACATTTCAGATTAAATCATCACAGCCTACAGTCACATTTTTATGATCCACAAGCATTCTTCTCACACTCGTCTTTCGTCTCCTTCCTGTTTTCTTTTCCTCGCTGCTAGTTTCACACAGCATCCTGGAAACTAAGAACTGGCTAATCCCCCGGTGCTCAAATGTTCTATGTAACATCAGCGCAGTTTGCCAGGGCTGCTCTGTGGACTGACAAGCTGCAAAAAATCTATTTCAAATATCATGTGTTCACACTCTTTTGTTTTTAGAGATTTACGAACCCTATCCGGTTCCACTGGTTTTGACATTTCTTTTTACTGTGTTTGAGACTATAATTCAGACCACTAACTCCAGGTTCTCCAGTTATTGGCAAACTACACTGTGAGCTGTGAGCCTTCCAGGGCTTCAGAGGGTTTGCCGAGTGAGTTTAGACATCTAATCTACACATACTCCATACTGCTGCTGACCCAGGCTGGTCCCTGCCTCCCCTTCTCTCCCCTCCCTCCTTCCCTTCCTTCCCCAGCCAGAGAGGCTGAACTCTGGAAGAAACCCCCACTGGGCCACTAACTTTCCCCCAAACTTATCCTGCCCTCCCTTCTTCTCTCCCTCACTCACTGGCTCACAAGTCTCTCCATCTCTCTCCATAATACCCCCCCCCCTCCCCCCCACCCCATTTCTCCAAATACTCTCCCCATTTCATCAAGTTCCCTATGGCCACTTTTTCCTGACTGCGTGATTTGTTTTAGTTGACAAAGTTTCTGCTTTTGTTTCTGGTTTTGGAAATGGTTCATTTTCAGTGGCTGCCAACTCACTGGCCACTCCACGTTGACGTCTGCTTTCAATCATGTTTCATTTAAGCGATTAGAACAAATCTGAGCACACGTTTAAAATGTTGAAATAGGTTTTAACTACGATGTTATGTGTGTGTCTCACGATTTTATCCAGTCAGCTGGATCTGGTCTGCTTACTGCTCCACGTGTGCTGGAACCCAGTCAGGCTTTACTACTGTCTGACACTCTGATGCCAATTACAGATAAGACGTATACAACACATTGTTGCCACTTCCTCTGTATACAGTCATTCAGGTTCTAGCCAAGCAGTCAACAACGCAATCGTGTGTGAGGTAATAAAGACAGAGGCCTTTGCACTAAACGCAACAGAGTCATTTTGAAAGGAATGTAAAGCTTTTCCATTTCTGATGTGGGCATGTGCAGCGTGCGGACATGCTGAAACAGATTGCTGGTGATGACAGAGACACTGAACACCAGCCCAGGAAGCCTTCCCACCACAGCCAGATTCAGGTTACGCAGAACACGCACACTTAAAAGTGCACACATCCCATTAAGGGTTGTTCAGTAAGCAGAGCAGAGTTTCTTTTTTAAACTAAAAAAGTAACATCAGCCAAAAAAGAAGAGCAATCCTTGTGTTGTTGTCCATTTCATCCATCAATTGCTCCACCAGTCAAAGATCTGACACATGCTAAGGTCTTACACTCTTGGCCATCTTTCTTTTTCACATTTTCTCCCTCCTTCTTTCTCTCGCTCTTTCTGCACTGTCATGATGTTCTGCTACCCATGTTTTCTTGTGAGAAAAAGTGAGATTCAGCCAAAAATGCAAACCCCCGTCTTGTTTTCATGGGCACGTCCTGGACCTGTGTGCCCTCCCACGTCTTCAGAGAAGCCAGCCTTCCTCTCTCGCCATTGCGCAATTTTCATCCTGCACGTGCCCACAAAGACTGTCTGAAAACAGCACCCTCCCACTTTTGATAGTAGCATGTTTATCTTCATCTGTCATCATGTCAGAGCTGTAGTACACTTTGTGGTCCCTCTGTTATCGGCAACCTTTGCTGACTTTTCAGATGCACACACACACATTTAAGTCCTGCAAAGTTGCAGAAAGTTTCCAGCACTTAGGGCAATCTGGCTCCCACTTGCAGTGTGGGATAATGAGAGGAAATCCAAGGTAAAGGCAGAGGAGAAAAGAGGGAACCGAGCGAGAGAACTCTGAAGTGCATAAGCCAGCGGGGTTTAGGTGGATATCATCATGGAGCAGCAGATATTCTACTTACTATCATTTTTTACGGTGTTGTTGCAGACCTATGCTCCACCAGGAGTCTACAGGAAAACTGATCGTTTTTTACACAACAAAAATCAGCACTACAGAATCAGGGCTAGCGTTAGTGAAAAAATAATAAGTGCAACTGATTGCCAAAAAGGAGTGGAGCACCTTAGAGAGCTGTCATTTGAGGCCTGTGATCGCCTAGGGAGGTAAAAGCAGGGATGTCAGACAATGTAGAGTTGTTTATTACAGCCAACAGACTCCAGTCTCACTGACAGATGAAGGACAAAGCCAAACAGCGTTGCACATGCTGTCATCACACGCAAGTATAGTCCAAAATGGTCCAGTGCTTGCATTGCTAATTTGCTATGAAGATCATGGCCACAGGAGCAGAGATGCCAGCGAGCAAACAGCTATATGAGAGCTTCTTTTGTTTAGGTGTTGACACTCACGGCATTTAGTACCAGAGTCAGAAAGAAGAAGAGCTAATAATGACTTAGTGTGATGATCAAGCACAAGAAAAATTATTTTTGTTATTATTAGTAGTAGTAGCAGAAATTTAACATTATTAGTTTTTCCTTTCCACTGTTGCAAAGTACTTACTCGTCATCTGATTGTTCCGATTTTCACTCTATTACTGTCGAGGTTTTACCAAACAATATAAAGTACATCTTTCACAATTCAGAAGCTGCAGCCAAACTAAGATTATTGTCTTTGGCAAATGAGTGTAGTTCAGTATATCCATCCACCTGCTCTCTTTCAATGACCTAAATGATCTGGTATTTGTTTCTTGCATGGTTTTCATTTGGTGTTTGAAGAAACACAATTTATGGGAATTTGTCTGGATCCACTCAAAGGAAAGATCACGGCAAATGAATACAAACTTGAGTTTGTATCCACGAAGAAACATTTCAATGCCGTTGAGAATGGATTCTTCCAGAGCGACAATGGTCAAGCAGAGGGGGTGGGAGTGGGGAGCCACAGAAAGGCTTCATGTGGATGAAAATGATGTGAATCATATGCTGTAGTCTTCAACCCAATATAACATCTAACTTATGACCAAGCTGATAAAACACCACAATCAAATCATGTGTGTATGTTTAAGAGAGAATGTTTTTTTAGAAGAAAGGTTAGTCATCCTTCCTGTAGAATACAAGCAAAAGCATTATAGTGATATGTTGTGACCTAAGCTGTTGAGCCTTACTAATGAGGAAATTTTGTGTTGTGTTTTTCCCTTTAAACCGACACCCAACATAGCAAAAAATGTAATGTCAATTATTTATAGCTGTTCAAACAATGAGAAACACAGATGAGCGTTTGGTTTTCCTGTGTGTGTAGGGAAATATGTACCTACAAGGAAGTATTGGGTTGCGGGGCTGCAATCATCATTTTCATATCCATACATAGATCACTTCATCTTTTTCTCTGCCCCTTGCTTTCATCAGATATGTAGTATGCCCACATTAGCATACACATGTGCACAGAGGCAAATCCTACTAATCCTACTCTACACCACCAAGGCTAGGCTTAAACCCAGCACTTCAACCTTATGAAAATAAATGGAGATTCAATGTGCCGTTTGTGCTCTGCTTCACCTCCAGTGGAGAAAGCTTCACTCTGCTAGCTGACATCGTTCCCTTGTCCCTCGCCTCCATTTAAAGGTTTGCTTTGACGTTCCCTGCCGTACCACATTTCCCACCAAAATGGCTCCTTTACGCAACTCCCTTAGCTCCCTAAGCCAACATGACCTCCTTATGTTGTTTCTGTGTGTGTGTGTGTTTAAGTATGCAAAGAGTGTTTTTAATTATGTCACTCTGCGTGTTTTTTTTT
>NW_024582370.1:1945557-2095007 GCF_018398535.1 Haplochromis burtoni
TTTCACTTTGTGTGGATGTGTGGGGGATTATGTTGCTGCTCCCTTGTGAAAAGATCAGTGTGTGTGTATGTGTGTGTGTGTGTGTGTGTGTGTGTGCGTGTGTGCAACCGCAGATCCATGCATATGTTCCACACTGCTTGTATGCTAATGCTGGTGCACGAGTCCATCATGTCTAACAGACACTTTAAACGAACTGCTATTGCCCTTCTCTCCACCAGAGGCACAAAAGAGCAAAGTGAGCCAGCTTTTACACAGGTTTCAACACGCTACTCATTCCATTCTATTATTACAGTGCTTTTGATTTCATCCCACTGTGATGCAGCTCACAGCTGGGCCTCTCATGGGTTTTCTGTATTCATCACTCAGCATAACCCTACAAATTATGGCATGAATGGAAAGTTTGAGCCCAGCAGAGGACTTTAGATTTTTCGGCCAGGCCATGTGGGCTGAAGGAAATGACCTACTAGCTTTTCAAAACATCCCCACGGCTGAGTTTGAGGCCAGCGCTCTGGCCCTGATTGCTGAAAGCTTAGCGAGGTGTTTCAGGGCTCAGTGACGATGTTATCACATAATAAGTGGCCTTAATGGGCTTCCAACTGTTTGTTTGAAAGGCTCCCGTAATGACAGGGATCAACTGATAACAGCCTCAGCAACACACTGCAGAGAGCCATCAGACCTTCTCACAGATGAACAAACGCCATTGCACGCTTATTCAGATATCAGCAGCTACAGTGGGAGTCTGCAGCACACCCAGGTTGAAGAGAGGCACTGAGGTTTTCTGGATCTTCCATTTATGCATTAAGCAAAAAGAAAAGCTTACTATGCGGACATGTGCAAACACAGTCGGCCCACCCCTTCCCATCCCTCTTCTGTCTCTTCCCACCTCCTTGCAAAACAGGTATTTCCAAAGAACTCTGGTGCCAAGACAGAGCACCGCCATGGGAGGTGCTCTGGCAGGTCAGCACAGTGTGCACATCTAAACAAAAGGTAGGTGTCACCCAGGGTACCTTTCTTACAACAATTACGCAAAAAACTCTGAAGTTGTGCAAGCATGAAGAGCTACTGACTGCACACACACACACACAAAGATACACGGTGAAATTTCCACAGTGCTACTCCCTTTATGTGAAAGGTATTTTCTCAGTCTGGCGTACAGACAAGCCTGACAACAATGAGCAGGACTGTTAAGTCAACTCCTGAAGAAGTAGAAGGAGAAGAAAAAGAGGGCCTGGGGAATGTCCAAACCGAGGCCCTTTGTCTTCCCCACTAACATTTAAGAGAGCGGGGAATGAGACTGCTGTCAGCAAAATGACTTGTAACATTCCTTGTCAAGGGATACACCAATAGGATGTTTTAAAAGCAGATAAAAAAAAACAACAGAGAGTTTTCCACTGAGCTGCCAGCATTTAAACTGAACTAAGACGTATTTTTGTACAGTGAAACGCAGAATTAGTCCAGCAGGCAATTCTTTTAATATTCAACTGACAGGCATTTATTTGACATTCAAGCAATAGCTGCAGCTCGTAATGTAAACATAATGAAATAGTAAATTGTGACAGTAAACACCATTCAACCAGCACGGCTATGTTAATATAGAGACACTTAAAAAAACATGTCAGTCTCGACAAATTGAAGCTAACTGTCACTGTGATCCTGACTTGATCTTTGTCCCCAGCTTTTCTCACACTCTGACCCGAAGCTTAAACCAAATAACTGCAGTCCTTAACCCCTGCGAACGATACTACTGCCAGCGTGGATGTGTCAGTACAAGCAGTCGTGTATGAAGCCCCAGTGCATGTGGTTGCCTGCGTCTGTTTGTGCTTTGATACTTGTTTTTGTTTTAAGTCATGCCAGCATAAAAACCATAAAGAATCCATCTGTCAGCGTGGTGGGATTTCATTCTGCGTCAGGGGTATGTTTCTAGTTTTTAGATGAAAGAACTGCTGTGTGTGTGTGTGTGTGTGTGTGTGTGTGTGTGTGTGTGTGTGGCTTCATGAGAGAGAACCAGACAGAGAGCAAGAGAAACTGAGAGGGAAGAGTGTCTCCGAGTGCATGTTTGCCTGTGTGTATATATATGTGTGTGTGTTTTTGCTGGGTGTGTTCTTGGATTCCACCACACCAGGACATTACCCCCAGGTGCTCTCTCTCTCTCTCTCTCTCTGGTTCTGTGAAAATACCTTGAGGATTAGGTGGGCAGTGGCAGTGGGAAGGAAGAGAGGGGGTGAGGTAGTGATTGACGGCTGAAAGGCTGGAGAGGTGCTCAGGCATGCTGCGGTGGTGGTGGGGGGAGTAGGGGGCTGCACACACAGGCAGGCTCCGCGCTCAGCTGTTGCCACCCACACCCATTATTACTCCTCCACTACCACACACCACCACCACCTGCCGCCCCTTTAACACTGCACCCAGATCAGATTTCAAATAACTTCTGCTTACCTTTACCTCATGGCTTAACCTCAACAAAAGTGCTCATTCTTTTCTCTCGCTCTCTCTTCTGGCATTATTATCATCAGTGAATTATACCGCAGTGGTTCCACACAAGGATCCTCCCTGACCTAGAATCCTGTTGCTGATTAGTGGTTTTGAGACAAGCAGGTGTTTTGAACAACGAGAAATGTACGTCGGCACCGTGCGTTTCATCTTGCTAGTTTTTGCACAACAGAAAAAGACTCTGGATTGCCAACAATCTCCTCTTTGTGCTCTGTTCTCTATACATCATCCCCGTCTCAGCGCTTCAGAATGTAACAGTGCCCCCTATGGTCAAGCATAGAAGTACACAGTTGACAGGGGAACGCTGCTGTGAATCAAGTCCAGTGTCTAGCTCACCTTTCATTTTAATTATACGATCAGTCACCGCTGTCCAAGTCAAATGTTTGAACTGCATTAGTACTCATTTTAACTATTTTGATGCTCAGTACTCATCACTTAATACATAATTCAATGTGTTTTGTCTATAATTACAGACTTGTGCATTATCTGCCTCACAAAAGCTCTGTGAGAGGTCCAGGCACGCACACGCGCACGGATACACGCACGCATCGTGAAGCCAGAGCTAGAGCTTGCGGTCATAACCACACCATCTACAAGCATAAAGCATATAAGGAAACCGCAGGAGCAGAGTAATCATTGTACTGATGAAAGTAGACTTTTTCCTCATGGTCTCTTTGGGGGATTTTTTTCTACCACTGGTCCTATATCACAAACAGACGCTAAAGTTTTCCATTTCCACAAAATTACACATAATGTAGTGCAATTTAAATTAAGCCATATTTCCCCTTTTCCAGTAGATGGTGTTTAATGCGACCTGACTAAAAATAAAGTAATGGCCGTATGCATACTTGGAACTGAGATGGAAAATGAGAGGAAAGGCAAGTCAAGCACAAACACACAGAGTAATGAAAATGACTTACAGAGAGCAGCCATCTCTTTGGGCAGGTCAGCCCCAAATCTCCCAAACAGGCTGCTGTTGGCCAGCAGGTCGAAGGGGGAGTGGCTTCTCATGGAGTTGAAGGGAAAGGGGTACACAGCAGGTGGGAAGCCGGTCATGTGACCCACCTGCTGTTCCCTGTTTGTAGCCATGGCGACGGATCACCCAGGGTCCACAGCAGGCGGCTAGCTGAAGGTAACGGCTCTTTCGACACCTGGAATCCTCCACAAGGCTGAGATGTGTGTCCGTCGAAGAGTCTTAAGACGTGGAGAACGTATGGGCGACAGGGGGCCTCGGAGGTACTGAAGGATAGGTGGACTCCACTTTAGAAGAGTCCTGCTGTCTCTTTTCTGCAGATGAGAGGATAAGAGTAAATAATTTCCTATTAATTTAATTCCACATAAAATATAAGAATAAGTGCTTTTGATTGGCATGAACATGATGATACGATTAGTGTTTTGTTTGATGCTAAGATCTGCTCTAGATTCAACAAACAGGATTCACCTCACATCAACTCTGATTCCATCTGGGTCCCATAATAGTTCATCCACAGTTTTAATGCGAGAAGGATGTGTAAACTTCATACCAACAGGTATGAGCGAATGGGAAGGAAAGAGGAAGTGAGGAAGGACGAGATGGCGAGAACCATAACAGATAGAGAGAAAAAGAATGAGTAGGCTCGGAGAGGGAAAAGCCAGAAAGAAAAGAAAAAACTGGGACTGGGTGAGGGGAAAAGAAAATAAGAAAGAAGTTTGGAAAAAGTTATAACAGTGAAGAGTGGGAAGGAAGGAGGGAGGAGGAAAAGAGAGGGGGAGAGAGAGAGGGAGCTCTTGTACAGTTTTGAAGAGCTTCCAGACTTCTACAGTGATTCCAGGCTATACCATATGATTTAAATCACCAGAACTCTATTATAAAGAGCTCCTCTGTTCCTGCTGCCAGCCTAGCACAGCAGCCTGCCTCTTTGCCTTTTTCCCCTAGGACCAGGGGCCCAGACACGGGGTCCAGAGCATGAAGAAGGGAGGAGGGGGGGGTCGATGAGTAGGGAAAATGAGATCCACTGATTGCTAACTGCTGCTGTCACTTCCAACTATCTTCTCTTGAGGTCAGGCTCCCATCCCACAGAGTCATTTTGGCTGTAGCCTCCTGCAGCCTTCTCGTCACTTTGACACCACACAGTGGGCATAGACAAGTCAGGCTCAAGTGCAGACAAGGCTGCAGTTATGCCCCTCTGTCGACTCTCAATGCAAAAAGGGGGGGTGAAATATAAAAGAGGCCTCCCATTTTCTTTTTCATGTTTTCCTTTTGCTTGTGCTTCCTTAGTGTGATTTCATGAGTGGGTGGTGTGATCAGCTTGTTTTTTATATGTGGCTTTGAAAAAGAGCAGAGCCAAGGAATTTGGAACTGCTGTGGCTTGTGAATCTGGGAGAAAAGACAGGGAAAAAATCCTGGTAATGAATTCGGTATAAACAAAGAAATGGAGGGGTGGGGTGGTGGGGTGGGGGTGGTGGAAAGATCTAAGGCTAAACCAGTGAACTGCTGAACTGAGCGAAAAAGCACAGTGGAACAGTGACAGGGTCTGGGCACATGGGGGCACTAAGAGGTGGCGCCATGCCCGGGAAAAAAGAAGGGAGAGCTTTCCAAGAAGCACACATATGCGCCACACACGCAATCAAGCACTCAAAAACTCCACACATCACATGTGCGAGAGCATCCCCTAACACACGCACACATATGAACGCACACACACCTCTCACCCCGTGCCTTTTTCCAGGGCTCTGGCTCCCTCCCTGCCTCTCTTTCTGGCTCTTTCTCTTTCAACAGAGCCAGTTAATTACACCCTACTGCTGCAGGCAGCTTCAAACCACCACTAATTTAGAGTTCCATTACAGTAAACTGTTCCACATGTGCATCCAGGGCCCAGGCAGGCTCGGGTGGCCACGTTTCAGGAAGGAGCAGCCGCGGATAGGCACCCACCCCCATCCTGCCAACACAGCCATACTGCCATCTTTCTTCTTCTTTCTCTCTGTTTTACGTCTTTACTTTTTCCAGTATATTTCTCCTCCAACCTACCTTGGACCCCACCCCACCCCTTCCACTTCTGACCCGCCTACACCTCTTCTACATAATCATATCCTTATACCCAGTCTTATCCTCTGTGCCCCATCCCTCCATCCTTCCACTGCTTATACAACTTGTACCATGACCCTGCGTAGTGATTCCACTGTGCAGCCAAGGCGCAAAAACATTACTGGAGACATCACACGATTTCACACTGGGCCTAATGAGAGAAGAGGTACAGACTGCAAAAACAAGACTGCCAGCAACGCGTAGCCTCATAATGTGCATGTGTGTGCGGGTTATGAGTATGTACTTGGCTAGCGTTCGGGCCATTTGGAGATCTGCTTCAAGAACTCAAACCAGACCAGGCCCCATAGAGGCAGCACAATGTGTCTGCAAGAGCTGGAAGAGAGAGGAGGATAAAAGAAATGGGTGACTGTGTGAGAAAAAGAAGACTGACAGCGGAGTTTACAAATCAGTGCGTGTGAATTATGTATTCTGACAGGAGGAAAGCGTGGCATATTAATTCAGAAATTACATTTAAAATGGGTCTGAGAGACAGTCCAGAGGCTGAATTCTACCAGAATAAACCACAGCTCCACTCCACATTCAAATATATGTTGCAAAACAAAGGCATTAAAAAAAAGAAAGAAAAAGACTTAGAAGGAAAAGAACTGAAGCACAGAGACGCAGCCTTTTAAAATAGAACCCAGTAACGTTACGCTCCCTAAACACAATAATGAATTAATAAAAGAGTTGGCGCCAGAGTTTTTTAATGAGTCACATCAGCCCAGCAGCTTTTTACAGAGCCATTTATGTTTTATGTTGGGTCCTGTGGTAGGCTCACTTCGCCAGCCCGTCTGGGGCTATAAGGGGATAAGGGGAATTTGGAGTGACCTCATCCCCTGTTAGCCAGGGCCAAATGGGCATGGAGGGCCTCCCCACTTCCCCTGAGCCTGGGGGGCACACAGGAGGCAGCAGGCAGCCAGGCAAGCAAGGAGCACCAGGGCCAGCTATGGGTGGGTTTACGGCTGCTGCTGGGACTTTCCATCATTGCCTAAGAGAGGTGCACTGTAGCAGTTTAAATTTGCTTTGGTTTGTTTCTGTAAATAGTGTCAGAGCTCACTGTAGTCCATCATGTTAGACTAAAGTCATTGGTTACACTTGAGATAATCCAATGATTTTCATGTAGCAAATGATGTTGGATCAATCAACCTGGCAATATGGAGACAATGCAACAAGATCAGGCATGCTTGCAGAGAAGGAGATTCTCTTGTTTGCTGAGGAGTTTTGCGGAGAAGACGGAGCAAAATGAAAAATCAAGTAAGAGTTAAAAAGAAAGCGAGAGAGAGAGAGACAACAGTTCCCACAGATTGAATGTCTGTCAGACAAAGGGTATCAAATCCTCTGTGAGCAAAACAACAATTGTGCCTTAACTGTTGTGACAGAGCCCCTCAGGCAATAAGAACTGCAGTCAAACATAACAAATAAATCACAGCATCTCAGGAAGCTCCGCACCACACTACCAAGCGAGGCAGCTGTTTTTTTAACTCTGCAAAAGAAACCACAGGTGATTACTCGGCATACGCGAGCAGGACTCTGGATGCCATGACTTTCCTGGTTTGTTTACCGGTTGAGGTTCTTATTCCAGTCAGTGAGAACACAGAAGAATATTCAGTTAGAATTTTATATTTGCATGGCTATAAAGGCACTTTTTCCCACTCTTACCACACTGACACAGAGACCTCTCTTTGTTTCATTTCTCCAGAAACTGAGCGAGTTCACAGATTTTTTGTTGAGCTTCATCAACTCAGCAGAGGGTCAAAATATACATGTTTCTGTGAGGCAAAATTAAAAACTGTGGAACTATCCTGTGCAGAGCAGAAACCCAGCGCCTTTACCAGAAGCTCTGAATTGTACATTCACAGCCTCGAGATAAATGAACTGTGCCATCTATCCTGGCAGGGAAAACATCCTCTCACTCTTTTTCCACTTCTGACTTGCCCACTCCTGTCAGTTTTTTGACAGAAAACTGTGCATGCCTTCCAGGTACTGTCTTTAAACTGCTGACATCACAAAGTGAGTTATGTTCATTAACTCTATAAAGGAAATGATGTGTTGAAAAGAGTTATATTTTAAGTAGTTTGTACACCAAGCTGTTAAAGAATGATTTCAAAGTCCAGGTGTCCAAACTGCACCAACGGACCAGTGTTTCAACAGCTCGGAGCTAAAAACACGTTTACTGTTATAATCACTGCTTGACATGCCCACATCCAGCCTTCAAAAGCCGTTAATGGATTCAGAGCTGCACAGGCAAATTTAAACGCTCCTACTGAAACAGGTTCACAGGTGATCTTGTTGCAAACGTCAGCAGTACTTTACCTGAGAAAACAATAGCCGTGACGCTTTTATCTGATGCAAAGCTGACAGCTTCCACTCTTTCAACAAGTAGCTGGTTAATGGCTCCAAAATGACAGACGCTCCAAACACAGTTGCATTCCATCACCTGAAACTTGTTTGACATCTGCCTGTTCTTGGCATCACACAAATACCATTTCCTTGAAACAACAATGCAAAGAAGCACCTCTGTGTAATCGTTTGTCACTTAAAAAAGGGATTGTTTTTTCCTCTTTTTTTGTTAAAGAGCGCCATGACTGTCGCTGTCACCTAGTCACTATTTTAAAATCATTTTTCTGCTCTCACTTAATCATAATGTCACATAACGATCTGAGTTGACATGCACTTGTGAGAAGAGCTATGGAAAGAGTGAGAACACACAGTGAGACATAAAACGCTTCGCGACATGATGAAGTCATCCTGACTGCTTGCCGTTTCCATGATGCGCCTCTCTCTGCAGTACACAACACAGAGACTTTTAGCAGTTGGTCAAGCAAAACAGGAAAACATGCAATGATGAGGAAAAGGGCAAGTGGCAGTAAGCAAACATGACAAATATAGAGAGAGGCGGAGAAAAAAAAGGTGAGGGAAGAAACTTTAAAATAGCAGCAGTGTGAAAGTCAAAGTCTGTGCTGCTAATATGTCTGTGTAGGAAGACGTAAAGGATCCACAGAGGCAACAATGGAGGTGTTTCCCTTCCTAAACACACGCTGAAAACAATCCTCTCTGTGTAGAGCGAAGAGTAATGGATGGGTTTCACCACTGCTGCCTTTAGCCGCAGGACTCAAAGCAGCAGTCAGACACATGCAGGCCCAAACACACACATAAGCAAGCACAGCATTCAAAAGGCCACACTTTCACACAAGTTCATCTTTTTTTGCCATTGGCACAAGGTCTTTTAACGAGAACTTGGGTGGAGGCTTAGATGTAAATCCTCACATCAGAATGGCACACCTGCAAAAACAGACATAGGAAATGGCGTGCAGATAGCTTCCTGGTTAATTATAGTGCGGCAGCAGAGAGCCCCTCGATTTTCCTAAACCACCTGTCTAACCCCTCCCCACCACTTCGCCTTAATTGCTAAAGAAATTCCAGAAGAAGACAGGTATCAACAACTCCCTGATTTACCACTCGAAGTCATGTCACAAAGAAGGATTGTTAGCAGATTTTGCAATGCAGACGATTTCCTGGCTCAACTGCTGTTTCAGTAATTCCACCAAAACCAAGGATTTATCAACAGCACCTACACACAGAAACACACACACAAAGAGACGTACACACACAGCTTTGGCATTACTAAACTTTGACGGATTTATAGGAGATAAAATATTATTTCATTGCTGTATACCATACTTAGAACTAAAGAAATGACCACTAGCTGTACAGAATAATAAAATGTATTATCTGCTATGTATTAGTTTTAAAGTTATTGCTTTAATTGAAATACAGCATATTGCACCAGTATATGCTGCTAATCAGTAATGACAGATGATACAGCATGTGAGCAAGATTGATATTGAGAGGATGTTTTCAAGGCCAGTGATGCAACACTGCACACAGGTATACTGAGCTAAGGCACACACTTATCTGGTGTGCAAAACAGCAAACACATTAATAATTGATTCCAAACTGTCATGGAAGACAAGCAATTTGCCGTGGCTGCGCACCATGAAGGTAAAGCTGCTTCTGTATGGGTACCCTGTCCTTGAATAAGGCCCAAGAGCGCTTTGCTGAAGGCGAAAAGTGCTGTGACATTTTTCTGCCACAGAAATGAGCTCGGCTTCTTCCACTCCAGATGACACGACTTGTCACACTGATAGACCAAAGCGGAGGGGAAACATAGAAACCACTGGCCTTCAAGCAGGCCTCCCTCACTGGGCCAAGTGGCTGTTTATTTCCAATTCACTTTAATTAGCCTGTTCCTCATGCCAAATACATCCAGTTCACCGCCGAGTGTCAGCAGGTGGAAAGCCAAGGGATTCAAGGAAGGCAGTTTACCGTGGCTTTGTTGCTCACCAGTGGAGCGACAAAGCCAAACACTGTGGAGGACACTCTGAACTCTATCTGATATCCAGATCACACAGCATTAAATGCACTGTGTTACACATGGCTGTAACAAGCTGAACCTGTTAACCTAGCGCAGATGCCAGCATCAATAAATAATCTTCTCTGACATCATAGCTAAATAACTGTGGGAGCACAATTAATAAACATCCCACAAAACTAAAACCGGGGTTACGAGCACACCTCACTCCAGAGGAATTAGTCTCCGTTGTTTAAAATATGGAAAACAACACTCGTATTTTCCAAGTGTTCATATGGTGGTTATAAAAAATGGAGAAAAAAACAGGTCAAGGACTGGTGACTCCTCTAGTGAATACACATCAAACACATGCAATTGTGTACACACTGACACACACATACACACGCACACATATGCTAATAATAAAGAGCTCCACAGGCACTGGGTAACACTTGAAACACTCGCTAATAAGCACATGTGTGCACATGCAGGCATACACACATGCTCGAGTATGTTTTCACATAAACTCTGTGTCGCTCTCGTGTTTACGAAGCACAAAGAAGCAAACATACTGAAACAGGCGCATCCAAACAAACACGTGTGGGGACATTTTAGTGTTTACACATGAAAATCTGCTCGGACTTTGTAACACAATGATTAATTGTCTCAAAGTCTCTCAAGTGTCTTGCACATTCGGTCTCTGTCTTCAATTAAAACCGCTGAACCAGTCTCAGAAGAGAATGCACTCTCTCACACACACACACACACAGACACACACTCTGTTAGCAGTAAAAGAGAGAGAGAGAGAAATAAAAAGCAAGCATCCACGAAAGTTAGCGACTCTAAACTTTTAAAGTTCAAATTACTTACGAGATGTCGAGCTGATGATGCAGACGGGGAGATAAAGCACTCGACAAAAGGGTCCGATGACCGGAGCGAGCCAATGAAAAGGAGGAAAGATGTGTGCACATTCAACAGAGTCCTTCTAACAGCAAAGACAGAGCAGCAGTGAGTCTCTCTCTCTCCCTCCCTGTCTCTGCCACCCTCCTCCTCCTTTTCCAGTCTCTACCTTTTAAAAATCAGTCTTTCACTCTCCAAATACAGGCACACACTCTCTCACTCACTTAGAAATAATTATACTCTGATTCATAAAGCCTTCCTTTGTCACGTGACCCCGACGCTTCAAATATACAGCACATTTTTTCACAAGCCACAAAATGCCTGGAGGGAAGAAAAGGGCCCAGAGAGCTTAAGTTTCTGTTTTTAATTCTCTCTCTCCCTTCTTTGTCTCTTGGGTGAATTATTTTCTCCCCCCACCTCTTAACTTCTTGGCTGAAGAGTCAGTTTACCTACAAATTGTTTGTGCATGCTGAACCGCATGTCGTGATCTTAGATCATTTGTGTTTCATCAATAAGTTAAGTAGGTTTATTAGGAGAGGATGTTTTAGTATCCCGAAGAACACAGATCATCCACTTTATATTGTTTTGATTTAACACAGACACTGTTTTAATAGCGAGCCAATCTGTTTATCCCTCTAAGAATTTCTATGATGTTTCACTATGTAATTTATCCCTGGTGTGATCAATTTATGGAACAATCTTAATGGACTGTCTGCTCGGCACAGGCCCACGCTGAAGGTGCTCCTTTTGTGTGACTCATATTTGCATTGGCCTGCGTTTTACTGCTTACAATGTTTCTGTGCCAATCTTCCCACAGATGAGACAGTAACTTACTACTATTATTGCTATTACTAATGCTGCTACAACAGCACTTAACATTAAAACAGCAAGCATGAGGAGCCCTTTGAAACCCATTAAGCCAGTATTGGACACCAAATAATTGATACAATAACATTTGGCACTGGGGTTAAATAAAAAACAGAACTGGGCCTTGACTGGCATGATTTTTTATTTTTATTTTTTTTTTGGGGGGGGGGGATACATGACATTTGCCTAATTACTGACAAACTTTATAAGGAATAGTTTGGGTTTTTTGTTTTTTAAGGCAGAAAATGTGTTTTTAAAAAAGCAGACCCATCTCTCTAAATATATCACTTTGGTTCCTGAATCGAAACTAGCGTTGGCACATAAGCTGCAAGGAAGTCACGAGTGAGATGGCAGGGCTGTGCAGCGACAGCAGCAGATCTGGGTGTGCCCCTGAACGTGCCCCTCTCTCCATATGAGATCATATGTTTCAGATCTGTGTTTATGTGTTTGTGGTTCTGGGCGTGTGCCCTGTTTTTTTCTGAATGTCATGTTTCTCAAGTTGTTTTGGTTATGAGGAGCACCTCAAACCTCAAAACTGGGAGGGGAAGGCACACCTCAACTGGCACCTAAACAGGCACCTCTTCATATCGACTATGGTTTCTCAGATTATCCCCCCCCCTCCCCCACACACACACACCCAAAAACAAAGAGAAAAAAAGGAAGAAGAACAAACCACATACGGTCAGTGTAACTACATGCCTACTTCATTCAAACAACAGATAGGGAACAGCTAGTCTAAACAAAGCAAGTACAACACTAAAAACAAAATTAAATCAGAACTAACGTGTAATATTTACTCTGGAACTTCATCTAAAGTCGTGACTTTCAGGCCTGTTGGCCATGCATCACGGCACAATCTCCTAAATAAGATAGAATAGAATAAAAATATCCTTTATTGTTCTTCATTGGGGAACTTCATGAATCTCATAAATCTCATAAATCTCATGGTCTGAACCGGAACTACCAAACATTGCAGCATGTGGATTTTTCTGTTTCTCTCCAAAGCTACCTGCACATCCACGGCCGTCCGCCTATTCTGTTTGTAAACCTCAGCAACTGGCCTGATGCGGAGATAGATCTTATCCTCAAACGCATTGACCCCAATATGTCTGCGGGATAAAGTCAAGCCATCCTAATGAGAAAAAAAAACCTTTCGGCTTTACTCTCGTTATTCCTGTGAGCTTTCGATCTTTACGAACACATGTGGGCTACAGTAGCCCACCAAACTGTTCCTCCAGACATTTCTGATGCCGGTACAAAATCAGGGTGAATGAATGGATAAGTGGCGAGAGGCACTGTTGCCTTTTTGCAGAAACCTTATGTTCAGGAAGCACAGATCTAAGCCACACTGCAAAGAAAAAAAAAAAAACTTTGGCTGATCTTTATCTTGTTTATATTTGATTTATGTGCTGCTTATGAGGCTACTAAGGCTGATAGAAATCCCTTGAATGTTTATGAAGCACTACTAAATCAGCAGTTGTGTAATATAAAACAAGAAAGTAAATATAGCCATAGGATGCTTAAAAAAAATCACCAATTCTAATATGAGCTTTTCAAGTATGTGTGCAGCCATCAGGCCGACTTAGACCATGCATCTGTGTCAGAATGTGTAGTCAAGTGCATGAAGAGCATTGTGTGTGGCGGTGCACGGAGCATGCTGTGGCCCTTATTAAATTATGACAGTGAGCTTGGGGGGGGCATTTGAGCACTGTGCAGTTGCAGTAAGTGTGTGGGCACCCGTGTCTGCGTGCATGGATGAGTGTGTGTAGGCAGTAGCAGTGAGAAGGTCAGAGGTTACTAGTGTTTGTGTTTCAGTGTCAGTGAAGTGTGCTCCAGGCTGAGATTTATGATCATTGTGTCTGGGAGGCTGCAGAGTGGGGGGATAATGAAGACAGATCAGGGTGCTATCTCTCTCTCTGGGCACCACTGGAAACATGGCCTATGGCCCTTGCCATTCTCGTATCATTAACTTCAGCCCGTGACATCATAACACACTGCCCCTGACATCAATCCTAACACAGTGTGCTCTCACAAGAAGTCAAACACAGAGAGGCAATTCCTCACAGGAAGTCATCCGGCAAACACAGGCATTGTTGAGCGCATAGCTTTGCAGTTTCTCCGGGTGTGTTTATGAAGATATGAAATATTCATGGAAACATCATACTCGGGCGTGTGTTTCCACTTTAGATTCCACGTATTTGCATTTGCGGAGCAGAGGAGTAGAGGCCTGGGGCTCGCCGGCAGAGGAAAGGGAGTAAGGGCAGAAAGGAAAGAGGAAAGGGGGGATGATGCAGGGTGCAAGAGAGGGAGGAAGTGAGGTTAGAGGGGTTAAAGTGAGATATGGGGGGGTAGTACAGGGAATGTGAGAGAAAGAGGTGTGGAATAAAAAGAAAAATGGAGGGCCGGTTTGAGACACAGATGGATGTGGTGGAGTGGGGTAGGTTGAGGGGAGCATTGGCGGTGGGGAGGTGAGAAGGGGGGCAGGGAGTCGGTGTCAGTGGCGGCGGGTTTCAATCAGTAACAAGATGCCTATAATGAGATCACTATTTCCCCACATTCAGATTGATGTCATGAGAAGTTTGGTGCCGCGCTGAGACGGGCAAGGGACGCAGGGGCAACGGCACACAGCAGCTCATTTGCACAAACACATTTATGCACACACAAATGTACGCACGCCTGCTCTTTCTTGGTTAGAGTCTTATACACACATCCTGTGAAATGAAGGAGCTCATTCATCCCACCTGGCAAAGTGCGCTCATTTAGAGTCCAGCAGCCTTGAAGTAAAAACATACACAGAGGAATACTACTCACAGGAAAATGAGTTACTCATGAGCAAAGGAGAAATGTATGTGCGAGGGACCGGAGGGCATATACCAGTATGAACTCCTCTAACACAAACAAATGAACAAAAAGCTTTGAGCAGAGACAAGAGGGAGCCAAAAAAACTGTTTTACTACTACAGAAGAAATAAGAGGGGGGGGTAAAAGTGTGTGTGTGTCGGCACTTTTTGCGCATAACTTCGGGTGCATCCAGAGTTTGTCGACACAGCTACCAGCGTGTGTGCCAGCACATGAGCGCTCTGCCTGATCCCCAACATGTGTGTCCAATGAGAGGTGAACGGTTCTCCTGTCTATACTTTCCTCAAAAAAAAGAAAAATACAAAATCAGCCATGATGTCACCATGAACCCATCTTGAACCCACCTCTGTCAAAAAGCATTACTCCAGCCCTCCCTCTCCCTGCCTCATTTTCTGTTCCACCTCTCCCTCCTTCACACTCCTGCCTCTCAAATTCTTCACTGAGCTCCTTTTCTTTTTCATATTTCCGTATTTTTCAACATTTCCCCTCTCTGGTCCATGTCTCTTCTTTTTTTTTCCTCTCCCCCCTCCCTTCTCTTCTCATACTAAAGAACACAAGCTCTTTTTATTCTGGCAAGCATCATCTAATTGAATCACCAAAATGCACAACTCTTTGCCAAAAATGCCAGGATGTTCTGATTATCATAAACTTTGTTTAAGCTGTGGTTTTTCAGGGAGAAAAAAGAAAATGCTCCGAGTGCACGAAGAAAAGCCAAAAATAAAATAAAAAAATAAAAGCAGGAAAAAAAAGAGCGATTGGGGAGAATGCAAATGAAAGAGGGGAGAGGGAAAGAGAGAGCAGTGGGGAAGAGAAGGGTGGTGGGGGCAGCCAGAAGGCAGCCAGAGAGCCACATATGGAAGTGATTCTGTAATTACTGCAAATCTGTGAGCTCAAAAGGAAAGGTCTTCTTTTCCATGCCTCCTTCCCTGCATATAAAACTGCCCTTGTGAGAAACGTGGGCACTAAATACTGCACAGGGAGAGTGCACAAAAAAGTACAAGTTTTCCTTTTCTTGAGCACTTAGGCATATGTTTAGTATGCTGAAGTCAGACAAAGGTTTAGTTTTGTGTATTTCTGTACAGAAGGGGGAAACAGAACAAAACTAATCATGAGGCTAATTCCGCACATTCTGCTACTGGGAAATTTCTGAGCTCAATCAACCATCCTGGACGTCAATCTAAGACTACTTTGGTGGTTCATTCTGGAATAAACTTCTCATCTACCGCACACCCGGCGTCATTCACATAACACGCAACAAGATGTGTGTGTGCGCGCCCGTGTGTGTGTGTGAGGCAGGGAGGGAGTGGGCGGTGGGGAGCCGGGTGACAGACGAGGTACGCACAGGCAGAAAGACTGTAAGAAAGTGATGAAGACAGTGTTTGAAGCCCCGGGCAGAGCAGTGCTCTCTGCAGGTGTGTATGTTGGCAGAGACTTCTCTCTCTCGCTCAGTCCCCGAACAGTTTTAGCAGCCTGTAATTATCCCGTGCCCTGCCGTAACGTGTTCTAATGATGAGTGCGTGAGTCTTCGCATACATACAGTAAACACACGCCCGGGTTGACGCAGTTTGAGCTCCGTTTACTCTTAGACACATGCAATTAATCACGGCGGTAGATGATTTATGTAAAGTACACAGTCTTACCTTCTTCTTCTTCTTCTTGGCCTTGAGAAGTTTATGCTTCGGCTTCCAACGCGAGCTTATTTATTCCACAGAAACTAAGAAGACAGAGGTTTTCTGTGAAGGAGACAAAGCAAAGTCAGTTACAGTCTTTAAAGGTGTCCTCTTTGGTGTTTGCTCTGCTTCAGGGATCTTTCAGTCATTTGTCAGATTACGATCCTTTGCCAGTCGGTCACTGTCGCGGCAGCAGCTTCAGGGGCGTCGATGGGAACCACCGTGCGGACAGATTTATGACACTACTACGCCACCTAGTGTGCGAGGGGAGGAGTGCAGCAACACTTCCGCTTAGTACGATGGAAACCACCACAAAGGTGAGCAACAAAAAAGTACACGTGTCAAAAAAAAATAAAGAACACTTCAATGTGAACTTACAGAAGCTAATAAATACTAAACCTTTCCTCGTTGCCTAAAATGATATCTAATTTGAAGGAATGCAAACTTGCTATTAGCCTACTACTATACTACTACTACTATTACATTCGTGCAATGTTAGAATAAACATAATAGGCTATTTAATACAGTTTTCCGACGTTAACATTCTCCTTATTGGGCTAATAGTCATTCAGTCGAATAGGGCCATTAAAACAATTAACTCAGTAGATTGGTTGCTGAGAAAGACTAAAGGGTTTTTTAGGTTAGCAAAATAGTCAAATAATTTTCATTACATGTTAAAGCAAGACACTTCTTCCTATAATAAAATCCATGATAAATCCGTTTATTGTTATTATTATTATTATTATTATTATTATTGTTGTTGTTGTTGTTGTTGTTGTTGTTGTTGTTGTTGTTAAGAATAAATTAGAAATAAAGTAAATGTTTGTTTGACTTGATGGCTCGTTTGTTTTTATTAAAATTAGCCTATGGTTACTTTAGATATTTAAGCAAATAATAAAAACGTGTTTGCGGCATTTTTTAAAGTAGAACGGCTGGTTTTCCACACAGTGGAATCACCGGGAGTCACGTGCATTTGTGCTTGTGATCTGAAACACTTGTTAAGCGTTAATGCTTTGAATTGCCACCGAGGGGCGCTTTCCACAAGTTACCTCCATATGCGCCTGCTTGTTCAAAGCTAATGTTCAACGACTGCACTATCGACAATTTGTTGTCCCCAACCAATTTAGAAACTTATTTTAACTATTAATAATAACAATAATAAGGCATTGATGCAATAATTCACCCTCACACGCAAGCCACGGGCAAAAAAACAAAACGCGAATATATCACAAGCGCACAGGATCCACATTTTGCTGAAATTCCAATTTTGACAAATGCTTTGTGTTCGCACGTGGTCTCCTCAATGAGCATGTTGTTCATAAGTCCACTCGCGCGTCTACATTTTCCCCTGGCACATGCGCTTTGGACTTGGCATTTGCATGATGTTTGGCATGTCTCGGTGTTTACCATCCGTTTGCGGCGCTGCTTGTCAGAGCAGTCACGGTGAGCCACGCCTCTTGTCCATGTGCTCCATCCTCCAATCTCTCCATCCCTCCTCACCACACGCTCTGTATTTTGCATAAAATGTGTATCAGTAGGGCAGCGCTCTCTCCGGCACATGCACCGCGCACATGTAGCGTGGCTTTACTGAACACACACCACACTCGAATAAGCGCATCAAACTCCCCTCAGCCCCGGATCCCCGCCAATGAAAACGCACAAGAGCGTGAAGGAGAGAGAGGGAGAGACGGGACTCCGCTACATACAAAGAGTGAGCCAAATCCTACACAAACAGCCACAACACAAGTTGGGGAGAACGGAAAAGGCGGTCACATTTCCTACTCACCTGCAACGTGATTGATGTGGGTGTTTGTATCAGTGGGTGTGCAGCTTGTGTCAAGTCCGACAGTGTGTTCAAGGATATGCTGACTCCACTTTCCTGGAATTCGTGAGAATAGTTTAATCTTCGCTCGTGCAACATCACACGCGCTAGAGCTAGAGGTGCAGTACTCAGAGAGCTGAAGGTATCCAGGTATCATTGGTGGAGACGAGTGTGACTAATTCAGATCTAACAGAAAAGAGGTGCCATCTACTGAATCACCTACAGCTTACAGAAGAAGAAAAAACAACAACTTCACCACCACTGGACTCTTTCCAATCAGTGCTTCCTATTTTTGCGCTCTATGGAGCAGGTGTTTTGCGCAAAACTCTTTTTTGACTTTCTCGTCTGCCTTTAAAAGACTTTTGCTCCAGTCTAGTGACGTGACATTCACGGAGGTCTGCTATCAAGTTTATCCAGAGGTTTAATCATCCACAAGAGAGAAATGGATAACAGCCCCGGCGGTGGTAAGATTCTATTTTATGTTTGGCGTGCTGCAAATGTCTAGCAATGGTGATTATGACAAAAGTTAGAACTGAATAACTGATCGATATTCATTCATGTTGGTACCAGCGATCAATAAACGATAGCAATTCAGCTCGATTTGATCATAATGTGTTATCAAGTGTAAAACAGAGCTGAATTTGATTGGAATGAAGCAGAGCTTAAATGAATACATCACAGAAATGCGATATCCCACTGATTTAATAATTGTGCAAACCACTGATTTATTTATTTATTCATTCATTTTTACTTGTGGCGATTTTTTTATCATTACATGCAGCAACGAGTGGGTGAACTATAATTTTGAGGGTTTTGTATTTTACTCATTTCTGAGCTGAGTGGTTTTAATTAAGACTGTGAATTTAAAGGTCAAACAAAACCCAATTTTAAAGTAAAACTTCATGCAAAGCTACCAGGACGTTGCTGTGCTGCGTTCAAATGTCCGAGCGCAACAACGCCTGGGAAGGTGAGCCGCTCGGGACTGAAGGGAGGCTGGCCACTTCCTGTTTCTCCCCACGAAAACAAACTCACGTGGAGTTACAGTATGTTGGCCGGCACTGTAATCATAATCTGTCATGCCAGAATTTAAACTGCAGCCCTGTCATATCATGCAGAAAAACACTGTTTGGCGTAGGGGGCGTGCCTGTTTTCCTTTATCAAAGCCATTGCTGGAGTGCCTACAATTTAAAGGCTGATAATGGAAGGACCTTTATCCGTTAAGTGGTATTAAGCAGCGTTTTCTCGAGATCAGTCAAGGGTGCACATGCTCTCTGCTTCCCTCTCCTAATTGACGGTGAATCATTTACAACAGCCACGGTCACGTTCTGGCACAGGTGATGGGCGCACCCTGTGCAATAGAACTGGAAACGAACCCACTAACTGTGTTATGACTTTGAGATTTCACTGATAAAGTGGGCCAGAGTAAATAGATGAATAATCATATATTAGCTGTAGTATTACTCAGCCGATAAAAACAAAGATTGGGGTGCTGGGTTTTGTTGTTTGTCTGTCCAAGAGGCAGAAGCAGTGAAGCAGAAGGTTTTTCCAAAAGTTTTTACATCTTTATTTAACTGTTTATTTATATTTTTCTTATTTACTTGTTCAATTAATAAAATAAAATAAAATGTCTTTAATGACATCCCACTTTTTCCTCATTTTGTAGCCCTTAATACTTCAAATGGTGACCACATTGGCTTGACCTTTAATATTTCAATAATGTTATTGGGACCAAACATAATTAGATTTATGAGTTCAGTCATCTAAACAAAGCTATAAACATTATTATAACCACATGCCTCCAATTGCCAAGGCTGTTGAAGAATGAGTTACAGACAGACTGAGTGAGTGAGTTGCTGCATGTGAAGGAGGCATTCACCCAAAGGTTAATGCAATAATTTATTCATACATAAAAGATCTTATAACTCAAATAATAGACCCAAATTCACGATATATAGCTTAGCAGGCTTGTTATGTAATACTAGTAAACATAATGTAGGGGAGTAGGCTACAGTCAGCTGGAACAGGTTACACAGGGCCAATTATTGGGGAAATATAAATCAGTAAAAACTAATATTTGGAGCATATAATAACATACAAATGGTTGGGAACGCATTGGAAAGTATTTATCAACATTAGTATTCACATCAGCTGTTTCTTTTTAAAAGGCAGTTGGACCAGGGTGTGGAAGTCAGAAAACGTTTTATGACACCTGCAATGACAGCTCTGTGGCACTATAATAGTACATAGCTATAATGTTTGCTCGCATTTAGGCGTCAAATGATAACCAGATGGTGTAAGCAAAATTGGAGAAAAAGAAGAAGTTCTATGCCCTTCACTGCTTAACTTCACGGACTTTAGTTTCCTCTCTAAACCGTCCTCTGGCACACCCCTGGTGGAGATCTGCAATATTTTCAGCATCATTAAAGTATTCAAACCATTTTTCGCCAAGTAAAAGAGTGCGTTGGTGCTAAGGCTGACTAACTGGCACAAACATTCAGACAAAAAGCCCCGTTTTTGTCAACATTATGTCCTCAGTGCTTAAACATTTGCTAGATAGTAATCCAACCCCATTATTTTTGAAGTATGGGGGGAAAATAGGCCACATAAATAGGCTAGAAGACGTTTCAAACTCAGGAAAAAATGTGTATCCCAAAGTAAGACACCTGTGTCCTCAAAAATATGAGTAGCCCTATCACAATATAGGCCAATTTCTTGTCAGCAGCCTGTATCGCTGCACCACTCAGAATGGAAGATGCTGAGTGGTGCAGCTGACCTGAGTTACAAGTGAACCAGTCCTCTGGTTATAAATTAAGACTCAGCCAAATAAAAAATACATTTAACATCCCAGGGCATGACTAATCACAAACAGATGGATTTTGAATTAAACGTGTTTCTATCTTCACGCGAATTTTCTCCGAGATACTTTGGTCTGGTCACACACTGACACACAGTTTTCGCCCTGCTGTTTTAAACTTAGCTGCACGGCCCGGCTGTGCTGCTGCTGCTGGTGGTGGTGCGCGGTCAGACCACCCTGCCGCATAACATGCTGCTCTATTTAATTTGGCTCTTTAATTATAAGCCTCTGGCGGACTGTAGAAGCTCTGGCTCCCGGCTGGAGCGCACGCTTCACATCTTCCCGGTGAAAGCCCTGTCAAAAAGCCCTCCTCACGTGGCTTCCCTTGCAGAGCCGCGTGCGACGCGTGAGATATCCGGGCCCTCCTCCTGCCGCTACCCCGCTCTCACGGACGCTTCTGTGTTGACGATGCCGCCTGCGGTGGTGGTGAGGCAGAGCTTGGTCAGTGGGTCAGCAATTCCACACGTTAACTCTTTTCTCTCTGGTCACGTTTCCCCGCCTCATGCACCACTTGCTTCTACTGAACACCGCCCCCTCCTTTCATTTAAATCAGTGCGAGCTTGCAGTGTGGTACAAAGCTGAGTCGATTTTGATTCTGCAACATCTGTCCCCGACGCATCGGTTCAGGGCACTCGTGCATTCAGCGTGCGTTTGGAGTGGAACGTGACTGTTAAAATGCTGAAAGCTTGCATAGCAATGAAACCGACGCTTTATCAAGACCACAGAACAGACTGAAACAAGACAGGATGTTACACGACGAATCATATTCTTGGGGTCTCTAAAATAGGCCATAGCCACCCACTGTGATACTCTAATACAGCTCGCCCTCTTAATTGCATGAGCCAGAGCTGCTGTGTGATGCGGCACCAGTTTCGAGAGAGCTGCTAGAGGCACATAGACACAATTCTATCAAGTTCCTGCGATATTGACCTACTTTCACGAGCCCGAGGTAACAAAGTCTTCTGCAAACAACCCAAGTAGAAACTGTGTTCAGCATAGCACAAACTCATTTCATTGGCCGAAGAGACCTACATATTTTCTGTTTTAGAATAATACTAATAAAAAAATAATATTTTCCCAGAAAGTCGGGATCTATATTTATAAACTTTACCCCAGGGGAAAAATAATGACTGTAGTCACTTTAACTGTGCTTCTATCCACTTCAGCCAGTGAAAGTAAGAGATAAAGAGGGAAACAGAAGGGAGAGAGAGACCGCCTGTGGAGGATCCAGTGCTCACGTTTCTCTGCCTGCTTTCTGGTCCCAGGCAGATTAGCGTTTGCACGGGTACACTAAACTTAAGATGGGCAGTGACCGCGTCCTCAATTAATGCTGTCTGCGTTGACCTGAATTGTGGGAATCTTGTGCACGTTGTAGCAAGGTGCATGGAAATCCTCTGAGTACGTGGGAAATCCTGTGCAAGGCACAGGATCAGACAAAACTGGAGTTTGGTTCAGGTGCTTTAATATGGCATGTAGCCTTGCAGGAGTTGCATTACCTGTGTTTGCAGTCAGTAGATCAATACATTCCTGTATGTATTACAGATCTTTAATAACCCTCCTAATGGACTATTTGCATAAGATGAAAGATAGAGTTTTATCTTTTAAACGAAAATCTATGTGTAGAACAGAAATGAATTACAGCAGCACTTCACAGCCTACTTGGACACTTCCTGCACCACTATTCAAAAGCAGAAACGGATTATTCATTAACAGCGTTCACAGTACAGTGGCTCGGGAGGGGGTCATTCATAAACACAAGGCTACTGTACATGTGAGTCTTCAGGTGGACATGCAATGTGTTTGGGTGGAGTGAGTCGGCGTGGGCTGGGCATTCACTGTCTGCGTGTAGGCTCACAAGGAGGTGAGGCTCAGGTCTGGTCTGCTGGATCTGTCTATGACTCTGGCATGAGTCAACAAATCCTCCAACACGTGCTGGTGGAAGGATTATCAAAACATTTGCGCTAAACAAATGCTGTTCGCAGCAAAGGGATCGGTCTCCAGGCACATTCAGCGAAAACCAGCGTGCCACTCTCAGCTGCATGTGCAAGTTTGAAAAAAAAAGAGTTTTAAGTTGGAAACATATTTTTTAGACTGCTTTTAATACTGAAATAAGTGCGTACAGAGCCTAATTTGTAATCTTGAATGTGTCTCTAGTCGACTCTGCACACTGCCTTGTTATTACGGCAGTCCAAACCACAAAATCGAGGTTTTACCTTTGCACAAAAAAAAAACAAAACAGAAAACAAAAACGTGACTCACATTCTTCTACTGTGGAACGACAGTAGCAGAGGCTCGCTGCTACCTCACGC
Source organism: Haplochromis burtoni (assembly GCF_018398535.1). NCBI lineage: Eukaryota > Metazoa > Chordata > Actinopteri > Cichliformes > Cichlidae > Haplochromis > Haplochromis burtoni. The sequence continues at coordinate 1,968,740 of NW_024582370.1, forward strand.
TCAGTGAGTGAGGGTGGCGGCGGTTGAGGGCTGTCCCATTCAGCGTATGTTTATAAACACAGATCTGACTTCAAATTGTGTTAGATTTCAACACGAGACTGCGGATTTGGTTCGGCCAGTAACCGTGTCAGGAGTCCACGCATGTGAGGCGGCGGTCAGGTGTCGTGCTGTTAGCTGGCGCTGGGCACGGTGCCAGGGGAGCGAGGCTATTATTGGAGCGGAGGAGGCAGCAGACCCCGCAGACACGTGAGGTCGTGTCTCCGCTCATCCACAACGCCTGACTAGAAGTGAGAGAGCGAGAGAGAGAGACAAACGAAAGTTCGGAAACAGCCACAGTTGAATGACAAAAAAGAATCCGCTAATATTTACAGGTGCTTTAAGACTGCATGACGCAAGAATTATTTTTTAAGTGATTCTTCTAGTGTACGTCTCTGTGATTCGTTGCTGTGCCATCGGCAGTCTTTTTAGCGCCCACTTTATCCTCTTGAGCGCACCATTACGCCTATTACACTCAGCGTGCAGCGACGTCGCTGCAGATACTCAGAGCCGCTGTCCACAGATTGTGCAACATTACATCACAACACATCCACAGCTATAAAGTAGCCCTGCAGGTTTTCTAAGCAATTATGGGTAGCCAGATCTTTTATTTTTTAATTTATAAATCATCTAATCCAGCCAAATTTAAACAAGGCTATATTTTTTTTTTAAAGTCTTTTTATGTGAACATCTCCATTCTTTCTCTTCAGGAGGAGTAATCCTGTATGCTGGCTCCTCTGGCAGTGCCAGTCCCAGCCCTGGCAGCCCTTCCAGTGGATACCAGACACAATCACCTTCTTCACACTCCCAGCCCTCATCTCCAGAGGAGGTTACCTTCACGGAGATTGGGGCATTGAAACAAAGGGCAGCTGGGTGCAACACTCCATCCTCCAAACTGGTGTTCCAATTCCCAGAGGTCTATAGTGGCCCCTCAACACCAGCAGCTACTCCACAGCATTCCTATGCACACCCCATTGCGGGGAAAAGGCCATGCGGATTTCCGGGAACTTTCACCAGTAAGTTTTCCTAACTGTCGATATGCATAAATATTTATTCCTTCATATACGTATGTGTGTGTTTTTGCAGCTTATCTCACAGTTCACTTTCCTTCCTCAGAGACAGGTGGAATGGTCTTGCTTTGCAAAGTCTGTGGCGACATTGCATCTGGTTTCCACTATGGAGTGCATGCATGCGAAGGATGCAAGGTAAGGCAATAATCAGAAGAAAATGTGAAAAAACTGTGGAATATTTCATATGTGTGTTGATTTTTTTTGTGCCCTGGTTTCTCATGGTATATATGTAAACATGTCTGTTTGTGTCAGGGGTTTTTCCGACGCAGCATCCAGCAAAACATCAACTACAAGATGTGCGTGAAGAATGAGAACTGTCTGATCATGCGGATGAATCGGAACCGGTGCCAGCACTGCCGTTTCAAGAAATGCCTCTCTGTCGGCATGTCAAGAGATGGTGAGACATCCTGACATATTTTTATTTTATTTTACTGAAATTTCTCCTCTCGCTCTTCTGCCAGAATACCACAGTGCTCTGATTAGCTAAAGCAGCAGGGAAATGGGCACACAGAAAGTGGTGCAGTACTGATATGTAGGTCTGAGTGAAAAATGTAATGCGGGAAGACTTTTGAGGTCATCATGCCAGTAGCTCAGTCACTCAGTTTGTAGGAAGACTTGCACCTGTCTTGCCCTCCTACTTTGTCACTGCACTGCCTGTAAGTACCATCTGGCTTTGTATCACTCTTTTTAAGTTACTAAGTGTCTTTCTGCTGCCCTTTGCAGCATCCACCAACACCTACCTCTATGCTCTTGTTCAGTGCAGCCCCTCCCCCTTATATGTACCCACTATGTTCCCTCAGCTCCCCTTACATCTCTCCCTCAGACAGTGATTTATGAGTAGAGGAACCTTGAAGTCCCTAAAGCTATCTATCATCGGGAAAACTGCAGCAAACACAGGAATTATTTTAGGAAATTGGAACAGGGTCAACGTGATTACCTTGTGTATGCCCATAGAACATCTTACTGCAATTAATAAGGGACAGGGCAACAATTAAGCAAGGGATGCAGAAACCATCGTTATGACAGAATTTTTCAGGCGTAACACTCCTTTCACCTCATTCTGGCTCTGATAGCTGAACAGTGATTGATCACCTATCACCACAAATTAAGAAAACAGTTGGGCTGACCTAGAAAAACAATACAGAATCAGCCCTATAGTGTACTCATACATCATGACCTACTTGGTGTAGTTTGCCTGTTTTCTTCCTCTCAGTATGGTTTCTGCTTATCTCCACCCTCCAGTCCTCTGCATTGCCTAATCTAGTAAAGAGGTTAGTGTTATTTCTGCATGTGCTTGACACTTTTGGTGCACAGCAAAGAAAAGAAAAAAAAAGACGCTGGCAAAATGCATCCAAATGAGAGAACATTCAGGTTGACCCTCTTACGGGAGATTTTTGAATGTGTTAAGGACCACAACCTAGAAACCCCTTTTTGCTCAGTTTCAAGCATTACGAAAACAGGAAAACCGCAGGCAACTGACTGCAGCCCACAATAAATAGTACACCCTGATTTCACACCAGGCAGCTGTGTGACTCTGGCGCTGCAATATAGGCAAATATTGAAGTCCGTTGGCATGGTGGCACACTTTTCTTCCCGTAATCAGACAGAATACAGGAAAGTTTCTTTAGGTTTCTTCCTTCTGGTTAGATTTTAAAATGCCTTTCAACATAATTTGCATATGCAGCTCAGTAGTGTGCATTTGCTTCTTTTTAAACCATGATGACAGGGATTAAGCTCATGTTACGTTATTGGCCACATCCTCATCAAGTTACTCTGCAGATTACAAAAGCTTCTTTAGTATATCCTGCAAACTACTACTACAACTACTCTTGATCGCTCAGTTTTGCACAGTTATTGTCATTCTGCTTTTTATTCTAAATTGTGGTTGTATGCAGTATGCAACTGAAATAGATATAAATACATATATGTATACACCACTATACCACTTATATGCTTTATAAAAGAAATCGCGTGTGCTCTACTTTCAAGTCTTTGAAGATGTACCATTTTTATCTAACACACACTTCTTCACTTGCATTCGCTTCCTGGTGACGTGCACTACCCAGAATAGAGAATACAATAACCACAACTTGCTCGGTTCAGACCTTAATCCTCCCTTCACCTTAGTCAAATCTTGACCTTATAATTATATGATTTACATGATGAGTACTTTTGTCCCCAAAAGGGAGGCAAGTCCTCACAGTTTGACAGTATGACTGCACAACAGGAGCGCCACGCACACACAGTCATTTTCCAGCATCGCCAACCCTCGTGTCAGTCTTCTTCATGCTCTCACTTCTGTCTCCTCAACTCTTCAAGCCCACCACTCTCATACTTCTCCTTCTCACGATCTCAGTGCCAGTGACATCATGCCGATGTTGCCCCACTGCCCTACTTACAAATGGAGGGAGGGAGCAGTAGAGGAAGACGATAGTGGTGGATAGAGGAGAGGATGAGGCAGATGGCAGCAGGGGGTCTATAAATAGCCTCTCCAGCTGATGGTTACTGTGAGAAGGGGGGTGGGGGGTATGGATGAAGAAAAGGAAATTTTCATCTCCCCACTTGTGTGATTCACCTTGAAATCACTGTAAACAGTTTAAGCATGTTAAGCTGCGAGTTGTACATCTCTTGATAAAAATGAATAAATCTATGAATTCATTTGTAACTTTCGTTGTTGTTGCGCTGCTGATTTGGATTATTGTATTTGATCAAATAAGAAAAAGGATTACCATTTATTTAGAAAAAGACAAGAACGGAGAAATGAAAAGCAGGGCACAAAACAAACATTTACTGGGATTGCCCATGCTGTCGGTGACAGGAACCTAACCTTTTCTCTTCTGCTTGTATCTTCCTTAGCGGTGCGTTTTGGCCGTATCCCTAAGAGAGAGAAGCAGCGACTTCTGGATGAGATGCAGAGCTACATGAACAGCCTAAATGAGTCGGCTGCCATGGACATGGACTCCCCTTCAGTGAGGGAAAATCCCACCAGCACAGACGACGGTACCTCAAAAGAGGCCATTGGAGCCATTTCCAGAGCCTATCGTGACATCTTCACCAGCAACAGCAGCAACCAGGAGCGAGCATCCAAGTCAGGCAACATCATCTCCAACAACAACAACAACACATCTCCCTTTTCTCAGGATGGCAATTTTCCTCAAGTTTCATCTCACCCCTCCTCAGCTCAGAGTTATCAGTCTTGCCCAGTTACCCCCGCCAGTGTATGCCCAGTCTCCTCTAATCACAACCAACCTGCATTTAACAATATGGACAGCAATCGGTATACCTATTTAGTGTCATCAAATCAGAATCACAACAAGTCAAATGCTACAATACCTCAAAGGGGAAGCTCTGCCAATCATGACAGTTTCCACATTGCAGGCAGTACCCAAAATCAGCCCTCGTGCCCATGGAAGTTAGCTCCAGGAGCTAAAGTGCTGGTAAGTACAAGACGCTCGCTGAATTAGGACTGCTGTATGATTCACTATTCGACAAGCTATTTATGACTTGATGTTTTTTGTCTTTTCAAAGGCCTGTCCTCTCAACGCGTGCCCTGTGTCAGGGGCAGAACGCACAAGTCAGGAGATATGGGAGTCTTTCTCTCAGTGTTTCACCCCTGCTGTCAAGGAGGTTGTAGAATTTGCTAAAGGCATCCCAGGATTTCAAGAGCTTAGCCAACAGGACCAGGTCATGCTGCTAAAATCAGGCACCTTCCAGGTAATGACATACATTTTCAGTTATACATTTTGGTAATGATAAATGCATCATAACGTGTCCAGATGTGTTTTTGGCTAAAGCATTTGTCTCACGTTTATCTTTTTGTTCTCGTCTTTTTTCACCATTTCTTGCGTGTTAAGGTTCTGATGGTGAGGTTCTGCACCTTGTTCAATGCTGGGGAGCATACAGTGACATTCCTGAATGGCCAAACTTACCCGCTGCCCACTTTGCGTGCCTTGGGCATGGGCTCTCTGCTGGATGCAATGTTTGAATTCAGTGAGAAGTTGAGTTCTCTGGGACTAGAGCCTGATGAAATGGCTCTCTTCATGGCCGTGGTGCTGGTCTCTGCAGGTTAGAGAACAACAGTTACAAATGCTGCACCGCAGTGACAGTTCGATAATGAATCCACAATGTGCTAACTGTTTCAAATCACTCACACCGGTATGCTCTGTGTTCCTCAGACCGTTCCGGCATTTCGGACACGAGGGCCGTGGAGCAGCTACAGGAGGGCCTTATCCGCGCCCTGCGTTCACTGATCACTCGCCGTCGTCCAGATGATACCACCCTCTTCTCCAAGCTGCTTCTGCGCCTTCCAGACCTCCGCACCCTCAACAACCTGCACTCTGACAAACTGTTGGCCTTTCGCATTGATCCTTAAGAAGTCCCCTCTTTCACAGAGTGCACAGGAAAAAAGACTATTTCACACAGAAAAATACACAGTACATACACACATACAGATATTATCTTCCAAGGGCAGGACTTCCTTCAATATTGAGGAACAAGGAATTGTGCAATTGATGAGTGTTGTTTTGAAAAGGATAAATGAGGGCTACATACATATTTTGAATTGCTGTCGATCGTCATGCAATGTTTTGAGAGGAAAAAATACAATACAATAAAAACAAACTCATGTACACGCATAAACCTCCACACCTCTTGAGAGACATTGTTCAGTTAAAAAGAAAAAGATTAAATCATTGTGTAGAGTTACTAGCACCGTTCTGGAAAAAGAAAAAATCATTTGTGCACTTGCTCATTATATCCTGTATACTTAAGAATAAAAGCCAGTTCACTTCTGTTTATTCCGCAAGTCATACAGTATTAACAGACCATCACTAAGCAGCCGCTAAATGATGGATGTTGTATATGAAATTTTTTTTACTTAGGGACCACTGGTGATGATTGACCATGTGTCAGTTTGTGTTTAAGAAAAAGGGAATCTGTATATAATACATAGTGATACCTGAAACGTTAAGGCACTTGTGTGTCACTGTTTTACAAACATGCCATCTGCATCAGTACTGGAATGGGATCCCTGCTTTAACCTGCACATGACAGGATGCAGTCTCTTTCTAAGTTTTGACTAACCTTCCAGAAAACATTTGGCTCACCTTGAATTTAAATGTGTCATCGTGATAAGACAGCACGATTATAATATTATTTCACAAAAACACAATGTCTGTCACTGTACCGTATCACATCTAGACTGATGGAGTGCACATGGGGTTTTGTAGTTCCTGTGTTTGTTTTTTGTTGCTGTAAATATTATGTTACCCAATGTTGATGTATCGATTATTGAACTGATATGATGGATCAGACATATGAGTTTGGTGTAATGAAGAAGAATGTAATGACCTTCCTGTATTTGGTGGGGATCTGGCTATGCCAAGGGAGCTTTGCTCAGGAGAATGTGTAGTAGGGATTCTCAAACAGCTTAGACACTCCTCCTGCTATATTAGATGATGTAACAAACCAGCATAATCCCTGAAATCACCAGCATTCACTCCACATGCACCCTTCCTCTGGCCCCAATGTTTGTCATACAAACACAAGAAATATTTTTTTTTGGGTGAGAGATCTAATTTGATTGGTCATCTCACTGTTTGCTTGTTTGATTATGGCTGATTGAGCACATCTTGTACATTTTGTACATTTTTCTTCCTAAATAGAAATGATACAATGATATAAAGTTGGAATTATGTATTATTCTGCCTCTGTGTCTTTTTTGTAAACATTTGTGTGGGAAATATCAGTTTAGAAAAGAAACATAGGCTATGTTGAGTAATTAGGCCCGTAGTTGTGCAACACTGTACACTGGCAGTATGCTGTGAGTGTGTTAACCAAGTTTATACATTGTGCAATTATGTGAACGTTAGATAATTTATTGCTAGCAGACTGCATTAATAAATTAGGCTATTATTACATTAGCTGTAAGCAACTTTATAGTACCTATGTTGACTATGTTGACTGTCAATTGCAATGGAAAAGATTATAAATTTGCAATACAAGATGTCTAGAAGCACAAACAACCTTCTCCCCAACAAAGTGAAGTAAGGGTGCCACCTTCTGGTAGAATAATGTACAGCGGATCCCGGAAGCGGATGGTGTGCTAGCGAGTGCTCACTTCCACGTATCATTTGCTGTCACTTAATCGCTTCACATGCCGTCATCGTTTTACGCCTCAGTAATAATAATATGGGACCACTGTTAAACGTTACGGTAAGCTCTGTCACATAAAAATGATAGAATAGAGCAAACGGGGGGGAAGCCAGCACGAGCTGTTGATATTAGTGGCAGGTTAGCTCACAGGCTAGCCTTAGCTAAACAATAATAGCATGCAGGTACATCTGTTTGCTGATAATTATCTGCTTGTTTTGAGCGACTTAACTGTCGTAAGTTAGCGGTTTAATCATTGACGTAGGTAAGATTGAAGTTACGGTGCCATATCTACCTGGACCTGTTGTTGAGTTGTCAGAATGTTTTGGGTTTTTCCAAGTTAAGCAAGAATGAAGATGCCGAGTTCCTGACTCATGAACACTCGCCTGTCTCTAATAATTTGGCCACTTTGTCTGTCCGCAGGCGCTGAGAAACAGAAAGAAAAGTGCTGCAAATCCCCCGAGACCTCAGCTTTGACCTCCAGTGGGAGCATTTCATGACAGCATGTTGGTGACAGCGTATCTTGCCATAGTTTTCCTGCTTGCCCTGTGCGTTGGCCTCGAGCTTACGGCACGCCGCGTCACCCCACCTCAGTCCACCCCTACAGCTGTAGCCAACCCAGCTTTCCGTGGCTTCCAGACAATATTCCTCAGGGCATACCTTCTGGCTTTGTGGGCAGACTGGCTCCAGGGTCCTTATCTCTACAAACTTTACCTCCACTACAGCTTCCTGGAATCCCAAATAGCCATTTTGTATGTATGTGGTCTGGCCTCTTGTGTTCTCTTTGCTCCTTTTGCAGGCTGGCTCCCTCAGGCTTTGGGCCGCAGGCAGACCTGTCTTCTGTTCTGCTTGTCATACTCTGCTTGCTGTCTCACCAAGCTTTCCAGAGACTACTTTGTTTTGATTGTGGGCCGCATCTTGGGGGGACTGTCCACATCCCTGCTAGCAACCACATTTGAAGCCTGGTACGTGCACCGACATGTTGATGTCCATGATTTTCCCAAGGAGTGGATCCCCAGCACCTTCACCAAAGCTGCTACCTGGAACCACGGACTCGCAGTGGGTGCAGGGCTGGTGGCTAACTTACTGGCTGAGTGGCTCCACCTTGGGCCAGTAGCCCCCTTTCTCCTGGCAGTCCCCTGTCTGGCTTGCTGTGGCTGGGTAGTCCTGACTGACTGGGGCAAAGAAGAGGCTCAAGGGGTTCCTGAAGTAGACAAACAGACTCTGCTCACTGGCACTCCAAATGGAGGTGTGACCCATTTGTCTGCAAAAGCACGGTTCTCACGCAGCTGCCACGAGGGGCTGCGCTGCCTACTGTCAGACAGGAGAGTCATGCTCTTGGGGGGAGTCCAGGCTCTGTTTGAAAGTGTCCTCTACATTTTTGTTTTTCTGTGGACCCCAGTACTGGACCCTCATGGGCCTCCTTTAGGAATAGTCTTCTCTTGCCTGATGGCTGCCAGCATGGTTGGGTCCTCGCTATACCGCCTAGCCACCTCAACCCAATACCGTCTACAGCCTGGGCACGTACTCTGCCTTGCTGTGCTGATGGCCTTCTTCTCTTTTTTTATGCTAACCTTTTCCACTGCCCCAGGACAACCTAGACCTCATGAATCCTTTCTGGCCTTCCTGCTCCTGGAGCTGGCCTGTGGTCTCTATTTCCCTGCCTTCAGCTTTCTTCAGGGCAGGGTGATCCCAGAGGAGAAGCGGGCCGGTGTGCTGGCCTGGTTCCGGTTGCCGCTGCACCTGCTGGCCTGCTTAGGGCTGCTGGCCCTCCACGGGGAGGTATCAGGAACAGGTGGAGGGGAGGGTGGTGGGGGCACCAGACACATGTTTGGAGGCTGTGCCGTCATGATGCTGGCAGCTCTGATGGCTGTGGTCAGTCTTTTCACCCTGGGTAGACATGACACAGATCTGAGACTGGAGGGAAACAGAGCAGAATGGGAAATGTAACAAGTCGATCAGCCACATGTCCACTCCTGCTTGTCTGGTTTAAAATGTTTTATCTCAGTTTTGTCTAACTGAACCTAGAGACATCATATTCAACCAGACTACTTTTAGGTGCACATTTTGCCAAAAGCAGAGTTGAATGAAATTGTGGGGTGTTTTGGTAAAAATGTTTAACATTTTATGTCATGTTAATTCCTTATTGTTTATTGGTTACAGAGTTTGTTAATGTCTTTGGGAACATTTGTCAATGAAACTGTTGAAAACTTGGCTGATACTTTTTGTATCAGTCCACTAATTATTCCAGATGAAGTGTTTCTGTCTGTAGGGATTTCACCTGCCAGAATCCCAAGAAGATTTGGTGATGCTGAGCCTTCACCTAATGCTTAAAGACAAATCTGAAAAGATTTTACTTAAGAGACCTGAATGGATATTTGAAATTAGGTGATGGCTAGTTAGTAGACTAGCAAATGAATGTTAGTGTCTACTATATTTCTTTTATTTCTTCCGCAGTGCATTGGTTCCTGTATGTTGAGCAGGATCTGTTTTGTTTTTGTTTTTTTGTTTTTTTTTTGGGGGGGGGTGTCCTTTAAACCAGGCAAGCAGCAGCTTTACTTTGAATGTCTTTCCTGTGTCATCTGCAAAATGCTCTGTTTTGATGTTCTTTATATGGCTCTTTGTGTTACACTTTTAAATAAAAGTGTTTGTAATATGTTAAATTATATTGGGAGGGAGTTCTATTTTGTGGCATATGGTTGTTTTTATAACATTTATTCAACAGGAGTTTACAAATCATTATTACAAATTATATAACATGTCTATTTTGATGTTTTTGAGAAACCGCTTTGATTTGAGTTTTCTTCATTAAAAAATCTCAATTCAGATTCAGTCAGAATCGTTTTAACTGTTAAAAATACTGATGGTGTGATTTGAATGTCATTGTCAGATGTTGACTAAAAGCATGTTTGACAGCATTCAGATGCAAGAAGAAGAAAGAAACTCTTAACTGGTGTTGAAAATCTGAAAATGTCACTGTACCCTGCAAACCCCCGCTGTCCTGGTTCTGCTGCAGACCATATTTCCAGATTCGTCTGGACTTCTGTCCTCATAACGCATCATGCAGAGATCCGTACTCCCTATTTTCCCCGGTGCTGTGGTACAGTCCCAGCGTTTCTCTATGGTGCAACTTCATCTGGATGCTGCTAGAACATCCCTGGGTGGGTGAGGGAGGGGGGTGTCTACTCGAGTCTGAGCGCTGTTTTTGGATTACATCACTGTATCGTCAGAGGTTGGGTATTCAGTCTAAAGAGGCGAGAAGACCACATCAGTCCCAGTCCTTTCTCACAGCTGTCAGTCTTAGTCTCGCCAGACTCCGAGAAATATCCCAATAAAGAAGACCCCACCGCGCTATTGTGTGTTTGGAATACGCACCGGGGCTACCTACTGCTGGACAACACACAGGCATCATGACGCAGGGCAAGGTATGAGCTTTAATGTCGTTATTCAGTTAGGACTTCATTGAGACGTCGAAATCAATATTTTTTAATTTATTTACTGTGAATATTTTCCTAACAGTTAATGTGAGTGCCTACCCAATCCATTTAGTCCCATTATTATCAGGTGCGTAATGGCAATGCGGACCTGTAGATGAAACTGGCTTTCGTCATTTTCAGTAATCATAGAATTACTTGAATAACTAATTTTGCGCGATGCACCGTCACATTTTCTGCAGGACTCGAGCGCACGGGGTTTCTCATTAAGTTAATCTACTTCATTTATTTTTTTCTTTTCATATTCAAAGTATTTTTCACATTTTGTGCGCCGTGTAAGTGATACTTTAGCAAATGCGTCACATCACCATGACAACCTTTATTTGTGTAGACCTGGCTGCATGGTTACATCCAGGCGGTTACATCAGTCATTGAGGATTCTGGATTATTATTGTTTTAAGCTTAACACTGTGCATCTTTTTTTCTTTAACATCGCCTGTCTGTTATGTTTTCCAGACTAACGATATAGATACGAATGATCCCCGTGGGTGTTTCTTATCTTTAAATATAGATCTTGACAGCTGAAGGCTTCATGCGCGTAAACCTGTCAATCAAAACCTTTTGTAATTCGTTATAATTACAGTTATTAAAACTAAAAATGGGTTAAAACTTGACGTACCCCACTGAAATTGTGACAAGACAGCCTGACGTGTCCGGTGAAGTGTCAATTATTAAGAGCAGCTGCTATTTGAGCTGAGGGTTAGATCATCGGTACTATGAGCTGAGGGTTCATTTAAATTTAAAGCACCAAATTAAACTTTAATGGTAAAGTGGACAGTTTTACACTTATATAAGCTGTTGATAATAGCTGTTTACTATTTTATAAACAATTTATTTATGTTTTTGTTATTATTATATATTTCTTTAGTCATTACTCCAAATCTTTGGCGCAGTTCATCCTGGTATAGTACAACACCTATCAAAAATCCACAAGTCCTCACTTTCATATCAATATATGTATTTTGTTGACATTAAAAACTACAAATTAAAACCCCTTTACCCCAGTCATATGTGATTCCAGATATAGAACCATTTGCACTCAAGATTTAATATTAAATAAAGAGGCCAAACATAGGAGATAGTCAGAAAAAAAAATGGTTTGCTATTCGTTGAAATCAAAGTGTTAAGTTGAAGATAACAAAGTGTTCATCTTGTATCCAACCAGCTGGCACTTGCAAACAAGACCACCAACGGCTCTTCCAGTGGAGAGGCCTTGGTGGCGCCTGCACCTCCGAGCTATGAGGAAGCTACTGCAGGTATGGCTGCTTTTTATCCCTCAAGTCATCTTAAAGAGTCTTCATCTTACATATACTCTTAAATATTTGCCAGGTGTTGAATTCATGTGGGAGTGATGGGACTACATAAGCAAATATTGTCTAAAACATGTGTTGTGATGATCCCTTTAGGCGTCAGTGCTCCTTGCTACAACGATGTTGAGATGCTCACAGAATTCAACTGGGATGATCGCAACATCAGGAGGGTCTTCATCCGAAAGGTATGAAAAAGCTTAATTACCTAAAATGCTTACTGATGATAACACTGTGACTGTGAATGCAGCGCATCACTGATAATGTGTTGATCAAGTGCTTTTATATACTTTATAGGCCAGTACATAGAACAAATACTTTTTCTTTTTTAAGGTGTACAGCATCTTGATGATCCAGCTCTTGGTTACTCTCGCGATCGTGGCTCTGTTCACATTCTGGTGAGCGTCTGATGAAAGCAGATTTTTTTCCCAGTATCCTCTCATGTTGAATTGTATAAGCCTCGAATGGTAGCACACTTACCTGAGCCACTCTCTTACAGTGACCCTGTCAAGGACTACATTCAGACTAATCCTGGGTGGTACTGGGCCTCTTAGTAAGTAACACCATCCCTCAGAAGTGTACTCTTATTTTGTGTTGATGTCTTTTCTGTCTAAAGACATATCAAACAATATTCTTGTTGTTTTGCAGCGCTGTTTTCTTTGTCACTTATCTGACCTTGTCTTGCTGCTCTGCACCAAGGTGAGGCAGAAGTTATCAAAAAGGAAATGCACATCATATGGAAACAGTTCACATCACATCAAATATTGAAACACTGGTCTTTGTTTACCCCTACAGGAGACAGTTTCCATGGAACCTGATTCTGCTTGCCATCTTCGTAAGTATATCGCTGACATGTGTTATCTTTTTAATAAATATGACCTTGCTTACACATGGATGGGATTCTCTGAACTTTTTTTTTTTATAGCAGTAAGATATAACTCATTATTTTGTGCATTTAAAAGCTGACTTGCAAGTTAACTCTGGAAATCTAACAATAAATATATAGAGTTTTTTTTAAGGTGATGTTATTTGTTATGCTGTTATTCGCATATAATGCCTATATTTTCTGACTGACTGTCCTATGTTACAGACTCTCTCGCTGTCCTACATGACAGGGATGTTGTCCAGGTATATTTTGCATGCCTTCTTTAGATTGTCTTCTTAATGGATTTTATATTCAAATAATTATAGCCAGCAGTGTATTTTCTTTACAGCATGTCAGTTTAAAGTTAGCATACTTTATTTATTTTAGCAGAATAATCCGATCTGTGCCAGTGCTTTTTAGGCCACCTAAAAAAAAGTATCCTAAACCCCCCACCCTGTGGTAACAATTGCATAACATTTTACACGTTTGCTGTTTTAACAGCTTTTATAACACCAAGTCAGTGGTGATGTGTCTGGGCATTACAGCAGCAGTCTGTCTCCTGGTCACAGTCTTTAGCTTTCAAACCAAGGTGAGAAAACCGAAATGCTCTTCTTTCTGTGCACTTGTGAATCTAACATGTTGACTTACATATGTCTGGTTTGATGTGCTTTCTTCTTTGCAGTTTGATGTGACCTCATACCAAGGTGTGCTTTTTGTCTTCTGCATGGTGATGTTCATCTCTGGCCTGGTGCTGGCCCTTGTCCTCCCTTTCCAATATGTAAGTGTGATCAAACTAATCCAATAATCGCATAATTTTTCTGTCAGGTAAACACGAGTTAGCTGATTGTACCAGAACAGCCGGGATTTAAGACACCAGACACAAATTTGGACACAACTTCTCATTGAAGGTTTTTTCAGTTGTTATTATTTTCTGTCATGTAGAACAGTAGTCCAAGGAAGAGATTACAAACATGTGGGATTCGGTGGTTAATAAAGAAAAAATAGTTTCACATTTTAGATTCTTTAAAGCACCTTTTGCTTTGACAGGAGTTTTGCACACTGTTAAAATTTCCTCACCCTTCTGCATGAGGTAGATACCTGCTATTTTCAGCAGTATAGCTAACTCTCAGACATCCTTTGACTCTAGTAAAAAATCTTCTCGACGTATTTTTAGACTACCTAACCATTGTGTCTTAAAAAACAATAAATAACTACACATTTCTTTTTATTTGTTTTAGCAGTTTAATACAGTAGTCAAATAGGGCTGGTTGTTGTTTTGCTTTTGCTTAAATCTACAGTATTTAAAATAGTAAAAATGAATAAAGTCCCTCAAATGAGTACATGTTTTCAAACTAATACAGACTCAACTCCAAATTGAGAACATATAATAAAATATAATGGTATTTCAGCTGATTGCTTATTGTAAATTAGTAAGTGGAATCACAACTAATAAATGAATATGTGTCATTCAGGTACCCTGGCTGGATGGTGTCTATGCTGTGTTGGGAGCTATACTGTTTACCATGGTGAGCATATAAAGAGATGAGCTATTACTAATAGGCCCAGTCACATTTAATAGAACACGTGCAGTAGGTGCCTACAAACAATATAAAAGTTGAGTTATTTGTTTTGGTTTTTTAAAAATTATTATTAATATGTGATGCAGTTTTTGGCATTTGATACCCAACTCCTTATGGGGAACAAGCGGTACACCATGAGTCCAGAAGAATACGTCTTCGCCACTCTCAACATCTACCTGGATATCGTCTACATCTTCTCCTTTTTCCTCCAGATCTTTGGAACAAAGCGAGAGTAAACCTGTCGACAAGAGCTGCACCAATTACAGAAATGTAGTCAAACATAAAAAGAGTCTTTTAAGCTGTTGTTGATAGTGGTGATGAGGCTCCCAGTTAACAGCTTTATTTATTTATTTTGCCTTATACAGATGAGGTTGTCAATACTTTGTACAAGTAAACACCAATTTCTGGGGTATGTGAGTATTCACACATAAAATGTCTATAACCTTTCCATCGTCTCTAGCATGTTTGTGAAGCCATGACCCAAACTGTGGCCTATCACCCAGAAACACTCAATAATCAGTGATCATCTTCATTTCATGTAGCGTTATCAGACTGTGAGTGTTCATATAAAACTATATGGGTCTCTTATTGTCATGCTTGCATAGGTATAATAAATTTCCTGCAAATAATAGATGTTGATAGTCATTAGGAGATACATTATGGATGACTCTAAAAAAAAATCTAACTATGCCAAATTCAGTCATTATATCATGGCACTGTTGCTGTGGGTTTTCATGTGGATGACTGGAAGCACAAATGAAACTTTAAAAAGGCTTAAAAGACTTGAATAATTTGCCTGTTTTCAGTCGCATCTATTCTTGTCTTACTACTGTGAATTACAAGAAACCCCACTGTGTCTAACAGTTTGAGGGTAGGAAACACGTTCTCTGGAGTTTGAATGACAATCTAAAAAAATGATTTATTCAACGTGGGATTTTGGTGTTGATTTCTGCCTTGACTTGTTGATTTATGTTAATGTTATACACTGTTTGGTCAGTAAGATATTACACTATATTCACCTTGTTGTGGTGTTTATGGTATGTCATTGCATTTGAATCTGAACTCTTTTAAATCATGTTTTTTTCATGAATAGTACTTAGTTTGAGGAAGCCTTCATTTTCAGCATTATAGTTTTTTTTGGGGGGGGTCTGTATGTACACTTCTGTAGTTGGTTTGAAGTGGTGAGAAATGGTAAAATATAAACATAACAGTGCCATATGTGCATGGATTGACTTTTATTTTTGATAAGGCCTGTACTTAGAGAGGGATTTGAACGCTGTATTTCATAAGATTTGAAGTTTATTTTTTTAAGACAGAAAGATGTATTTTAGAAAGTGTATGAGATAAAATGTGTAGCGAGCTAGATGCTTAAAATAAATATATAAGTCTTCTAAAGTGGCCTTGGATAACCTTTATTTGATTCCATTGATGCAGTTTCACGTTTTATCAGGGCCCTGCATTTCACGCTAGATGTTAATGTTATATCAGGTGAATGTGTATGACTGTCATCATGGTTCTCTCTGATTAAATAAATTGTGCTAAAAGTATCTTGTTGTTTCATCTGTATCAGTAAAGTCTTTGACTGAACAAAGGGATTCTTGGGTTTGGTAGTTTGGGGCATCCCCTATACTGAGCCTAAAATTATGTGAGCCTGGCGGCTGGGAATGGGTTAAGTAGCAAATGCTAAAAGACGTTATACATTGATTTACCAATATATTAGGTACACCTGTTCAATTCCTTGTTAATGTATATATCCAATCAGTCAAGCACATGACAGCAACATTGTGCACTTAAGCATGTATAGATCGCCAAGATGACCTGCTGAAGTTGTAAATGACCATCATAATGAAGAAAGAAAGGTAATTTAGGCATTTCAGAAACTACTGATCTACTGGGATTTTCCTACACAACCATCTCTAGGGTTTACCAAGGATGGTCCAGAAAAGTGAAAATATCCAGTGACCAGTATGGTAGTATGGGAGATTGAATCTACTGTGTCATCCTATCATGTCAAAATAGGCCAAATTGTCTGAGGAATGGTTCCAGCACTTTGTTGAAAAATGAAGTCAGTTCTGAAAGCCAAAGGGGGTTCAACTGCATACTAGCAAAGTGTCCAGTGAGTGTATGGGTTCATAAAGACTCATATTTATCATTTTTATTGCACAAACACAAGGTCATCCAGAAATAGACAATCCACTTTTACAGTTCACTTGTGATTTGCTGCAGAAACACATACATTTTAAGGAAACATCCTTACTGGTGTATCTCTCATGGAACAAATTGGTTTATTGTGTGTTGCAGAACTTTCAAAAATAGCATCTGGCAACACTTTAATTTAAGATTAAAAAAAAGAAAGAAACGTGTGAAATTATGGCATTTCATCCACTTGGGATAAGAACAGTTCCGTAAGTGCATTTTTTTCCCCATAAGAATAGAACAGAATAGCCCTTTATTATCTTTGTACATGTACAGGGAAATTATGGATAACGAAATAACTGTCATTCACCATTGTCCTTGACCTCATTGCTTTTTCCATCGAGGTCAAAGGCAATTGATCAGTAAAAGAAATACACAGGATTTAGTGCGCTTTGATTGTATCCACAAGTCGAGTCCTACGGCTGTGACGTAGGACTAAACGTCAAAGACCCTCCGTTAAACCAGAGCCCTAAGGCGTCCCACCATTCTGCAATCGACCAGTTAGCCTTAGGTACACTGGAATTTACAACCTCCAATCACCCAATCACAATGTACGATGGTCAGACGCTCGGTTCAGCCATGTTGTGGTTTTGAATGAGGAAGAAGCGGGAGATGTTATTCTTCAACGAGTTTATTTACAATTTATTGTCACGTTAAGGATATATAAATGAGTTAGGGTGTAACCCAACATGATTTTCGTTTTCCTGAACGCGTCGGTTGCGACTTATCGCATTCCCGTCGTAATTTAAACATACTTTCATAAATTAGCCGTGTAGCTAACAACGTTAGCTAGCAGGGTAGTTAGCCTAGTTTGCTAGTTAGGTAGCTAGCTAGCTAATTGTAAGCTAAATATCAGGCGGTTTTGCGAGTGTTCGTGTGGTGATAAAATGGCATTTGTTAGGAGTGTTGGTGTTTGAAGCAGTCTCGGCTAACTTTGCCCGGTCGAAAAAAAGCACATTAGCTTAATTGGGTTTGACTACATTGACACTAAGGCTGACTGAAATCAGTGACAGCGATTTGTCTTGAAACTAGCGCCGTTATTTCCAAAACTTTTGAGCCATGTTGAATAAAATCTGCGAATGGATAGAAACGAGCGTTGCCAGTCTTCGCAATGGTGTACCAGCTGCCGAACACCCACATGCTCAACGCACACCAAGAGATGGTCAGATGAGGAGGAAAAGACCCTTTGAATGGTACGAGCAGATATATCTGAACTCCCTTGGTAATCAATGCCAAGAAGCTTAAACCCAGACAGAACTATGAGTGCAGTGTTTGTGTGACCGCAGTGTTTTAGCTCGCTATCCATTTAGCCGTTATCTTAAGTTTGACAAAAACGAGGTAGCGTGTTGTTAACAGGATACCGTCTGTTTTTCTTTAAGTTTGGAAGATGGCCATAACATCGACCAAGATGGTTTGGTGATAAAGAAATCACGAATGGGTAAGTAGAAACTCACTTTGTTATGTATGTTGTGAATGTAATTGTGGAGAGTATAGGCACACATTGTTTTCTGTATGTTTGAAATTTCTACAGGGGATCTTATCGACTCAGTCAAGAATGCAGCTGAAGGGGTTAAGAATCACAGCTCCAATGTGGCTGCATGGATGAAGAACAATGTAAGTCCTGCCTTGAGGAATATGCTGACTACCTCCCCTGGTTTGCCACCTGGAGAACCTCATCCGCGCCCCTCAACATCATCAGCAATTTGGACAGGGAGGCTGGTATGGTGCAGATTTATGGGTGTCCCTGTAAAGACTGTTGGCACACGTGAATCTTATTTAACTTGTATGTGTTCGGATTTAGATCCTTGACAGGAATTCTCAGAATGAGACATTTGCTGCTCCCTCAACAACTTTGGAGTGGAAAACGTCAAAATCTGGTAAGCTTAACATTTTAAACTTTTCAAAAGTTGTTGTATTAACAAAACTGAGCTGAACAGAGATGGGCATATGCAGCATTTTTCCAGAATTCCACCCTCTGGGAATGCCTGTCCACTCCAAGTAACTATGATTAAAACTAAAAGGTTTTAAAACATTCACTGGGTTTTGGATGTTGTGGCACCAGTTGAATTACAGTGTTTTCCAGGACAGTGCTGTTGTAAGAGCTTTCAGCTTCCAAGTATGTCTTTTAAATTGTCTAACAACCTTTATATTTTGTTGTTTGTAATACCTTCTTACTCTACAGTCTTTAATTGGAAATATTTTAGCAAATGTACTGTATCAGACTGTATGGGCTTTGTGATTTTCATACCCCAGTTCTGCTCTTGTACTACTTAATTGCATAAACACTAATTTGTCATCAATCTCAGGTACGTTAGGTCCAGAGTAGTTGGACGGTGACACAGTGACATTAGTTTCAGCAGCATTGCGAATAATTTTTTGATAGCAACAA
This sequence comes from Haplochromis burtoni, assembly GCF_018398535.1. Lineage (NCBI taxonomy): Eukaryota > Metazoa > Chordata > Actinopteri > Cichliformes > Cichlidae > Haplochromis > Haplochromis burtoni. The sequence continues at coordinate 1,987,827 of NW_024582370.1, forward strand.
TACAACAGGCCTTGTTACATAATAAAATATAGAAGTATTAGAATGTATTGCAGTATTAAGGGCTGATTTAGGCTTCGATGGTGATGAATAGGCCAGTCACAATAATTGCGGGCTACATTGACCCGACATGTAGTTGGGTTTCTTGGAAGATGCACATCAGGTTACTTAATAGGTTATGGAGTAGATTTTGCACTGAAGCATATATCAGGTGTAAGTCATGATATGCGATCTGCATTTAAGGTTTCAAAACCTGTCTGGACTATAACTCTTACTGTACTTTCTTCCTGTATTTCAGAGTGGTTGCGTAATGAGAAGTCAAATACGGGATCAAAAGTTTGTAGGCGACAAGTGTGCATGAGTCCTGTGCATCGTGAGGTGCCAAAAACAAACGGGCATTCGGTTAATTTGCCACCCTCCATCACCCCTAAATGGCAGCATTCTCCAAGGCTGGGCAGGCCTTTAAGTCTCCGAACGCATGGAACTCAAAGGTATTCTTGTATTCCTTACATCTTTTGTGTGTGTCTGACAGAAAATTCTTTTTCAGCAGTTGCTGCTTGTTAAATTATTTATTATTGTGACATGTAAGCAATATTCAATCATTATTATAATTTTTTTTGTAAATCCAAAATTTTGTCTGCAGTTCGTTTAGTGGAGTAGGTGCAACAAGCAGCTCTTGCACCAGCATGTATGAGAAGACCTTTCCCATCAAAGTGGTGCAGAGCCCAACACACAGTACCTCATCAGGCTGCTTACCCAAGACCAGGCCCCGCTGCACAGCACAGGAGGTTATTTATGAAAGCAGTAATGAACTGTGTGATTCCTTCATATCTATTTGTTGCATGTCTGTCTGTTCATACTGGGGTTTTTCTTTGTTTAACAGTCTGTTCGAGAGGAGGAGAAGGAGGTCTACAGGCAGCTTCTTACTATGGTCTCTGGTGGTCAGTCGTCTTATCTTCACAATGGCAGCTCACACACTATTGTGAGGTCTCACAGAGATTTGTACGTATTGAATCAATGCCATGTTCCTGTTACAAAAAATGTGTAATGAGATATAATTTTGTTTTTTTGGGGGGTGGGGGGCGTGAGAGAAGCATGAAAGATAGTTTTCATATCTTCTTATTTTGCGTAGCATGGAATGACATGGCTTTCATGTGCATTGAGCCAGAGACTTCAAAGGGGATCTTCTGTTTTTCCTGGTGTGCACATTATCATGTAGCTATGGTATGTGGGGATCAGAACAGCCTACCCCACTTTATCCTGTTGTTGTAATCATGTTGTTTCCAGACCAGTCACTTATTGTACCATTCTACTTGTCATTGTCCCATTAGCACCAGCTTCCTGACCACCAGCCGCAGACTGCTGCAGTTCTCTTCTCCAACTGGGTCAGCAGCAGGAGGAACTTCAGAGGGGCCCAGCAGTCCCGCCAGCCCCAGGGGAGTCTCTAGCCAGTGCTCCAGCAACCTTCCCAGTCCACTGGGGGGCCCCAGCAAGCCAGAGATCCAGACATGGTCCCTGGACAGGGACCTCAGTTCCAGCAGAGGAGCTACTCTCATATCGACTCCTTCTCCATCAGCTCTGCAGGATAACTCTTCTCAGGACACACAGTCATCAGGTAATCATACGGAGTACTTGATGGAAATGGGGAGAGCGTGGAACATATTATTGTAAGTGAATTAAACGTTACTTGGTGGTTGTTCATGGGTCTTATTCTTGCCCTTTTCTTACAGCTCATGATGGCGACTCTGTAATTATTGTAGATGAGCAAAAAAGTAAAAAACAAGACAGCTCGAGGTTAGTATTTCTTTTGGTCAGGCTTGCTATTTGAAGTGTAACTTGGTTAAACATAATACAAACAGAGGCATATATAGCCAAACATTTCAAGTTGTTTTCTTATTTTGTTTATAAATGTGTATGTGTATTAAGTGTTTAGGTAGATTTCAGCACAACCAAGGTTTACACACATCTCATCACGATACATTTGTCTTAACAGTGTGCCATGTTTCCAAGCGGAGTTATGGATCAAAGAATTGTAAGTGTACTAAATAATTTATTTAATTTACACGACATTTGAATAGTGCAAAAAAGACTTTTTTTCCTTTTTTAAATTCTTCCTGTAGGACAAGTATGTATGACTCCCGGGCGAGGGAAAGACGGAGACAGATAGAAGAGCAAGAAGCTCTGGCTGCTCAGTTGCTGCAGCAGGTGAGTGGTCAGCTCACAAAACCTTATTGGGTTAAGATTTGGCATGTTCATTATTTTTCCTTTTGTGCTAATTTGCTTTGTAATTTCTGGTTCTCAGCGCCTGTCTGACGAGGAGCAGCGTAGCCCAGATGTCGAAGTCTGTGTTCGAGTTCCTTTGGAGAAAGAGCTTCCTTTGAGTCCTATCATAAAAGAAGAGACGTCTTTGGAAGAGAAACCAGAATTCCCTGAACTTACAGAGGTATGGAAATTGTACCCTAATGTACTTGCATAGCTCATTATATATTTATTGAAATGAGTGACCACAACAGACTGTCACAGGGAAGTATGTTTTCTAACTAGTATTTATCTTTTAAAAAGTAAAACTGCAACTACATTTTGATGATAGATGTGCAGAGATTTCTTCTACAATCTTTTGAAAATTAAGTGCTCTCTGTTGGTTTTGTTAAGGTTCCTCATTTAATCTCATTTATCAGTAATATTCTGATTAAGAACATGAAGGGACTTTTACTTTTAATTACTGTCCTTGCATATTGTCAGACTAATATAAAAAATATATAAAAATGTAAGTACTATTTCATGGTGTTATACATGTATACTGTCTCATTCTTCCTCTTAAGGAAATGGAGGCTGAAGTGAACAGGGTGCTGCGAGGGGGCAATCCTCATGAAGTGTTAAGTGAAGGTTTTGGTCTCAGCCTTACACGTAAAGACCTGCAAACCCTGAGCAACCTCAACTGGCTCAATGATGAGGTGCGTAAATGTTGTATTAGAAATGAAGGGGGAAAATAGAGATCTTATTGTCACAATTAAGAAACACAGCTCCAATGTGGCTACATGGATGAAGAACAGTGTAAGTCCTGCCTTGATGAGTATACCGCCTACCTCCCCTAGTTTGCCAGGGGGAGAACCTCAGAAGATGTACAGAAAAAGAAATTATCTGTTTCTCTACATCTTCTATTTAAAACAAAAAACAGTACACGATTAGATTTATGATCCACAACTAAACGAGTGCACATGTCCACTTGATCTAAACTGTCTCTCTTTAATTTCCCAGGTGATCAACTTCTACATGAACCTGCTGGTTGAGCGCAGCAAGGATTCCAACATGCCAACAGTCAATACGTTCAATACTTTTTTCTATCCCAAGCTGCGCAGCAGTGGCTATTCTGCTGTCCGCCGCTGGACCAAAAAGATGGACATCTTTTCTAAAGACATCTTGTTGGTTCCTGTCCACTTGGGGGTGCACTGGTGCCTTTCTGTAAGTCCCAATGGCTGTTGTAGAAAGTAATCTAAAGGTTTAAGGACGAGCATAAACAGGCCTGCTTTGTCAGTGTTATACATATATGTATAACACTGACATAACATGTTATGTCAATGCTATATGATGATTATAAGCTTTGACAGCACAGGGAACCATGTTTAAAAATGGCTGTAGTTCCTCAATGGTGTTTTGGTTTTTCTGAATTATCTAAAGCTAAAAGTCTTCACTTTGAGCCAACGTTTTACAAATAAATACACCTTGATTATTGGACCTAACTGTGTAATAATACACAGTATAAAAATGTACATAGGCTCTGAGTCTCAAATGTGAAGCCAATATGGAAGACGCACCTTTTCAGAAAAGACATTTGGTCCAGATTTTTTGCCTGATTGTTTGAAAGTTGTTGGGCATAATGGATGTGATGTGATGTCGTGAGGGGAAAAATCTTTATTACCCGAGTGGTTGGTGAGTGAATTCTGGAAGCTGCGAGAGACGCTAAAATAGTAACCACTGACCAAAGTGCTAGACATAGCAACAAAATTAGAAATTAAATATATTGAAAAAATGAATACAATTAAAATGACAACAGAAGAGGTGGGGTCTTAAAAGCAGATCTAGAAATTGGGAAGAGGCTTGTCTAATGTGAAACGGCAACAAATTCCACAATTTGGGAGCCACTATGGCAAAAGCCCTATCCCATCTGAGCTCACGTCTATTCAGGCAAATCCCCAGTAGAAGTCTATGGGAGCAAAACTCTTGGCCCTGCCCTCAATAAATAAAGTATAGTATAATTTAATATAGTATTTTTGCATACACTTCCTTTGAAAACCAAAAACCAATAGTAGATTTATGCTGTCTTTAGTCAGTAATTTAGGCACAGCAACAGAAATGCATCTTCTGTTAGTATCTTAGCGTTTTTGTACATTGAAATTACAAGTGCCTCTCAAATCAAGTTTGAATCACACATCGGGGAAAAACCCATTTTGGAAGCACTCATGGAGACTTTGATTTTGCTTTCAGCTTTATTTCCATTATTTTACGATAAAGTAAATAATGAAACTTCATAATGTTGGACTTAAACTGGAAACAGTAGGATCAGTGTGATTACAATAACCATTGCATTCTTAATAATACTGTTCTGTCGTGTAATAAAATTATTGAATTTATTGTTGTTTTAAGGGTCAGTTAAAATGTGGATATAAATATTTTGGGATTTTATTTAGCATTTTGTTTTTTTTCAGGTGGTGGATTTCCGCAAGAAGTCCATCATGTACTTTGATTCTATGGGAGGAAACAACGATAAAGCATGTGAAATATTGTTGTAAGTTTCTGTAGCAGATGTGCAATATTTGTTTAAATGGGGTCTGTGTTTTGAGAGGTAAATATAACTCACTGAGTTTTGCACTTTTGCACTTCAATTTTGTTTTCCAGTGAATACCTGCAACAGGAAAGTAAGGACAAAAAAGGCAAAGAACTGGATACCTCAGGCTGGATTCTGCACAGCAAAACACGCAATGTAAGTTCTACAGACAAGGTTGTTGTGACAAGTGTTCAAATCACATGGTTTCAGGAATTTTAGATGGGATTTCATTACAGTATCATTTTATTTATTTGGAATTTTACTTGTTTCTCTTTTCTATAAGACACTATGTTCTGCAGTTGAATCGGATAGCTGTAGATCTATAAAGTTCTTTTGGTTTTTTTGTAAAGCCCTCACTAGGTTTCTGGTAACAAATGGTTTCAAAATAGTGACAAATGTTAGTAGTCCAGTCTGAGATTTTAAGTATACAATGTTCTGCTGCTTTTGTAAGCCTCCACAAGATACGAAAGCCATGTTATTGGAGCGTGGATGATTGAAATGTTTAAAGATCCAGTTTCTTACGTTTGTGACTTTTTGTTTTCTGAATTTTCAAATTAGTTTCTCAGCAGCTTTTACTGTCAAGACATTTTATAGATAATTTGTCAAAGTGTCAGATGTCATTTTGCACTGTAGGTTAATCAAGGTTTGATTTGCAGATGCAAACTTGTCTTCTTTCTTTTCCTGTTCTTAGGAGATCCCTCAGCAAATGAATGGTAGCGACTGTGGAATGTTCACATGCAAATATGCAGATTACATTACCAAAGACAAACCAATCACTTTCACGCAGGTAACTTCAAACAGCATCAATGAGAGTATCTTTTCAGTAAGCAGTCATAATGAAGGCTTAAAAATGTCTTTCCTCTTTTGTTTTTGACAGAAACATATGCCATATTTCAGAAAAAGGATCGTTTGGGAGATTGTAAACCACAAGCTGTTGTGATGTGAGGATGACAATTGTGAAGTTGTACAGTTGCCTCACATCTTGATGGTGGTTGAGTTTTACTCCCCAGGAAAGGACTCGCAGATGGGAGACTTGAATTCTGGGAACAACTTTCACACCAGCTCATCTGATCAGGAACCAGCTCAGCGATTTCCATCCTCGGCTAAAAGTAGCTGAAAGGATGTTGCTGGAGCAACAAATCACTGCCTCCAACTTCTTCTACAGTTTTTTTTGTGTATGTGTCAGACAGCAGCTCGAACGCTTTCATTTGTACGGTCCAGTCAGAACTGTTTATGAAATTACACTTGTGCAAATCATACTCTGAGGTGGAATGTTCATTACATGTTTTTGTGCCACAATCAGTTGTCATTGATCACTCATTGATTAACATGTATTGTGTTATCAGTAGAAGTAAAAAAAAAAAGTGTTTTAAAAGTAGATTACATTCCCAAATGCCAAAGTCTCTTTTCCCCCCCCTGATCTTCACACATGACAACGCCACACAATGGTGGGACAATCTGGTGGCACACATGAGATTACACACATCGTGTTGATATTAAAAGTGCTTAGTTTGTTTCAGGCAGGCCTGCCTGGGTAAAGCATGTAGGATATTTGACACCTATTGGTTTGCTACACATTCTCCAGTTACCTGCTGATACACTGGTTTTCTGTCAGGGGCTTAAAGACATTTGGAGGTCTGACTTGGACTTTTGTGTTACTGCATACAGCTTTGCTGTAATGTCTACAAAGTTCAGAGTTGCAGCTTATGTGTGGATTTTACTTTAGTCTGTGTTTGGACGAGAATTTTGATGTTATAAGGTGAAGTTAATATTAAAATAGGTAATTACCTCATTGTTGCAGGTAAATTGATACAATGCCACTCAGTTCTTTATGACATTCAGTAAAGCTGAGAAATTAATGTGACATAACCTCAGAGTATGATTTAGAGTGAAAAAAACATTGTTTCTCCTTGATGCTGGTTTGCAGGTGTAACCAAACAATTACACCGTAAGAGTACGGTAAAAGGTCTGTCATTTGTTTATCCATGGTGTAAAATAAGGTTAAAAGTCTATTTTATGTATTTCGGTGTTCTTTTGTTCAACAACCTTTTGGTATATTCAGTATATTTTGAACTTTGTATATACTTAAAACATATACAGCAAACAATGTAAAATACTTTTTTTAAGAATGTATTTCCTATCTATTTTATCTAGACTCAAGTCTGTTTTAGAAATAAATTCTCATGTATTGTGGCTTTTTTCTCCAAATACTTTCACATGAACTCAAACTAATTTGTGGTTTCAAAGACACGAGGTAAAGCATGAACTTGTCTTTGGTGTTGAGCCGCCACAGATTTCTTTATATTTTACTTCTAAGGAGAGGGATGTTTTCAAAGTGCTCTTGAGCAGTTCTATCATTCTGAAGGTCTTTCAAAGTTTTTTTGGTGGGGGGGCATTGGCTCCTCTGACCATTTCAAAGGAATGTTTGTTTAAGCCACTTACAGTGACTGAATAATTCAAGCATAGAAAAGCCTCTCAGCCCAAAGTATGAACCATTGGCATGTCTGCATGTAACATCAAAGAACCCATTTTAAACTGCTACCAGCAGCCTGTTGCTAAAATACATCATTTGTTCACATTTCTTTAGCTGAATCTTGAAAACTTAAAGTTTAAAAAAAAAAAAAAAAAAAGCAAAGTTATTTATACCTGCCAAAGAGCGATTAGATGAAAACATGGCATATCTCATGTCATCTTGATGCACGCTCAGTTGTCCAGGTAAGTAAATCCCAAAGCATCGTTTCTGGATGTAGCATTTTCAGTGGGAGAAACATTTCATCACTCATCCAGGTGACTTCTTCAGTCTAAGCTGACTGCAGGCTTCCCCAGCCATAAACAGTACATTTGCACAATGACAAACTAGCCTACTGAATGAACAATGGGCTGTTAGGTCAGTTCCTTGATCATTAATATGCAAATTTCCATGACCACTGATCAACAAGCGCTAATAAAAGGCCATTGACAACTGATCAAAGATCAGTGGTTGTTGGGTGGGTTTCAGCCACATGGCATTTAAGATGCCTGGATTATGTGTAGGTTTTTCCTCAGCATGCTGTAAAGTTGTGTCATGGTCAGCACATCCCATGTTGTCTTCAACCTGCTAAAGGGACTTTAGGTAACAAACAAACAAAAGCACTGTCACAGTGAAAAAAAATTTTTATTTAAAAAAAAAAAAATAAAAAAAAAAATGGCAAGTTCAAAAATCAAACCAGGATGAAAGTTTAAAAACTGAAGGGATTTCTTCTCTATGAAGGAAAAAAACAAAAAGCCCTGCATCATGGCACAAACACTTACGGAGAGGTTGATGCGCACAAGAAACAGACAAATTCATGGACATGGTTACAAAACTGACCCCATTTTTGACTGGATATATTAAATGACCTTCAGATGAAATAATTTAAAAATTAGCAGCAATAAGCCACAATTCATTTTTTTTGTCTTCAATATATTTGGATTAAAATCGTGGAATGGTAAACACACAATAGAGAATCAGCATTTAAACATTTCTTTGCTTCATAGATCTAGTATCTCAAGGAGTTTAAAAAAAGAAAAACTTCAACAGTTTGCAGTGCATGAAAACAATTCCAGTCAGAGATAAAGCCCAACACAGCTGAGTAGCACTTCACACTCCCTTCCAGCGAAATCTAAGGCATTTCTGTGAGGTTTATTTGTCACCTGGAAATAAAAGGTTTTGTAGTTAAAGAGGAAAACAAGTAACAGCTAAGAAAGAACGAGATAGGACGATATTTATCCAAACCGTAAAAGTGGAAAATGAGCGGAATGATGAAAACAATGCTATGGTGCCTGTGTTTAAACTAAACTAAACAAAAAGTGGCAATGTGCCTTCAAAACGTATGGAGACAGAAGAAAAAAAAAAAAATCTGCCATATTTATTTATTTTAGGAGTTCTTACTTTCCTACAGTCATATTAAAACAACCGCGTTTTGGTATGAAAAAGTTCCCTTTTGATGTTGCAATTCTGCTTACAATTAATGAACCATAGACAAATGTGTCACAAAAACCAAAACAAATTATTTAAAATGAAAAGAGAAAAGCCACGTCAGCCAGAATATAAAGTCACTGTGAGGTGATCCACTGTCGCAACACGAGGTGTCTCTTGGATATTCGTAGTATTGCATTTATAAGGACAATAAATTAATTGCATAGATCAACAGACCTTGGGGCATGTTTTCCAAACATTGGACGGAAGAGTTAAAGGATGTGGACACAGTACCAGCTGTGATCAGCCATGAGACCTACTGTAGTTGGTTATTGCCTGTGAACATTGAACACAAACTGAATCTACATTGCTCTGGCAGGATGAGGTAAGTCAAGGTTTTCAACATAAATTGCTCTTACACCGACTGCATGCGGTGCAACTCTGTAACAATGCATCTGAACCTAGCATACATGCTTCATCCATCATGAGAAGTTATGTCTAAAAGTGCCAACACTGGTGACACTGACAGAACTGAAATATTAAAGCCTCTTTGACATCAACACTGAAACCACAACAAAGCAAGTACGCAAAACACAAAGAAAAAACGTGAAAACCTCTATTTCTCACTATGAAGCACACAACACACTATCAAAAATAAAAATCAAAGCTTCTTTGAAAAATAAGATCAATCTTAAAAGTTTTGAAACTGAATTTAAAAAAAATGAAACCTTTAAATAATGTTTAAGAACAAAAAACATGACGGTAAAAACCAGAAATGCAGAAGAAGATTGCAAACACACAGCAATGGCCAGTTTCAAAGCCATAGCCTGGCCGTTATGAATCACCCAAGTAGTGTTTTCTGCAGATATAACAGGACAGATTCATGCGTCACCAGTTAATCTCCATGTCTGTGTAATTACATCTTTATACTTTAATAACAACATTTCATTCCCGCTTCAGAAAATCTGATTTTTTTGGGGGATTCAGGGAAGAATCTGCATCCTTGTTTACTTTAAAAAAAAAAAAAAAAGAAAAGGGGGGGGCACTGACACATTACATCACATGTATCAAGGAAGTCGAGCAAAAGTGTGAATACATTTCAATCTATTTACAGGCAGCTCTGAGTGAGATGTGATCCCTGTTAAACAACTTTGGATTTCATCACGTGAAGCAGCTCAAAGTGAATCAATATTTAAAACTCTCGGATAACAACAACTGGAATGCTTTAAATCTATTCATCTCTTTTAAAGTAGTCCGCTCTGAAATATTTCGGCAACGAACATCAGCTTAAAATGTTCTCTTCTGTGTAATCTTCTGATTGTCTGCAGCTTTGTTGAGATTGTTGGAACTAAACTTTTTTTTTTCTTTTAAATATATTTAAGTGCCAAAAAACTTAAGTGAGACTGCTTCAGGTAAGATTCATACCTGACAAACTTGCTGCCTTTGTGAGAGAAAGAAGCTAATCGATGTCAGCACCATATCAGTCTTACAAGATCAGCTTTTTCTAAAAAGGACTTCAGTTTTTCTGCTTCCGAATATTTGCACCAATCAATCAATTGGACGAGGCTAGAAACACACAAAAAAATAACCAAAGAACTATTTACAAAAAGGCAGGTTCAAGTCTGAAAGCATCAGTCAAAAAGGAGAAAAATGTAAAAAAAACAAAAACTGCATATCTTACAAAAGCAGAACATGACCTAAAACATGGTGTTGAAATGTTCTTTTCCTGGTTTCATCCTTGCTCCCCGGAGTAGTGTTTTGAAGAGAGAAAAAAAGAATATGATCAATGGTCATACACGACACATTTAACAGCTTTTTGAACTTTTCTTGACCGTTATCAAAATAGATGCTCATTGTTCCATTCTTCCATTTCCCCACCGTCTGCTGTCCTCCAGCTTTGCTTGTCTGAAGTAAAAGAGTTTGTTTTAAAATCTGAGTTCATAGAAAATATCTTTGTTTTTGTCCTTTGTGTGGAACAGTTTGTGTTCCTGGAGTGTCTAGTTCTTCACACAGGGAATCTCAGCTCTTGGGACCCCTCAAGAGTCAGTCGGGCCCCAGATGAAGATCTAACGCAGGGTGACAAGATCAGCCAATTAGAACGCACGCACACACAGTCACTTGGGGGAATCAGTCAAAACCCACCTCTTTACTTGTTATGCTGGTAAGAGTAGGTTGCATGTTCTGTTGGCGTCTCTATGGCAACAGGTTGTTGGACGGCACTTTCCTGAGAAAGAAGCACCAAATATTTAATTAATCTGCAGTTATGTAAAAGTTTGAGTGGTAAATGTTTCCAAAGGGAGGCGAGAGGTGGAGGGCAGTACCTCAACTGAGATGTTGGTGGCAGGCACTTGGGTGTACTGGGGTATGTAGGTCCCCTGCATAGATGTGTTTGCAGGCATATACTGGAAGAGAATGGAAATTATAAGTTCATTAGCTGTGTGAATCTGCACCCGGAGAAGAATTCAAATACAAAAAAAGAAGCTGAAACTCAAAAGGCACAAACCACACAATTCTTACCCTGGCCTTTCTCATAGCCAGATACTGTGCACTGTACTTACTGTACCACTGCTGCCCATAGAGAGGTGACTGAGCTGCTGTGTTAGAGGCCCCATCATTGATGCTGGCTGGATGGACATGGTGTGGTCCATCCCAGGTGTCAGGACAGCTCCCTATGGGGGGAACAGCAAGAATCAAAGCTAAATTAAAAGGGTCTTGAGAGAAACAAAAACAAATAAACTGCCAGATACTCACTGTGGGTGGCATTATGTATGACTGGTGATGTAGCCAGGACGGGTTGTGTACCTGCAAGAAAATCGAAGACGTGTCAGTTAATATAAAAACACACGTGCAGAAACAAAATAGTTGCAGAAAATAAAGAAGAAAATATGGCTGAAATATTAAAAACAAATTTTCAAACCAAAAAGCTATAAAATTGAAAACACAACAACCCCAGTACCTGATAGGTGGACACAGGTGGATGCATATATGGGGAAAGGGAGGTTGGTCCAATCATCCGATTGGGGGTAATGCTATAGGGAGAGGAGTAAAACCTGCAGAAAGAGGCACAGATTTCTTAGTGACCACAGCTTAGACCACCACTCCTTGGGGCTATACAAGAGATTAGCATGAGCCAGCATACTGACCCATTCTGTAAGGCTGTGGTTGGATCATAGGTGAGGGTCATTCCTCCCTGGAGGAAGAAAACAAAAGAGCAATGTCATTATGAGGGAGAAACATGAGGTGTTTGGATCCCCCCCTTACAGGCATAAAAAAAAGAAACTATAAAAAACAAAGCTCACAGTCTCTCCATCTCTTGTCCAGGGCCGACCGTTCTGCAGATATTTCCCCTGGCTCTGGCGCTTCTTCTGGCCTCCATCAGCAAATTTACACAGCAAGGGTTCTGACGGTGCTGAACCAGAGGTTTTCCAAACAGGAGATAACACTCAGTTTTCTAAAACCGTTTTAATAAGACTGTTGTCTTGATGCTGAATAAATAAAGACAATCTACTCAGCCACAAATTTAAAAACAAAAACAACAAAAAAAAAACTCCAGAAAACTCACCTTGAACTCCAGGTGGAGTCTTGATATATTTCCCATTGAAATGCTGGATGATGGCCTCACATTTTTCTGTCGACTCCATCCTAAGGGACATATTTTGTGCTTAATAAAACTAGAGAGCCAATCCATCACTTCTTTGAATGACAGCTTCTGCTTGAAAGGTTTCTACCTACAATGACCACCAGAGGGCCCACTCACCCAACATTATACTAAAAAAGTTGCTTTGAACTTTAGTACTCCCATTGGACTTGAGATTTTCTTAAATACACAAAAGGTTACAGCACAACTAGTCAACTTCAGCCAGCTGTCCTACAACAGCGTGTACCTGGCAAAGCCCACTCCTCGACTGGTTCCATTGGCGTCACGGAGGATGCGTGTGGAAATGGCCTGACTGAAGGGCTTCAGCATGTTCTCCAGCTCCTGCTCGTCCATTGACAGCGGCAAGTTAGAGATGTACAGGTTGGTGGGGTCTTGTTCCTGTTGCTAACCACAGAGAAGCCAGAGGGAGGTGAATGATTTGGGGCTCTTGGTTTCCTTGTGACAGAACAACAGCTGAGGCATGACCATAGAAGCGTTCTAAGAAAATACAGCCGCCAGCAAACATTTGGGAAATTTACATAACCTTTGAACAGGAAGTGTGTGAGATGACTGATATTTGGAGGATGTAAGGCAGAGGACAGAAAAAAAAAAAAAAAAAAAAAAAAAAAAAAAAAAAAAAGAAGCAGCAAGAAAAGGTAGAAGGTCTGAAGCTGAAGTCAGATTTCATTTTGGACCCATGAGACGCCTGGAATGAGGTCTGGAGAGAAAAGAGACGGTGAACAAAGTTCTGGCTGGATTTCAGCTCAACTCATTTTAAGTCAAGTGAAATTTTCAGTTCTATTTCTATAGCTCACTATTACAAATGTAATCTGCACAGATCTTCATTACACTCTTCTCTTATTTTCCATCACTTATATTTTATTTCCAAAGGGTTAAAAAAAAGGGGGTCATTGTTCAGAGCCAGGACCTTAAGAGGATGAAAGCAGGCGATTCAGCCACTGTGATATCAAAGCATAATTACATTTCATATGGCTTGCCATCCCTGGATGATCTAAAGCGATTACGTGCTCTCCCTTTCTCTCGCTTGGTGGAGAGAGAGAGAGAGAGAGAGAGAGAGCAGTGACATTTTGGACAAAGACCTTCGGGAACAATCTGGAGAACATCTCACGCATTGTGCTACCAAAAACGTGGTCGTTCCGTTTCCTCGATCATGTTACTAATGCACTGCTTGCATTCAGGCAGCTATATTCATGTGGTAATCCTGACCTTGAATGCAGGCACAGATGCTGGCTCTGTCGGCTTTTATAAACCAGAGAAAATATGCAGCGCTTCCAAATCTGAATTTAAAATGATTAGAAAACATGCTGAAAGAAAGTTTCACTCTAAGCAACTTGAACTGTTTTGTAGGCTCCTCCCCTTCCAATTTCCTTTGTGCCCTGCTTAAAACAAATTTAATGTGACCGACGGTATCTGTATCGCCCTCTAACCATTATGCATATTCATTATCTCAGAGTGCAGATGTGATTAAAAACCTGTAAATGCAGCGCGAGTTAATTTCCATGCCATGAATAATGCATGTGTAATCGCTGCGACCTGCGATGAAGGTGATTTCTCCTTCACCTTCCTCCCTCCCCGCAGTGTACACTAGCAATGAGGCTTGAACCCATGAGAGCGAGCAGCAGAGAAGCCCCAGTTGTGGATTTCATCTGTGAATGAGTCACAGTGAGTCAGAGAGAATTCTGACGCAAACACACAAGTCTTGTTGTAAAGCCGGGCTGAAAGGGTGACTGAAATCAAGTTATTTTGCGAGCAAGAAGCCGTATGAATGTCAGTGATCCAGCTTAACGAGAGATCAGCTTTCCCAGGGCGCCGGTGGTGTGCGAGTCCATGAGAGCGTGTCATAATCCGGTTGAGGCAAGGCTGCTGAAGTGCGTGTGCGATTGTCAAGTGGGCTCTGTGTGTCTGTGGGCGTGCGTGTGACAGGGCGGGTGGCTGGGCACTGTGCCCTGCTGACTGGGGAACTGCTCAGACACTGAGTCAGATGCCACTAGGGAGAACAGACAGGTCCTTTGTGCAGGGAGCTCAAAGAGCAGGCTCTGGGACGTGCTCCCCAAACACCATCACCACTATAAACACATACATACATGTAAGCATCCGTGGACTCTTTGTGCACAGAAATAGTCTTAAAGTGCACTATTATTGTGACAGCGCCGCAGGGTGCTGGCTTCACCTCTGAACAGCACTCTGCGGCGCTGTCACTGCAGAAGTTGGAACATTGCTGATGTTATTTAAACATGTAGGTGATTTATGTTTAAGTTTCCAAATGCCGCCTTTTAATCATATGAGCAATGTTGCATTGAAGCTGTGCAACTTGCTGAACTCAAAAAGCCTGAGGTAAGAACATCCTCACCAAAACAGGGCAGATGATTTTTTCTCTCCCTGTTTAGTAATTGGTGTTTGGATGATTCTCTGGTTTAAAAATCCCTGCAACCCTTTCATTCTCTCTGTTACTTAAACTAGTAACAAAAATCTGACACTAACTAAGTCACTTGATATACAGTCAAATGTCAAGCACATGACATATGCTCCAGCATTACCAGAGGCCCCGTCTGGATGAAGCTGCAGGGAAAATGAACATAAGAATGACCGTTTCTGAACAACATAATGCAGACTGATGAAGCCAGCGATTTTATGTATGAAAAAAGCGGATTTAAGCATACAGGAATATCTCGTGATAGATTTTTGATTTTATTTTATTTTTTTTAAAGAATGGGGCGCTAGAAACAGCAAGAGAGATCTGTTATTTCTTAAGAGGCAGAAAAATCCAAGGAGCAACCTTTTCCCTCTATGATTAATGAGTCAACATTTAATGTGAAATTAATGAATCAAATCATTATTCAACATTTTTGCTGAGACACTGATAAAGTGCTCTTTCAGGCTAAATTAAACTTACGCCAAGCAGTTATAAATTAACCCACCGAATTTTGATACCTCAAGCTGAGTTCTCACCTTGGCCATCTGAGCCTGCACTCCGCCAGCCTTCAGTGCCGTCACTGCCTTCTGAGCAGAGGCTGGGCTATCAAAGTCGACAAAGCCATAGCCTGCAGGGAACAAAATATATGACAGTGAGATGTGCATACTGCAGGAGAGGTGCACAGTTTGAACTCATGAGGTACTCGTGGTAACAGTGTATGAATCTGAAGAGACAGCTGGCTAGGACTGGAATGTGCGTCCCTCTGGGGGACAGATGGAGGACGCTGCCCATATTAAAAAAAAATAAACACACACCTACTCAGTAGGTACAGTGTGAAGCTGACGGCTTCATGCACTTGTCAAACAGCTTTATTGACTTTATCAGCAGTATGCTGTAACCTTGCACATTACCGATACCAGCCATAGATTTCACATCGCACCAACATTTTTTTTTTGGCTTCCCATGAAGTAAAGGAGTGATTTCTATAAACTATCAGACACCAGACCCCACATGATCTTGCTCTTTTATAGATTTCTGAACTTTGGCATCTCGGATCATCTGATCACGGTCTCTTATTTACACGCAAGCCCATTCGCCCAGTCCAAGGTTGACGGTGCTGTGGGCTCAGAGTAGTCCTCTCCTTCTCTGCTGGATTTTTACAGAAACTCTATTCCCTCTAACATGTTCGTATTGGTTATGTTTTTTATTCATTTTCTGTGCAGCGATGTGTAACTATGAGCATTTTCACACATGCAACCAAGCCTGGACCATGTTTTTAAAAAAAAACAAACAACAAAAGCAAAACTGTGACGCAAGGCAGGATGTGTGATACAGTCAGATCTGACAGTGAACCTACAGACACCAAATAGGGACCTGTTGTGCTGCCTCCCCCACATTCTATTAAGAAAGTATCCTGCCTAAATAAAATGAGGTATTTCTCCTCCTCCCACACATTTCAGTAAAAACCATGATGAGAAACTAGTTTCATATTTGTGGTGTAATTTTACCACTTGATATGCTACACAATGATCAGCTGACTAGAAGAGGCATTAGTGAACTGAAAGGCCACATTTCAACAAATATTATGGATGAGCATGGAACAGCTGTGTTTTTTCATTTAATTAAAACAACAACAACAACAACAACAACCCCTCACCTTTGCATTTGTTGGTAGTCTTGTCCAAGATGGCCTTTGTGGACACAATTTTCCCATACCTGAAAAACAGTGAGGTTTGCACTCAGAGGTCGTCCTTCCACTGTGTGTAGATGTAATACTCTTGATAACTAAATTGTAAATCATCTAAAGATTTCAATGAAGTTACACAATCACCTCATCTGATAATAAATCCAAGGCAGGGCAAATTCAGTTAGAAAAAAATGATACTGTCCCGTGGGCTTCTGCATTCTAGGAGGACTATAGATTTACCATATCTCATTCATTCTAGCTCACACACAAATGTCAATAGGGATCATATCTCCAGGGAAATCCAACATGCAGTGGCAAACTGGTAGATATGACTCCCCCCATCAATTTTTTCAGAGATTGCATCATAATTCACCGTAAATATGAAAATTCTACATTAACTACCCACACCCCTCGCCCCACCTAGCCGTAGATACTGCAAATACATAGGATAGTGTTCGACTTGGGCGAATGGTTCTGTGCAGCAGGGTCTATCAATCCCCATCTCTCCAGGCATGTGCATGCAGTGTAATCTGATATGCCTCTCCTTGGCTGTCCTGTCCAATACTGGCTCCCAGCCACACTCTCATTCTACTAACCAGCTTCTCTCTAGACAGCCTTTAACCCTCCACTGGGTCTTAGTGCCCCCTGAAATATAATTCAACTTGCATCTAGTGGCACAGCACCACTGCCTCACTCTGAGAAATCAATTTCATAAATAATTTGACTTTTGTAAGTCAGGATTAGCTGATGACCTGTTAGCTGTAATGTGACAGTCTAACATATTCTTTTTTTTTTTTTTTTATATAAACACATTTAAAACAAACAAAAAATAAAAATAAAAACACAAGCCTGGAAGCATTTCCCCCACTTTTTTTAAATGGCTTAAGGTCATCTATGTAGGACAAGAAGATCAAACAGTCATATAAATTCACATTACAGAACTTCATCTGATTATTCTATTATTATACAATTGATTGTCCCAAAAATCAGAACAGAATTGGGGAAAAGGGCTTTTAAATACGCTGCCCCTGCTTCCTGGAATAATCTGCAGAAGGAACTGAAATGATCAGAACTGGTTACCTTGGGAGAGTTTAAGTCTGTCTTAAAGGAACGAGAGAACAGCTCTTTTACTCAGTGTGATTGTTTTTAATGTACTCTTAATTTGATCTGTTATTGTATATTTTACACATGTTTGTATGGGATATTGTATTTGTTTTAAATGTTATATACCTATGTGGTATGTGACTTTTGTTGCCATGATGCCAGGTCTCTCTTGGAAATGAGATTTTTAATCTCAATGAGATTTTTAACCTGGATAAATAAAGGATTAATAAAATAAAAAAAAAATTCTGTTTGATTGTGCCAAACTGAGGACGGTAAGGGGGAAAAACCCAAACACTTTTCTACCTTGCAAGCAAATCCCAACCTGAATGCTGATGTGGGCTTGTTCTTTGGGTTTTCCTTGTCCTTATAACATGCACGAGAGCATGTTGGGCTGTGTTGACAATCACACATTTTTGATATTTTATCTACTATAACAGAGATATTTCATGTTGCAGTCATTCATTTGGTCTATTTTCTGCAATCCCATCCAATGTGTATAAGCTGGAGGGCCATTTGCCCTCATATGCAAAACCGCAATTTCACAATGCATTTCTGACTCCAAGTGACAAAATGCCACTCACTTGACTGGATGGATATGCCAGCATTGCGTTCCTACATTTGCATATACACTATGGCAGTGCCATCAGCCTGCTTATTCTCACAACAACTAGCATTTAAGTTATGAGCTCTTCATGCTGCACACTTGCTGCATAACCAGAGCGGCAGTAAGGCACCCGGAGACACAAATGCAGGGCCCGGTGGCCAATGGAGTGCCAACCCCCAATCCCATCCCCGTCTCTCATCCCTCACTTGGTACACAGTACATCACAGAGCTTGCATGCAACAACTCTCAGTGTGGGGGAGGGGAGCTCTGGAAGTGCTGCGTCCTCAAAGTATACGCAGATTTACGGTTCCAACTAGAGCAAAGTAAGTCAGAGTCCCTACATGAGTAGTCTTCCTGCTGCTTTACATCCTCATCTACAAGCCGTTACCCTTTTAACTATTATTGGACACAATATCCTCTTTCACTCTAGTTTAACTGAAAATTACATCAGCCTTAATGTGCTCTGCTAAAAGGCACATTTCATGCAGTGATTTTTATCTGCTCCGTAAAAGCAGAAATATGAGAACTACCCCCACAGAACACCACCTGACACACAAACCCTGAACTCCACTCACTCCTCCCCCTCTGACCCCCCCACTACCATTGCCCTTGTTTGTCTTTCCCTTTCCCCTGGGCTTGCCGTTTCCTGTAGGGTTGGGCTGCCTCATGTGAGCCATAGCTTCCAGACAGCTGTAAAATAGCAGGCCTCACCCTCCCTCGTTCAATCTCTCTAGCCCTCTTTTCCCTCCTTTTCTCCCACTACTCTCCTCTGCTCTTCTGGTTCTCATCACCAGGCTCCATAATTCAATTAACTAAGAGCAGATCATTCATCTCAGCCCTGCATGTTTTGATGTCTTCCACTGAAGGCCTAACAAACATATCAGATGGATTGGATGGTGCTGCTGTTTGATGTCTGACTACATGCTGTCCACAACAAAGTTCTCGAAGACTCACAGCCACACTGATGAGCAACATGGCGTGATATTTATAGTGCAGAAGTGACACTGTATCTGGATGACAGGGCTCACTGTCATACTGTATCATGACTAAAACATAAGAGAAAAAATAATCATAGATTAAAAGTGTATGAATGAGCACGAAGAGACAGAATGAATTAGCATGAGAGAGTGAGACTAAACATTCTGTACCTAGTTGTTGGAAAGTCTGTGCTCAGCTATGTCAGGCTGAAAGGTCTTAGTTTGCAGCCCCAGTGATTGTTCGTTTTTCCAAAAAGCCACTACATGATGTGTTAAAAAAAAAAAATGCATGGATAAATGTGGCCCTCTTGTACATTACATAAATACCAAATATGGTATGGTTTAGTGTTGCTGTGCACTTAAGTTGTATGGAAACTATACATCTTCTTTATTTGCCAAAAGTAGAGATGCAAGCCTTTCATCCATGCAGCCGACCAGCCATCACCCACCAGTCACCCATTATAATCTAGTCTGCTCTAGCCGGGTTCATGCTTCCTCAGACAGCCAGAGAAATTTATTGGGTGTAAGTGCACGCTGAAGTAAATGTGTTTTAGGTGACTTACGGCTGACAGAGTTTGACCAGATCCTGGTCTGTGGTTCCTGGGTGGAGGCCACGGATATAAAGGTTGGTTTTGCTCAGCTGCTCTCCCCCGCTGCTGCCGTTACTGCTGCCATTGCTAATTGTGGTGGTGTTGCTGTTGGGGCTTGGGGGAGCCATCTGATGATTGGACGGGGACACATATGTCTGCTGTGGAGGAAACAGAGGGCTCTTTTTAGGTACATGAAATTGGATGTACGCACGGATGCAGTCATTAACTGGAAATAAAAAAAAACAACCAGTTGAGGCTAGAGAGACACAGACAAGATATCAGCATCAATTTAATGCTTAATCTGGCTGGACAGGTCAGGCCAGTCAGATAAATATTATAACAGGTCACTGTGAGGGAAAAACAAGATATAACAAGTATTACGATTACGCAATTTATACTATTTATATGAAGCAAAATATGAGAAGAAATAGTATGTACCATTGTAGTATTTGCAAAAAACAAATTCTAAATAATAAAAGTCAGATTGCATTCATATACAAAGATTCATTCAATCAGCCACATTTACTAGGGTATGCAAAATTAATATGGAGACATCTTAAAATGCCTGTTTTTATTTGTACATTGCATATTTTCATGTACGTTTTGGTGAACTGACTTTTTAACCTCCATCAAAACAAGCATCTAAAGCTAGTTCACGAGTTCTAAAAGCTAGCCAGTGCCTCCTCTCAGCACACTGTGCTGTGGCTGCCATAGAACAACAGAATGGACAGGTTGGCATGAGTATGTCTTTGTGCAGATCCAACTCTACAGGCATCTCTACAAACCATCAACGCAAGAGCGCAGGATTCACAGATGGCACACAACTCGTGTTGGGAAGATTGCTAAAAACAGATGGAAAAGAGGACTTTCTCCAGCGAACAGTGGAAAAGTCCAGTTAGCCAATCAGACTGAATGGCTTAACTTTGTGTACATTAATTCTTTAATTGCTATTCCTGCGTACTTTTTACAGAAGCACCTTTCATTTAGCAGAAGAATGCTGCTAGACAGCTGCATTGGAGAACAATGACGGCTAAAAAAAAAAAAAAAAAAAAAGTGAGTTTACATGCACAACATCCATCATCAAAATCCTTGAGGACCTACAGAGGCCTCTCCAAAACTACAGAACTTGGTTTAAAAATTAAACTATATACAGAAGCAAAGCTGAAAAGCTTAAAAAGACACCCTATTTTTTTTTTTTTTTTTTTTTGCTGTTTTGATGAAGCAAACTTTGTTCACTCTGAATGATACCATTACAGACTCTTTCAGGAAGTTTTATAAAGCATTCCTTTTAGGTGGATATTGACAAAAACCTGCTAAAACTAAAGCTTTCTATTAAGCAGAAATGGGTGATTGCATACATTTCTGAAAACATACTTAAGCTTCCCATCAGCAGCAAAGTGGTTTCAAACAAACAAACATTATACAAGCAACTTCTAAGACCACAGCGGACTCATTTAACTGACACATGACTTTTTTGAATGCCCAGAGTGTTGTCGGTGGCCAGATAGCAAACAATGACAGCTGTATACAGCGCTACTCCAGCTGATCCCATCTTGTGCCAACCAAATTAAATTAGTAGGGATGTGAAGTAAAATGTATGCAAAACGCCAGCTACGCTTGGCCTTGGTGTTGCCTCCCCTCTTACTGCTGGAGGAGGAGGAACAGTTTGATTAACTGAGGTCAGAAGGTCAAACCACAGAGAACAATGGGGTGGCTTGTAGCGGTGGGTGAGTCACAAAATATAGTTTTAATCCATTACCAAGCAACAACACACAAGCCATGTGTACTAACCCTTGCCTAACAGCAGGCATGTTTAAATATCAGAAAGTTCTGTCATCCGACAGCAGCAGAGATCCCAATCCTGCAATAAGAAGGAATGTGATGGATGTATTGGATCGATTAAGCCTTGTATCCAACTCAAAGTAAGACTTTAGCTATATGCGGCATCTTTACTATAAAGGGATTGATCTTCCTGCACCAATGGCTTGTTGCACCTCACAAGGTCACCCTCAGGCCATCAGCTTATTAACAGAAAGGAAGAAAGACAGCTGGAATCAGCCTAATTATGACCCATGTCTTCTTCCCTTCCTTCTTAAATACCAAGGGTAACATTCAACAACCAACTAATATCTCTCCAAAGCTTTTAACAGTGGTTTAAAAAAATGAATGAATGCACATCTATTGAAGATGTGAGTGAAAAATATTTTTAATGCACACCCATGATGACAAACATAAACTCTGTCATTCCGATGCACTTCGAATTTAGCCATTACCTGAACGATCTTTCACCAGACAAACATGCTTAGCTAACCACCACGCTCAACATTACCATACAGGAAGACAACACTGCGGTATGCAGATCTCAGTTTCATAACTGTTAGATCCCTACATTTGTAGGAGTTCAAAATTCAGCTTTGAGTAAACTGTACCAGCCCAGAAATACTGAAACAGTCTTACACACATGGGCAAGAAGAGCAGAAAAACAGACAATCAATGGCTGCTTCAACAAACCACAGTGACAGGACTAATAGGGGTGCACTACATTTAGGACTGGTCACATGCCAGCTAACACAGAAATATTGCCGTTTAAAGCAGGAAACAAGGAACAGGAAGCAAGATGGAGATATCAAAATTTAGTTTGGTGCCATTTCTGTATTTCAGCATTTTTTTTAATGTAACATGAATTCAAACCAAGGGTTTCCAAGCTGTGAAAGAAAGGCTGGAGGGCCTCTGTTGTGTTTTGTTTACTGTAATGACACACTATTAAGGATCAGAGACACATTATGTAAGTGGCTAATGGTACAGCATTGTACATGAACTTGATTATATAGAGTTTGAATTTTTACAGCATTAGAGACTTAAAGATGTTTCCTGTCCGTGGAGCCTTTATTTAAACTATATTTATAGAAACCTCTGAACAAACTAGACGAATATCAAAACCAAATCTTTAGTCAAGCTAACAACAGGCTACAGGCATATAAAATAAATGAAAGGATATGGAGTTTCTCCTAGTACAAACCTTGCTTTATATAGTGATTTATGTGCAAACTTTTATGCTTCCCCACTACTCAGCTGCCTTATGATTTCCAAACCGATATGGAGTCATCCTTCCGAACTTGAAAGCTATCTTTTTATTCGAGCTGAGAAAACCACAGACCCCATTCATCTTATCCTGCTTCTCTAATCTCCCTCTCTTCTTTAGCATCAGTACACTGTTTGTTTTTCCACAATCACAGTCTTTTCTGGTGCTTTCCCTCGCCTTCATGATAAGCGGCCTGCACAGGCTGTCAGGAGGGATGCACCTGCAAAGGCTTGGGGAGACAGGATCCGACGGGAGACCGAGCCCGGGCCCGATTCTGGCAAGCGAAGCCTTACTAATTGGGATCTGAGCTTGTTAGCGGAAAGTGCTAATCCCTCTCATGTGCTCTCCAGTCAGAAGGTAGTGTCTCATTAAGAGCGCTCTGCTAGGCTCCATCTGAAAAGAGGATGGCAGTGAGTCAGCTCCACACCTACTCCCCATCTGCCCCAGTCCCGCTCCAGGTGTTTTGCCACCCATGTAAGGTAATTTCCAATGTAATGGTGCAAACACATGAAAATATGCATGCAAAGGGTAGCCTGTGACAAATACCTTTAATTCAAATGATTAGGAATTAAAAATCTCATTTTACAGGCTACATTTCTTCTCAGTTAATCATTGCACAAAACCTGACTTCCTTGCATACCACTGATTTCCCAGCTGCATGCATGTTATTTGTCAATCCACAACCGCTGACATACAGTATCCGTTTACACTGCTCCTTATATCCATAACAGTGTCAGCATTCTTTACATTCCTCTGCAGCACATCAATACAAGGAGTAACAAGGACCATGGGTTCAAGATTAAAGTTCTTTAAACTGAACTACATTCCCAGAGACGCCACCGTTCGGTGCAATTCACGTCTTTGAAATGTTGATCATGAGGTTATTTATTTATATATCTATCTATCTATATCTCTCTATCTGATTCATACACACGCACATTGAATGAAAAATGCATGAGGATGTTATTTATTTTCACTATATATTAACTAATCAATGCTATCTGCCTATGAACAACTGATGCTCCGTTGCTTCCCTATGCAGTCCCCACTTCCCAGTTACTATACGATTATCTCTTTACAGCCTCAGAAAGATAAATCAGCGCTGTGTGTTCTCACCACAGCTGTGCCAGCAGCATAACTACAAAAAAAAAAAAAAGGGGGGGGGGGGCTACACCATGTTGCAGAGAGCAGCTAAAGACCGATGAGGTGATTACAGTTGGAGGGAGCACAGGTGATTCCTGTAGGGAGAGCAGGTGACTCAAGGACTTTTTCACCCAAGCAAGAACAATGAGTGCTAAATGAGGCAGAACGCATGCTTTTAACTGTATGAGTCTCACTGTAAGACGCTTCAATGCTAAATCTGTTGATACAGAGCATGTTAAAACAAATGCAACATCGGTCAGACACCACATTTAGTTCTTTTGTTTGATTTAAGTTCATATTAATCACAAGATAAGAACACAGTAGCCTATAAAATCCCAGATGAATTAAACTGTACAAGCAAAAATTCATTTTGCTTATCATTAAACGCATATTTGCTTATTTCTATTACCATACAGTAGCCTTCGATCTATGCACAAACTACTGGCATCACAAAGTCGATCATGTTTGCACTACGCAACAACAGCATCTTTTATAAATTGATGATATATTGTATCACAGAAAGACAGATCCATCCCACCTCCTAGGCTAAAGAAACCTTAGGTGCAGTGGAAACGATTTTAGTATAACAGATGCAATCTTTTTATATTAAATTTCTGTTGCTTCAAGCAGAGAAAAAAAAAAAAGACTGAGAAAAACAGCAAGGTGGAAAGAACCACATAAGAAAACCCCTGATGTCCTGCGGCTCGGAGGTGAGACCGATTTGCTCTTCTCTTCCTGACTAAAACCTGGGTTCATCTTCAGAATCAGAATCAGAATCAGAATACTTTATTGATCCCTGGGGGAAATTATTTTAAATTATCTTAACACTTAGACAGCCTGTAAGGCTAAAAGAGAGAAAGTTAAAAAAAAAAAAAAAAAAAGATCAGGGAGTTAATCAAAAGCAGAGGAAGGGGGGGTGGGTGGGGTGTCTCTTAATCCCTCTCTTTTCTCCGCCCTGTTTCTTGTAGTAAATGACACAGACCAGGGGCTGCCACTTGACACTGGATTTACACGTCCCTTTCTTTGTGAAGGTGTGTGTGTAGGGGTGAAAAAAAACTGTGTGTG
This sequence comes from Haplochromis burtoni, assembly GCF_018398535.1. Taxonomy (NCBI): domain Eukaryota; kingdom Metazoa; phylum Chordata; class Actinopteri; order Cichliformes; family Cichlidae; genus Haplochromis; species Haplochromis burtoni. The sequence goes on from NW_024582370.1 coordinate 2,012,909, forward strand.
CATGTCTTCTTTCAGCAAAAAAAGGGTTTCAGTTTGCAAAGCACCTCTAGAAGTGAGCACAATGTCTGAATCCAGGAATTCCAGATCATTAATCTGAGCAATCTGAATTCTTTCCAGTCTTCTTGAGCCAGGAGAGAGAATGACGAGGAAAAAGAAGGGAAAGACGGGAAGCGTTTCAGCTGTTTCACACGTTATTCTGAAAAAAAATGCCGTTTTATAGCGTGCGGGCATATTTTTATATATGCCTATGTAGATAATATATATATATAGTGATGCAAAATACCTATAATACCAACATTATAAATCCAAAAATTGGGGTTAAATATTAGTTTAAAAAAAATGCTGCCACTATCACGAGCAAAAACAAACAACGAAAACTTCAAATCGTTGACTTAAGTAACATTTCCCCGTCACTGCAAACGTTATATATAATCTTTACACATGTGCGAGTTCCAGAATTTTAATTAAGAAAAATCCATACAGCCTGCACAGAAAAGTGGTTGCACGTCACCTCATCAATTACTCATCTCAGTATGCAAAATAATCAACATTTATCTTAAAAACTATTTGTCATTTTACTGAAAAAAAGAGAAAAATCGATTACACTAGACTTCTTTCGTGGGCTCAGTAACTTTCCTTTTCAGTGCCATCAGTAATCATTTGTAAGACAGAAGGGGTGGGGCATGCTGGTGCGCGTGAAAGAGGGAAAAAAAACTTTGCTAACTTGTGGTTAATTCAATGAGAAGAGAACTTAGCCGAATATATGACATTAAAACCCGGCGAATCCACATTAAAGTCAAATATGCTTCGTCTTTATTAGCTTATCCTGAGCCTAGCGTGCCTCCACAACACATTTATAAGCTGTACTGTGTGCAGGCTCGGTATAGGAAGCGAGCAGACGCCGTATCAGAACAAACGAAAGCAAACTGTAGCCTGCTACTATTTCACGAACAACAACGTAACGGGCCCCGTTTTAATGTGTAACAGTTTAAAGAAGAACAAGCAAAAAGCCGGAAACGAACACCGCAATGGCAAGTATGCGAGTTTAAACGTCGCCTGTGATCCACTTTCAAGGACACTGCAGCTTAAACAGCCGAGCAGCTTTTAACTGGAGAGCCAGAGCTCGAACAACACCGCATCGAGAGGGGAAAATGACTTACTTTGAGAAAGACGCGATAGAAGTGGCCGGTGGTGTCGTTATTTACCTTCTTGGTGTTTTTGCCGTTGTAGCTGTTGTAAGGGTTGATTCCTGTCCTTGGCGACACAGAGAGCAGCATTTTTACTCGGCGCTGTGTCCGGAGGAGCGGAGAGTGGAGAGAGCCAAGGCAGTCAGCTGACGTCAGCCAGGGAAATTGAGCCAGGAACAGCGGTAGTGATTGGAGCCGCGTTTCCCAGCACTCTCAGCACTGGGCTATATGCTTATTTATACTGACTTCGTCTCCAGTTGTGCCTTCTCGCCAAATAATAACACCTTTTAGGCAGGGAGATAAATAACCTACCTAGCAGACTTTTTTTTTTGCTTTAACTTCCAGTGTTGTGCTCATTTAAGTCATCCCTCCAACCCAGTATGATTATTAGGAAGAAGAAATGCAGAGCTGCCTGCGCTTAAAGTGCACTTTGAAGAATGGGAATGGTGATTTAGATGAGGTGATCTCCCTAACAGTAGACACTTTTTATTGGCTTTTTCTTTGCTCAAGCCATACACAAGCCCTGGGTCAAGTACCTCTAGTGCATATGAAATGAGGAGGACCAGATCACTGCTACTATTTCCTGAGTTGGAAGTAGACATTGAAATACAGCAGCTTACTGAGATTAAAAAAGAAAAGGGAAAAAAACTGGGACGTGTTGAGATAATGTTTTTGCCTAAGGCCAATGTAGATGGAAAGAGAAGCATTAATTAGTATTCTCCTTAATTATATAATTAAAGTTAGATTGACTCTCTAATAACGTTTTCAGCCATCCCTTCTTTTCTCTATACTTTTGCCAAGTGCATTTCCAAACCTTTCAGAGCACCAGGCCAAATTCCCTAACAGACGTTGACCCTTGTCATCTGAGGAAAATGAAGCCCACACATCAAATATGTTGTCTTACACAATCACTTGTCCCATCCTTGCCTTATTATCTGGCCCTTTTTCTATTTTTCTTTTGAAATTTTACCCCCTAACTTCAACACCACACCAAGATGTACAGGTGCAGTAAACAAACAGCCAGCAGCTCTTTAAGGCTAACTATTACCTACCAGCTCTATGAACCACTACTGCATATTCAAGAAAGTTGGGATCCTGTGTAAAATATAAATCCGAACAGGATGCAGGAATTTGCAAAACCTTTACACACTTTGTTTAACTGACAATAGTAGAAAAACAAGATGGTACAGCTGATGATGTTTACTTCTGTGTAATCTTTTTTCTTTTCTGCTTGAAATAAATTGCTAAACAGTTCAGGGGAGTCCATCAGAAATGTCACTTCTTACTGTGTCAGATCTTTTCAGTGGGTGACAGGTCTGAACTGTAAGCAGGTTACTATAAAACACCAGGTTATTGCACAGTGGAGACATGCTGTTGGAACAGAAGCACGGTTAAGCATTGTCTTGCTGAAATAAGCAAGGCTTTCCCTGAGAAAAACAACTTGCTCCAAAACCTCAGTTTAATGTTTGGTATTCATGGTACCTTCACTGATGTGTAAGATACTCATACTATGTACATTATAATCCATACTCACTATTATATGCCAGTATAGGATCCTGGCATATAATAGTTGCCAATCTTAATTTTTTTTAAACATGAGGCTGACATCTAAAGTGTTGATGTTGTTCTTGAAATAATAAATATCAGCAGTATTTTAATATTTTGTCTTAATACTTTTTTTTATTATTATTATTAAATATGGTGGTTAAATGATTTTCACATCATTGCATCATTCTGTCTATATGTAGATTTTTACAGTCTTTTAACCATGTTCAAACTGGTTACTATTGGTTGCAATTGGTTACAATTCTTAAATCATTTTTACATTAAATCAAATCTTATTTAAAAAAAATTTAAAAATAGGTGAAATAGGCAAGATGATGTCTAAATTATTTGCAAAATTTATATGCAACTGTAGTCACAGAGGGATCCCTCAACAGAGGAGAGGAGGGCTAATATTGATTATTGAGATTAGAAAATGTTGCTATGCCAACTTTTGTGTCAAAAGGGGAAATGTAGTCATTAAATAGTGTGTGTGTGTGTGTGTGTGTGTGTGTGTGTGTGTGTGTGTGTGTGTGTGTGTGTTTAACGGGAATGATCTAATGATAAGTTATTGTCATTAAAAACTTGTTGGACAGCTGGAACTACTAATTATTTCCATACTAATGTATTAAAAATAAATAGAAAATGATGTCAAGATTTTCTAAGTAAAATGAAAATGAGCTCCCACCCTTCTATTAATATATTTTCACAATGCACGATAACTGTTTTTATTAACACGAGCTGCTTGCCATATAAATCTTTTTACCCCCGAGCCTTTTCTTGTGTACTCTGATTAATCCTCATGTTTGCAGAAAACATACGCAACATCAGCTATATTGTTTCTTACCTAACTGTCGTATGTGAATATTACATCTCTGACTGTAAAATTCAGACCGAGCCCGTAAACTTAGGTTGATCTACATGCACAAGGGATTTCATCCAGATTTCATCATGATGGTCTAGTCAGACAGACGGGAGAGGCTCAGCTGAATTCATAATCTCTGTGTCTCTCTCCACCCTCTATCGCTGTCTCCCAAGTATGTGCACGCGTGCAATGTCAAAACTCGATGCATTGGTTGACAAAATAACATTATTCTATGTATGGCATCATTCTCTCCAGCCAGATATTGATTCTTTTTCGACTGGACCAGTTTCAGACCACAACTGGGTCACCCATAGTCATTTACTTCCCCTGCTTAAATCTATGCAATGTTTTGATGTGTGTGTATCTGTGCAAGTACTCAGCCAGATGGGCTGTGAGTTCCACAGAGCTCAAGGACAGTTTGGGGAGTGACTCAGTCAGCAGTGTGCCCGAGCTAGCCAACACACACTGCAAATTCACCAGTAACGGGAATAAAAGGGCCTGTTGGGAAAGAGGAAGGGTTTTTTGGATAGGATTTTCCTCCACACTAAGACAAAAAAAATCATAATTTCATTGATTTTTTTAATGAAGAAGTTTAATCTGCAGTAACCTATTGTTGATTCATATTTCCTGGTAGAATCACGTCAGTGCTGCGTATAACATCTGCATCTACGATCCCTGTGAAAGTAGTTGCTAGTTGGCTGCAATGGGGGAGGGTCACAGATGGGGAGAAGCGAGGTGTGGTGAGTGGGGAGAGGTTGGTGGGTGGTTAGAACACAGCCCAGTGCTGCATGCTTTGCATTCCTCAGGTGTTGTCAGCATTGCTTGCTCAGTAATTACCTTTTAGCAACAACAAAAAAAGAAGACGAAGAAGAAGAAAAGCACAGCGCCACATTCTGCCAGTAAACCAAAGGGCAGAAAACAAGAAAAACCTTGAGGAAAGCTTAATAGGAAGTGGGATGCGTGTGTGTTTAAAAAAAATATGTGCATCGGGGTAAAAATGTGTGGAAAATCACATGCATCTGCAGCCATAAGGCATGCATACATTAAAAAAACGTAGACTGTGGCTAAGTGAGAGTCAGCAGCTTTGTCTATGCAGCAATCCATCTTCTCTCAAGGATACAAGTAATGACTGCAGCCAAGCAGACCTTGGCATGTAAACTAACGGTGTGATACAGATGTACAGATTTGCAATGATGGTGGTGAGTCCTCAGTCACAAAACTTTACTTCTTTTTCAAACTGAGTAAATTTTTGTCTGTCTGTATTTTAAATTTCATCATTTCTCTCGCTCTCTTTGTCTTTTTTGTTTTGTTTTGTTTGTTTCTTTAAGTCAGATGTCATCACTTTCATCACTGACACCATGGTACTTTTCACATAACAGATAGGTTCTCCCTGTCTGGGAATGCTTTTCTCTCTCCCTTCTCCTTTCCCTCCTTTGCCCCGCTCTGTCTCCTTGGCTCACTCGCTGAGAGCTGAGGGATTGTGTGCAGATGTGCCTGGAGAGAAGCCAGCCCTTCTGCCCTGGGAGAACATGTGGTCTGGGAGTGTTTATGCTGGCACTCTTTCAACCTGTCTCCCACACAACATGCTGGCGTCTGTCTTTTTTTAAATGACAATGCACAAATCTCCTTTCACAAAAGGTGGAGGTGACACAAGGGTTTGCAGTAATTGAGTGCACTGACAGACAGGATGTACAGCAAGTTTTTGTTTTTTTTTTAAAAAAAGCAGACAAATTTGCTGGCAGTAAATATGTTTTCCAGAAAAGCTTCAAGGGAGCATTACTGAAATGCATGCAATGCGTGGCTGCAAAACAGTTAAGTTACCACCACAGCATTTCCTTGCAAACCTTCTTTTTATTTATATTCAAGTTTCATGCTTGAACTCAAATTAAATATGCTTGCTTTTAACAGACATCCAGAATTTTCAAGCATGTTTTTCACAGATTCTCTGCATACTTGACATTCTCTCGTGTGATTCGGGCTTTGGGTAAACATCTGTAAGCTGAACACCCCTGAAAAGAAATTCCTATTCTTAACACTGGTGGCAGCAAAATGACCGTCAGTTTGGGCAGCGAAATGCACAGCTGTTGTTTTTAGTACCCATGATGACTGACTGAGTGGGACACATCCACTGCATTACCCACCATACACTTAGAGAAAGAGTCATTTATGAGCATTTTTCGCATTCAGAGGCATTTTATTCTCTTTTTAAACAAGCGGTTCTTTGATCGGACATTTCTCAGATGTTCTATCAGGTAAAATTTACCAACCATTGCAATAAACTGCTGGACTCTATTTTGCTTTGTTAGTGAACTGAGTTAGTCTGCATGCCTCTCTCGAAATCTAAGTTTCCAGTGCCCCCTGTAGGTTTGGATGGTTAATGAACCTATCCGGTCTTTTCACAAATTGAAATAATTAAAAAGAAAGAAAAAGCTCTGTTTAAAAACAGACAAACAACCCAAAGAACAAAAACAACAAAAAAAACAGTCTGTATGTTTTTGGAAATGCGTTTAGTCTCATTGCTCTTTGAGTAAAATGGTGATATATATATATATATATATCTACATATACGTTTTTAAATGCAATTTAATTGTTAACTTTGGTAAAACATATCACATACACATATAAATACTGAACCCCCCCCCACACGTATTTCATAACAATCGCATCGAGTTGTCATTTTTACGTGCCACCAGGGGGCATGATTTAGTAACGAAACCAGAGGTTGACGTCTCCCCCACCCCCTCAGGCTACACGATTTATTGCACTCAGACTTCACGCCTTTGACGTGTAACCTAAATAAAAATGTGATACTGGGATAATGACGAGAAAACCGCGTTTACATTTAAAGGCAAGGTTTTATTTCACTCTTAATTATTTCTTCTACCTGTATAAAGTTAATTACCTTTAAGTTATTTGGGGAGGGGGGTATACTTTAACCCAGACGTTGCGTTCAGCACGTTTTAAAACAGCTTGCCGTTTTTCTAAAATACCAAAACAGAACTTACTGCGTTACTCTAACTTTTTGGAGAAAGAAAATTGAGCCAACATGGCTTTATCAGGGGGACAGCTGCAGCTCCACCTCTCTATCCCACCTCCACGGTTGATGAAAAAGCCCATGAAACAGGAGGGGAAAAAAAAAAAAAAGAGTCGTGTTGGGGCATGCGCAGATGGGTCGTTTCCCTCTTAGTTATCCTTTTTTTCTTTTTTAGAGGAGTCAGTCGTTACGTCACGGACTCATCCACAGTGCTGGGGCTTGAGAGGCTGACCATCCACTCATGCTGCCACAAGCACAGGGAGACGTTGGCGCTTAGTCGGGAAAAAAGATTTTTACCATTTCATTTTTCTTTTTTTTTTCTTTTCTTTTTTTTAAGTTTAGCACGGAATGAGCTGAACGGAGTCGGCGGCTGCAGAGCTTATTCTATACCAGCGGACGATTCTGGTGGCATGGTGTGGTGAAACAGAGACCCCAGCAAGCACAGGGAGACAGAGGGTACACTGTGCATCATGTTTGAATGCCGATAATCAATTAGAAATATACATGACTGTGCTGCAGCATTGCCTATAGCCTCATCGGGCTGTAGCAAGTCTCCCTTTATTGCAGAAGCCCGTCTCGAAGCGGCCAGCGTGCCGGACAATCTCACCCGGACCACTGAGAGGGTTCGGATGAGGTGGCTGCTTGGTTTTAGAAATCCGGCCAACTTTTTCATCTATTCCTTTCTAACCAGCAGTGCCATCGGGCAGTTCATCAGGAGATGGCGATGAGGTTGTTTTACTTGGGATTTATACTCTGCTTGGAGATCGCATCTCCTAACGGCGCGACCGTAGGTAAGAAAGCCTGTTGTGTTAATCTTGCATTGTGATACTCGAGAAAAGCATGAGCACTTTTTTTCCTCCCGTCTGCAAAGCATCTGCGCACAGGCCTGCGTTCACCAGAGTTGGAGCGAACACCATGAATAGGTTGCCGTGATAATAACACAGTGTGGCTCCTCGGAGGAGGGGGAGATCGATCGTTTTTGGGAAGCCTTTAAACGAGAGAAAGTAGCGCACGGATAAAGCGGTGCTGTGGTTGTTTTTGGCCTAAAATCTGGCTGCGTTTTTTTAAGCAGAGCCCCTGTCTGAGCAGACAGAATGGGCCTCCCTGTAAGGATAGGAGACAGTCAGGTTAGTCATGCTAGAATATGAAGCAGGTAAAAGGCTATCACAACACTGGCACGAGCGACCTATTTTCTCACTGAAGACGGGATTTCTCACTGGCTGTGTCAGAATGCCCAAATCCACCTTGCATTTAATAAAAAAGAGAAATAAAAGATATATATGACATCTTACGGTTTTCCATTCAAACCAAGTCGGCTGGGTTTTTTCTTCTATTCACCAAATCGGTACAGCACGACTTCAGTATCAAACCTGTGGGGAGGCATCGTTTAGGTCAGTTTACATGTTTGTTTTCAGGTACTTGCCACAAACGCAAACATCAGTTGTGTCTGCTTGCTTAATGGCGCGGCTTGCCCCGACGTGTAGCGTTTGGAGATGCCTGGAAATCACAGTGTTTGTGACAGCCAGGTCCCGAGTGATAGTGAAACGAACAAAACGTGCATTTATCCTGTTAAGTCTCAGCTCCACTACTACTCCCCACATTTTTCCCTGATGGCAACAATGAGCTATCAAATGCGCCAATGCTCTTGTGAGAATGCATTGCAGACCTGTTGAGCTGACAGCTTTCCCTTTTTTCTTAAGTATTTTCAGATATCTTCTTTCTTTTCATATTATATATTGAAACTACACTCATATAATATAAAACTCATTCACAGGTGGTGCCATCATCCGCCTCTGGCCTGTTTATTTCTCTAGCGTAAGCCTACTTGAGTGCCCGAGAGTGAAGTAAGGCATTAACATCTGTTAATGCTACAGAGGTCCGCTCATTGTTTGGAGTTCTTATATAAGTTTCATCAGATTTTTTTGAGGGAGGCTGTCCAGAGGGAAAGGCATAGCTGAGGTTACAGGAGGGGGCAAGCTCCTCTTCCCCCTCCTCCATCACTATGTAACATCTGGACACAGGGAGGAGACCATTAATCCAACTTAAATGTGACTAAGGAGGAGGGGTGTTGTTGCTGAAGAGCTGGGACGGTGTAGCAAAAAAAAAAAAAGGGAAACAGAAAAAAACTTCACCAAGAGTCACATAACAATGAAAAATGTGATAGTCTGAAGTTAGCACAAAAGTTGCATCACAGGGAATCAGGGATGGAAACCATGGAGCTATATGTGTCTTATGTCATTATTAGCAGTTGATTTAGCTGAGGAACTGTGTTGGGCCAAGGGGAGGGGGGGGGAGCCCTAAGGCAAAGTTTTAAATCCTTTTTCTTATAGTGAGTGGGGAAAAATGAACAATTAATCATCTGGACAGATCCCTTTGTTACTGATCTTCTAATGAATCCACGAGTTTGTTGGAGAGTATGAGGAGATACAGGCTGAATTTGAATTGATGCGTGCTCCAACTGTGTGATCGCTATGGCTGTAGCAAATGGATATTTTCATTAGTGATCTGGCATTTAAAAAAAGAAGAAGAAGAAGAAGTCTCTTACACAATTTATAGATCCCAGAATGTCTCATTCAAATGGCTTGTTTAGTCCATGTCTCAGGCCTAAACCCCATTGCTGTTTCAGTCAGAGCAAACAAGCAAAAAAAAGCAGCAAATTCTAACATTTGAGAAAATGGAACGTCGTACGCTTTGTGTTTTGTGTAAAAGAAGTAATCAGCTGAGATGTGAGAAGAAGAAGAAAATTGAAGCCCCAGGTTTTTAATCGATGGTTTTCTTGGGCTGTTTATCAGTGTGGTTTTTAAAAAATCTAAAATAAACCAGCTAAAGTTGCCAAATCGTGTTAAGAATTTTTAACAATCTTCTGACCTTTTAATAGTCTAAGTGATGAATCAGGAATATATGTGGCAAACCTAACTGATTAATTGGTAGAGAATTGGCTAATCATGTCAGCTGTAATTGACATTACAGTAAATGTAGTTTAGAATTAAACAGGATATTACTTCATTATCTGATTCCTTTTTTTAAGGGTTTTTATGTTTCAAAATAACAGATTTCATCATGCTAAATGATACAATGTTAAATAAAACCTTAGATATTTTGAACCAATTATCCTTACAGCAACACTCCTGTGAGGCCAAAGATATTGAGAAATGTTTAAATGTGGGTCAGAGGCAGAAGGGGTTGAATTCCTGCGGAGTCTAGAGTGAATTTGCCTGACCCTCGTAACGAGACCTTTTCCTCTGAGCTGTCACTGGAAACATCTGCTGGAAAAATTTGGCATCCTTCGTACAAATTCAACAGATAATAGAACTTGGATTGCTCTCTTCAGCTCCTTTGAGTGGAGGTCACTGGGGAGTGGGTTTTGTAACTTTGTACACCTGAGAATGACTGTTGACTGCAAACCCATCTGCTGTAGATATCCCTCAGAAAGATTTCCTGCCATTCAGAGTCTTGTCAAAGAGAATTAAAAAAAAAAAAAAAGAAAAGTAAAAAGTAGGAGTAAAATAAAGCCAGATGTCCAGACTGTATACATTCTTTGATTTCTATGTGAAATTTAATGTAAAGCTTATGTGCAGGAGGTTTTGCATTCTTGTTCTTCTGGTTTGAGCAACAAATATTTGCGAAATGATGATAGCTGAAAGCGGTGTTCCTGATTGTTGTCGGTGTGAAGATCCACTTTTATCCTCCCACTTCCTGCGCTGCATCGCAGTCAACTGTGACTGGAAGGTAAAACGAGATTAGCACAACTGTCTTCACTGTTATTGGCCACATATCGAAGGAGTCAGACCACAGTGTTTGTTGACTTTGAATAGCAGGGATGTGCTGTAATTGGTGTTTTCTACAAGTTACATCACTGTTTATTCTGTTCGGCTTCTAAAACCACAAAAAGAACCGGATTGGCTTTTTTAGCCAAATAGGAAGTGTGGGTTTGTGGTAATTAAGATCTGTAAGATATACTGGTTTTTTTGCTTTGTTTTGTTTTGGGGTTTTTTGCGACAATTGACTCAGGCAACGTGTTTTAATTTGCTTTCGGTTCCCGTCCAGTGTTACTATGATAACTCTTAGAAATGTCATATTTTTTAAACCTGCAGAACATGAACAAAACTGCAAAAGATTAGAACTTTTGTTTTACATCTGGCACAGCTGTGAGACTACTGATCCTACAAGCTGAACACGAAGCTTGTCAGCTTTTGTTTTTTTGTTTTTTTTAGAGACTTCCGATTTGTGTGTCAGTATTGTTGGCATGCACGCTAAGACGTTGGCAGCGTTACTGTCTTTGCGCTTGACTAGAGATCCGATCGATCGCAGAGACACTCGGCTGCTGTCACACCTGGGAAGAGGAGCGGATCTTTATACATGAAGATAGCGTCCCAATTTCATGGCTTGCTGCAATTTATTAAACTTGTTTACTTTAGTCTCAGTGGTTTTTTCCACTGGACGGTGACAGTACATGCAGAAAACTTTCATGGCATTCATGTGTTGAGATGGCAAAGGCACATCTACTGCTAGTTCCATAGTATGGTGTTTTACACATTGATCTTACAAGAGTTCCCAGTTCAATGCCAAAAAGAGTCACAAATCCCTTTAGGATTGCATCAGGAAGGGCAAAAGTACAAGCACTTCTCATGATGTTGTAGGAAAAATAATTAGCGGTGGTCTTGCTGAACTCTTGTGTAACTCTTTTAACCTGTTGCAGTTTATTCAGAGAATACTTCGACGACTGAACGCTAAGTGTAGTATTTGACTTTAACTGTTTTTGCAGCGATCCATAGCTTTTTATGACAAGTTAAAAAAATTAAAAAGCTGTGTCCTCCTGTTATTCTGAAGGAAATTTATAATTGAAACTTTTATTTACAAGAGACAACTGTTCATTAGCTTTAACTAATCAATGCTGGTGCTGAGGTACCAGCTGTGTTTTAACATCTTGAGAACATTTTGTGAAAACACACAAAAAAAGTTGGGATTTCACAGCCCGGATTGATGATTTCACCACTAACAAAGAGGTCATCTGTTGAGATGTGAAGTGGATGACAACTCATTTGTGTATTGTTTGTGACTCATTCCAGGCATTTATTGAGCCAGTAACATCCCCCCTCCTGCCTCCTTTAGTCTAATGAGGGATTCATAGCAATCCAGTCACATTAAATCAAAGAAACAATCATCTTCCAACTCATGTCAGCCCTCTTGTTTGTGGCCATAGTGAATTGGTTCCTTATTCCTACCTTTCAGGATTTGCAAGCATCTGACTTGCAGCGAATGCCTCGATTTATGTGGTCCAGCATTAATTTCTAGCTCGCAGATTCTGTTTTCATAACTGCTGAATCTGGGTTGACTTTTCCTCTGTGGCTTCACGGAGCCGTGTTCTGCAGAGACTACAGGGTTTAGAAGAGCTTTCGTTCGGCAGACTCTGAGCCTACTTACATTTTCTTTTATATCCATCAATCAAATTAAGTCAATGCATGTCTTCTACTGCATTGCATTTTACTGCGCAGGCTTTTGAAAACCTGCAGAGCCTCATCGGGTTACATGTGAGGTCAAAGCTGTAGACTTTTGTTGTGCAGTGGCACAACAACAAGCCTCTTAGGCGCTAGAGAGAGGCTAACTCTGACTCGGGCTTCTGCTGTTCGTGCATGTTTAGCCTCAGTGAAATGCCTGGTGTGGTTTAGATTTTGAATAGCCAGTGGATACAAATTCACTGTGAGCTAGTTTAAGTGCTTCAGCACAAAGCCGAGTTGTTGCTGCTTCAGTGGCCTGTGAAGGGCCTTAGGTTAGATTGTGTTTATCACCGTTGTATTGTTCTGTTCTATACATATGAGGCTGTACTTTATTTTCCACCCTCTTCTCACTGAAAGTGCACTGATTTTGGTTAGAAGAAAATGCTCTCTTCCATCTGAATAATTAATGGAATCCAAAAAACATTGGCTACTTGATTTTCATTTTTTACACATAATGCAGGGATTCTTGCTTTGACTTTCTGCTAAACGAAGCACAGAAAACTCGCTTTAAATGTGACCTCAAGGCTCTAATTACAGCCTGTAGTTGGGTTGTGTGTGTTTTGGAGGTTTTTGTTGTTGTGTGTTTTTTCTCTCTAAGCTGCTCTGAAAGGTTTGTGCGCCACATAGAAGGAGCGGGAAGGGCCGACGTGATGGGTGATGAGGAACAGCCCTGGTTTCATTCCCACTTTCTCATGTCACTGTCATCACACCTAGTAGCCCAACTGAGACCCAGAGGCCCATTTATTTTTTCACAATAAAATCCATGCTCTATTGCTCAGCCTCAAAATATTCCACAAGGGCATTGATCGGGTTGAACTCTGGGATGTGCTCAGTTTCAGATGCATGCTTGTGAAACAAAACTGCCTTTTAATATATCAAGCTGTTTGTTTTTTGTGCCTATATAGGACAGTCCGTATAGCGGTGATATACTGTTTTAACTATGCCGAGCTTCTGGTACACAGCAGTCAAACTGAACTTTTTTAACCCTTTGCTAACAGGCTAGCAAAGAGAAACAACCAGTTTTTCTCTGGAATTCAAAATGAAAACTGTAAGGCTCCTTTAAAGTCTAGCTGTTCATCTGTAACTGATTGTCTTTTTGAGGCAAAGCTATACATATGAAACCAATTAGAAGGTGCTGGAATGTGCTACATGGATCTGGAGTTGATCTGTACAGCACGGATGGCCATATTGAGTCAGACAGATTGGGAGGGACGAAATTGGGTCAGTGTGGTGCCCCAGCTGGTGATAGTGTCTGGAGGCCTCCATCACTTGGCAGCTGAATTGGTGCCACAGCACCATTTACTCACCACCACATCCTGTTCCACCCAGCGAACTTTCTCTCAACCTTAAAGTTTTTGGATTGGATAAAAACAAAGCAACACGTATATTTCATCTTTATAAAAAGCAAAACAAAAAAGGAGTGAAAATACTATATTCTTGTAAGGCACTCGGGAGGGATGTTTCTAGAAGAGCCAGGCTCTGTATACATTCAGGTATTTCCTCATTCGCTCGTATTTAATGCTTTTTCCTATGTACCGTGCTTGGGGGCAAGTCAGTGTGTCCTGTTTAGACAGTGCAGAGCTTTAGCTGCTCAGCATAAGGAAGTACAGTGTGGCCTCATACAAGTGATTGTATGGTAGAAGTCAAAGCCAGTCAGCCAAATGGAGCCTGAGCATCCACATAGGAGGAAGTAGCTCAGTGATTTAGAGCATTTTGTGGGTGTCAACACAGCATTTGTTCAAAAACCTTTAGTGACAACAGTGTGGAGGATTTTGTGTCAGACAGTCATGCTTAGTCCTTTGGTCTTTCCTCACAGCACCAAGGAAGGAAGGTGCAGTTAAATTATATCAATGAAGAAAAATGAAATGTGTGGTATTTGCTCAGTTGCACAGTTAGTTTTCATTGACTATTAACCAGAAGAAAACTCTTGAATGTTGTTGTTTGTTTGTTTTTTATTGGTAAGTAAAATTGCATAGCACACAACATCACAAATATCAAGGTAGAATTGGTCTCTAATTTCTAATATTTCAACCTAGATCTTCATTTAGTGTCCGTACAGTTCTCCTTCACCCCCTAAGAGGTTTAAATTATTGATTTTTTTTTCCACTTCTAGCCTTATGTTCACATGGAAAGCTTTTAATATCTTTCTCTCTACAAAGATCTCTTCAGTAAAATACATTGTCAGTGCAACAGAACTGAACTATAATTAAATAATAGACTTTGTTTATGTGGAAGCTTTTTTTTCTTCTTTTTTTAAAAATGCTTTAAATAACAGCCGATAAATATTTTTGCACACAGTGTAATTTGTCTGCAGAAGCTTGTTTTCCTGTAGAGTTTCCAAAGTTGCAAAAACTGAGCAATGGTATGAAGTTCTAAACTCTTGAGGATTTCACGTTAGGCTCTGAAGGTTATTTTTCTCATGTTTCTCTCTAATTAGATGCGTTTTTGCTTTAGCAGATACCCACAGGATGTTTTTTTTTCTCAAATTATCTTTAGCGTGGAAGGATGTGGCTGTCATACCTGATCTTTTTTAAAGTTGTGAAAAACAGAAGGAGTTGTTGTTGTTGTTTCTTTCTAAAATGTGATATTCCTCTTGTTTTGTGGTTGCAATATATTCGATGCTGTTGAATTTTCTAGTATTTAGTCACAGAGGTTTTATGAAGTTGCTGTTAAGCTCTGCCAGGAAAAGCTTTCGTTGGAATGGCATTATCGGGAGGGAACTCTGTTGAACACTAGCCTTGTACAAGCTCATGAAAGTAGAGTATATTCATTGATTCAGGAGCCTAAATAAAAGGTGTACACATGACTTTTTTTCATGTGAGTACTAGTACTTTAACAGCCCAGTTTAATTTGGACCCTCACCTACCCACCCATCCCCAAAACTGGCATTAGCTGTGGAAAAAAACAATGACTTTGAAGCCTGAATTAACAATTCACATCTCTGTTTGAGATATTTCAGTGGGCTTTGAAAAAGCACTGCTGAAGGGGAGGGTTGCCAGTCTTCCTCTCCTTCTCCAACCCCTCCTCAGCCACAACCTCCAATTAGACTCGGAGGTTCTCCCCTCTGCGGTCATTTCATGCTGGTGTGTAAAGGGATGATAAAATTAGATCCCACAGAATTTTATTTCCAGTTTCATGTCAACTCACAGGCAATAACTGGATCAGCTTAGCTGCTTCACACAGCATCTAAAGTAATACCTTAACATAGAGGAGGTTTCAATACTTCAATTCATTTCAGCTCAGCTCAACCAGTGACGCTATTTTTGGGGTGTTGGCTCTCTAGATAGAGTAAATGAAGACATATGAGCACAGGCTAATGTGTGTTTTTCGCCATCCAGAATGCACCAGGGCATCAGTAGGCTGAAAGAAAGCAAAAGTAACAGGCTGGCCTCAGGCCATGGCTAGCTTCCATCTCTCATGGTCTCTGTCCATTCTTATACTGCTTCCCTTTCTCACTCTTATCTCAGATTTAGCCTCCTATCGGAGCCTTGTGACATTTAACAGATTCTGGAGTATGATGTCTTAAAGCTACATTTAAGTCTTGTTCTTCTGCACCACTTGAAACTGTTTTTAAGCTTTCCTCCAGCCTTTGTTTAAGAAGAGAGAAGAGAAAAAAACTCAAGGCTGTAGCTCTGCATTTTAAAATCTAGCACTCTCTCTTTATCTCCTTGAGTATCAAGGTGTTGCTGTATAATGGGAGTGCTGCAGTTTGATCCCTGCAGCCCTTTAGATTCTTATTGTAGTACAAAAACATGACACTCAGAAGTCTTATTGCTTTACTTAAACATACATTGTCCGATGGAGAGAAAGAAAAGTCCAGTTCCAAAGCCTTTAGTCTGACAGTCAAAAGAGACGTGATTGCAATGATACACTAGCTCCGCGCTCTCTTGTGATTTCAGTCACATCCTGGCCCGCTTGCGGTACACCCCTCCACCACTCACCCCAAACACCTCCCTGCCTGCCAAGTACATAGGGAGGCAAGTCATCCAGGGTGAGCGAGGGCTCAGTCACTGCAGAGAATCACAATGAGACTGTTGGTGCTGTCCTTCCCAGAGCATTGCTGCACAACAGTACAGTAACAACAACCATTGCAGTCTCTCTCTTTTTTTTGACCACTCACATAAAAGAAAGCAATTGCTTTGTGCTTTTCTAGCTGCCCATTTTCACTCTTCTGTATGCTGAGAGGAAATGTTTGCACAATTTCAGCTTTCTCAAGGTTAACTAATATATTTAAGAATAATGATGAAAATTGAGTTTAGTACTATAAGCTTAAATGAGCTAAATTACAAAAACTAAACCCTGGTGGGGACTTGTGCTGTTGCTAGTAGCAGGGGTGTCTGAAATTAGGAAGCCTTAGGTGCCCCCACCCCCTTCTGTCTGTCTTTGGTTAGGTTACCTATGCTGTACTGTTCACTGCCAGGTGAAGAGAATCCCACTGATACTGTGTGATATATTTAACCTAAATGTTTTTGTTTAGTACAAAATTAAAAAAAAAACCTTTCCTGCACTCCGAGCAAAGTTATTATTTTTCTCTTTTAAGTTGGGGAAGAGCGAGGACCAAATATAATATCAAAATTGTTCCTGTGGCTTGATACCACTAAAATATGTTTTCAAGCCTCTTGCTGTAGGTAGAGCTCTGTGTGACATGGGTTTTTGTAAATTCAAACATGTCAGCACTGTCAGACTGCTGATGTGTCAGGAGCATTGCTGTGGTGTGGCTAGCCTGTGTTGTACGCCTCAGCAATCTCTGCTGACTTGCTGCCCAGGACTACCGTGTTCTGCAGTTTCCCATGGGTCAGGCAGCGACCCAGGGGACCCATGTGCCGTGGCCCAGTTGTGCTTGAGCCAGGACACATGAAAGAGGCTGTATAGTGAGAATTTAAAACAAAACAAAACACAGCTTCAATAGTAATTTAAAAATAGTAGCATGCTGTTTCCTCTATTGCGGAAGAAAAGGGAGAAACAGCAAACAAACACAGAAACGCTGTTGGTTGTGGAGCTTTTTTTCTGAATGCCTTTTTTTTCTTTTCTTTTTAAACTTTGAACACAAAAAGCACAGTTGTAACTTTTTCATGTTGCTTTGCCGGCTGAGTTAGGATCTATGCGGTTTGAATTGGGAAATTAGAGTCTGTATGGAGGAGAGTGTTTTTTTTCTGCTTCCATTATAAAAATAAAGTTAGTCTGAGGTTACCAGTATTAGAATTTCATTCATTTTTAATGTGATTTTTTTCTCTAAATTTTATGATTCTATGACCATCACCTTTCTTTCCTGCTTTTCTTTTTCAGCTCCCAGCTCCAAAGCAGACGAGCAGCCCAAGACTTGCAGCTCTAAACAGTTTGTATGTAAGGACCAGGTGACCTGTATCTCCAAAGGCTGGCGCTGTGATGGGGAGAAGGACTGTCCAGATGGCTCAGATGAATCTCCAGATATCTGTAAATATTCTACATGAACAGCTACCAAAACCTGTGTGTCACCTGCAGTAAGGTTGGGCGATTGGACAAATAGATTGACTATCGACGATGGGCTGAGGCTATCGATCGTTTTTACAAGGGCGATTTATTTATTTGCCCATGAGTAAGTTTGCTTATAATGTTGGTTGAAGCTAACAGAAGGAGTCAACAGAAATAAATAATAGCGCTGTTTTAACGGCGCTCTCCACAGCTGCGAGCAAATGCACCCTCCTGAGAGTGCAGCAGCGATTCATTTACTCAAACTCATAACAGAAAGAAAGGACGACAGTCGCCTGTTTTCAGAAAAAAACCAAAAACATTTTATTTAAATAAAAAAAAAACACAACGGTGGGGAAGGAAACAAATAGAAACTTGCTTATTTTTTCCAGTATAACCGTGTTTACAGGCTGTTCCAGTATATGTCTGTCTTACACACTCAACCAAACAACAAATAAGTTAAAAATCAAAATGTCTCTTCCAGCCAACATTTCCGTGCCATGTGTGACATCAATGGGAAACGTTTTTCATGCATTTTCCACCAAGCCAATTAGGTTGTCCATGTTTGGACTTCTTTTGTGTTCTAAGCACGCAAATCAGTCTGTGCATGATTACATTGCTACGCCCATCAAAAAGCCTGTGCATGCGTAAATATATCGCCTATCATCAGTTTATTGGACTGACAATTGTCGGTTGGAAAATTCTTACATATCACCCAACCTTACCCTGCAGCCATATTACTGGTACTTTCCTGCTTTGGCCGGTGCACTGTAATCAAAATGAGGAGCCTTTTGGAGAAAAAAGTGACCTTTTTTATAGCCCATGCCATCACGGTGTATTTTCTGCATATGATGTAAGACATCAAAATGAC
Source organism: Haplochromis burtoni (assembly GCF_018398535.1). Lineage (NCBI taxonomy): Eukaryota > Metazoa > Chordata > Actinopteri > Cichliformes > Cichlidae > Haplochromis > Haplochromis burtoni. Next base: position 2,031,354 of record NW_024582370.1, read on the forward strand.
TAGCCTTAAATGGCTTTGAAGACACAGCAGTGCAATGTTCAGACAGTTTAATTTAGGACTGAATAAGGAAGCAGGTTTGTCTCTTTCTGCAAAGAATGCTGCTCGGCTGAATTATGGCTCTTCTAATGTGGCCTTGTTTAGTCTGAATCTTCAGGGATGTGTCTGCTCTTGTCTGGACTCTTGCGGGATCTGTCCCAAAGACTCTTGTCCCAACCACTCACATCTAACAGCTTCTCCATCCATAAACTCTCTCTGGTAAAAGCCTTCCTGCTGTTTATATGGAGACGCTAATGATAATATTATTGTGCCACACCTTACATCTCTCATAGGATTCTCACCGTATACTGGCATGCAAAGGCAAGGCAGTGACTCGCAGCGTTAACGGTCCTAGTTACTGTGGATGTAATATAGCCCAGCAGTAACGCACCACTACTCATAGGATGCTGTGATCTCCTATATGTAAAAGTGCTGAAATGGAGAAAGTCAAAATTAGCTGGTAGTCTCATTTTCCTTTCCTATAAAGTAGAAAGAAAGAAGAGATGATCGGTGTCTCATTCAAACTAAAAAGAAAGGATTCTCTCATCTACTTCATCTGTCACGACCCCATATTTAAAGAGTCATGCACATTTTACCGTGATAATTTACTGCTAACAGCCAAACTCTTTCTTTATTAGTTTAGCTAAGGACTTTACTTTTTTCTTTTTAAAGGCGTTTTGGAAAAACAAAACTTGTGTGGTCCACCTAATTCATTCTAGCAAGATGCAGTTATTCAATTTCTGCCCTTTTCTACCATGCAATTGAACTGAGTGAGGTCTGCAAAGCTCTTATGTAATTTTGGTGACACAAACAATGGTGTGATTCATCTTCTGCAGGGAGAGATGGAGAGCAGGGTTTCACCAGAACATCAAGATATGTTCTGCTCAATTACCCGCTTCCCATGGGCTCTACGCTGCCTCTCGTTTTATCTTTTAGTTAAGGCGCTTCTTTACTCGCATTTGTTTTTTTTAAAGCATCCTTAATAAACATGTTACTGCAGTAAATGCACGTTCTCGCTGTGCCGCTCTGTGTTTGCAGTCTAATAAGTAAATTAAAGGCCGGGCGCCTTTTAAGTATCACAAAGAAAGGCGGCCAGACTGTGATTTTATCCAAAGTCTTTTAGTTGAGCCATCCATTAAATTTGAGTAGTGTTTAGAATGGAGGGCTGCAGATAAAGCTACAGAGCGAATGGGCCTGAGCCAGCAGAGATGGAGTCAGAGACTCTGAAAGAGTATGGCTCTAAAGGTTATTTAAAATCCTCCTCTGACTCAGAGGAATGGAAAAGTCTTTTTCCCTTTATCCTGGCTTTTCCATTCACAGGGCGAAACAGTTTGCAGGTCATCGGTCTGGTTACTCCCCTACTGGAAAGCATCATAGGATGATCTGTGCAGCTGGCTGTAAACAAGGCTGCTCACAACTGAGCTGTTATGGAAATGGTAGATAAAAAGGAAGGCAATGATCCATGTGAAAGGGCTGAAATCTGGATTAGGTGCAGAGGCTTTGTTTAGGTGCACTGTTTTTATGTCGAAAAGTTCACTGTATCCTGTGTTTATCCACTGCTTTATTTTATCAGCTTCAACGTTTACAAAAGCAGTCTAACTTTTACTTTCAAACTTATGTTGATGGCAGAGAATTACGAGAAGTTCCCCTCTCTCTAGACTTGCGTTTCGACATGCCTCCAAACCACAGTCTAATTTTGTGTGTTAATGTTGACGCGAAATAGAGTGGTGCACGCTACTATAATTACGACATTATCTACCGTTTAAGTTAATTACCATCTGCACACTTGGTCTACAGAGAACACTTACAGGGATATCGGCTTAGAAAAAAAATCATTTCCTCCCAATCTTCCCCTTTTTCTTTGCTTTCTAATCATCTGCTCCTTGGCTGTGCTTCTATCCCGCTAAGGGATTGCCCCACAGTCTGTCCATCCTGTAAATCAAACAGTGACACTGCAGGCAGTGCACGCAGCCACATATGAAGCTTTTCAGAAGTTCAAGTAAGAATCTGCTTGGTTTATTCTACTCATCCTTTTGCTTGTTTCTTGACACCGGTCCAGCTAATTGGACTGATGCATGTGTCGTTTCTGCTGAAAATTACACCTGCTTTGCTTACAGTGATCATGAATTCACTTGCTATCAGAGTGTGTGAGAGGGGAAGTCGTAAATGTGTGTATTTGTCTGGATCTTTCATCTACACCAAGTATCCTTTCTGGAAGTAAGGGTGCTCCTCAGTATCATACTGTCTGGAGGCCTAATTGCCTGTCATTTCCAAGCCACTCATCTAGGCTGTAATTATGTTGAGAAGCTAAAGACGAGCTTCACCCACAGTAGCAGGGTAGTAACACTGAGGCGCTAGCTGTGACTGGGGTGCTAGCTTGATCCAGGTGGGGGTGTCAGTATTGTGAGTTAGCGTTATTAGTCTGAAGGCTTATTTATCGCAGGGGCATTGAAGCTGAGTGGTGAGGCGGTCCATGTATGAACATGTGGTTTTTGGAGGCGGGGTGGGAGGGGGTTGCACATGGAATTACGCAGGCTTTCGGTGTATGGGCCAGTGTACACCTCCCTCTCAAACATCCATCATGAGGTTGCCTGTACAGACTCCTGTCTGTCAGTGTGACCCTGTTAGCCACTCCCAAGGACTGCACTGGTTCCCCCTCACTGCGTGGCTTCAGTTCAGTCCAGACAGGCCATTTCACCTCAATTACATACAGGCTTAGGTCTCAGGAAGTCCCTGACATGTGGCCTCGGGGCAGGAGTTTGTACTCTGTGTGTCTCGGTGATGGTGTTCTGTTTAGGACTGCTGCCTTTTAAATGTTACTATAGGTAGTTGTAAAACGTTGCAGAATTGGCCCTACCTGGCAGATATAAAGTGGTCAGGGACGGGTGTTTGGGCTGTTATATCAATGCAGGCCTTTAAGTGCATAGAACTGATGCAGTGTGGGATAAAGAGATGTGGATAAACGCTTGCTATCACGCTGTGCTTATTAACCATCCAATTTACCTTTATGCTTGTGCACACACTTCCACAGTATTTCTTAGAATACAAAGGTTTATATAACTAGTTAGTACCACAAACAAAAGTAAATCCTTTGAGACATCGTTACTCGCACTGTCACTGACATTCATTAGTATTCCTGCTGGTTCCGTTCAACAGCAACAGCAGCTTTTTTTGGCACTTTTCTTTTTTAGTTTTAGAGGGATGGGGAAAGCATTTCACCGAGGTCTTGAGATTTTACAGCAATAACTGACTGACTAATCTTTTTTTATACATGACAATTATAGCTTTCATTTCAAGCAGTCCTGGTTAGGGCTTATAGAGGATGCTGCTGGTAAAATCAAAAGTGCTGTGTAGTTACTTTGCTTCCTTGTCACAAGCACTTGCTCTAAAAAGAAGGGAAAAAAGACTCCTCCTCTCTGTATGTGAAGTCTGTATGCAATTATGATTCTTGCATGACCCACATTCAGTGTGGTTGAGCCAGAGAGTGGGAACAGATGTTTAAAGAAGTCTAGCATGTGAGCACTTTCTCAATCACGAGAAGCACTTTCCATGCAGGAATCCCTTTTAACATCAGATTCAACGATTGTCTGCCTCTAATTTGGTAGTTTGGTTTTTTTAAGTCTTCTGATTTAACATGAAAATGTTCACAGGATGACTATAAAGAGGCGGTTGAATTGCATCTCAGTCATGCAAATACACAGCTTTTCTTTCCTCATAGGGTATCATCAAGTCCCATTCAGGGGGGAGAAAATGACCTTTTAATTGAAAGTAGTTAGCTCTTGTAAATATTAAGAAACTCCCTGTACTCACACTATCAGTTTGGCATGATAACTGTCCCCCATTGGCTTATTGATGTGGCGAGTATGTTGTGTAGATGCAGTCAGACACACACGTTGATTTGTTTTCCTTGTTGATAGCGGAAAGTAATTTTGAGGGGATATGCATTGGAATGCACTTTCATAATGAAACGGAGGGGCTCTTGTCCAAAGAGGCTAAAGATATTTAATGAAACTATGACCAAATCTGGACCACAAAACACACGCTGCTTTCTATGAAATGTTTATTTCAGCTTATTATATTATTTCATCTTGGGTGTTTTCACCATTACAGTTTGCTGTAATGAACATATTGGAAACTCCTTCAGAGACTTTGATGCAATGGTGTAGTGGCACAGTGCTGTACAGCGCATAGTACCTCACAGCATATAGCTTGCCTCCTAACACTGTGCTCCATGTCAGTGAATGCTGTGGCCTGGGGCCGAGCTAATGAGGAGGTCTGATGGGGAGATTGAGCTATCATCTCCACGCAGCTGCCTGAGGCGGCTGCAGGCCACACAACAAGGTTATCTGTCCATCTCTTGCCCTTGCGCCCCCTCTGGACGCTGGCCAGCGTGGTCCCTTGCCTGTCATGCATCAGCAGCCTCTCCAGGACAACCATGTCTTGGCGGCCGCTGTCATGGTGGGATGGGATGCAGGCATGGAGTCATGGGAAGAAGGAGCTATTCCTACAGAAAAAGCCTTTGTATAGGAGAAAATGAGCAGATTAGCGTTTAGGCTGAGGAGGAAAATGGAAATGTCTTTTTAAGGCTCTGATCCTCTTTCTGTTGAAACAGCCTTTTACAGTAACGTTTGGGGGGTTGGGAGGGATCCTTTCATGGCCTATAATCAGTCATGTAGCTGTAGTCACAGGGGGCACTAGGCAGGGGCAAGAGGGTCTGTAGTGGCAGTGGCTGACACACTGCTTCCACAGAGGAAGGAGAAAAGCCCTGTAAATCCCTCTGGTCTATAGCCCTGAGCCCTCCTCAGCTTCACCAGCCTATCAGAAGACCACGATCGCAGGGCTTTCACACACCACGCAGACACCACTTCCTTTTCTCTGCTGTCTCCGACACACCCTGTCTCCTTCCCAACATCTTTCTCTTTATCCCGTGTCTGTCCGTCTTCCTCCCTGTCCGGTGGCTTAAGTAGATTCATCTCTGTTCCCTACTCGTTATGGTTCCTATGCAGTCTCTTTTGCTTGCGGAGATGACTTTTTTGTAAATATTTTTTTGCAACAGCTTTTATACAGTGATGGTTTGAGTGAAACAACCTATCAATTATGCCAGCACATTTGGGTAAACAAGGAGGTGAATAGATGCGATGTGCTGCTTCACTCGAAGAATTCAGCCTGGAGAAATAATCCACACAAGCTTGGAGGGCTGCTAAAATAGTTTTTAAATCTGTGGATTAGGTGTTTGATTATTATTATTTTATTCAGGATATTCATAGGGCTAAAGTGTCCATAGCAGGATTAACAAAATCTAAACTTCAACCATTTTCCAAACTACTAGTTTGACCATGATTTTCTTCTGTCTGCAGGCAAATCCTGTGCTTGGTCTGTGTTTAGCTTGAAATGGATAAATGTACTTTTCCCAACAAAATAGTGAAACTGAAGCAAAGTGTGTATTCATTTTAACGCTCATTGGAACTTTTGGAAGAGAAGTGCTGCTTTTTTCCAAATATGTTTTGCTATTTAATGAGTTTACCGTTGCTGAACCCTTTTGTAGTCATGTCTGTGTGCTTGATACTCAAACATGAATTTTGGGTCATTTGCACACGATCCTTGTCAGTATCTTGATTGTACCATGCAGAGAAAGACAGAGGTATTAGATACACAAAACCTACAATACAGTTCAGTTGTGGCATTGTATTTATTGTACTGTTTCATTACAATTGGGTAAAAACTAGCACACACGTCTGCTCCCAGTGGCTTTCTCCTCAGTAGGGTTTGCCATAGTCATGTGCTCATTTTGTATGCCGCTGCAAAGTGTGTGACTCCAGAGTGGGGAGAGTCCATCAGTGGGCAGGCCTGCCTGTCACCCTGCGTGACATATTAATTCGAGCTGACAGCAGACTGTATGGGAGTCAGTCAGGGGCTGCTATGGAACCCAGAGAGCAGGAAGAAACGCGGGCTTTTATGAGCAGAACAAAAGATCGACAGGGGATCTAAATTTAAGGTAATTGCATAACTACTGAGGATGGGGGATGGTTGGATCTGAAGCCTGAGGTGTAGGAGGGAAGCGCACATTAGGAAAGACCGTCTTTCACTGGTGTCCATCAGTAAAACCTTAGTGGAACCCACGACATACAAGGGATAGCTGTGCTTATTTTTGAAGGTGATGCATTATCTAAAGTGTGCACTGTGCTCTTGGCAAAGACTGCACACTGCAATAGAAATGCCGTGACAGTTAAACGAGTTTGGCATTGCAACTCAGTTTGTTTTACGATGAATCTCAGATAATTTTTTTCACATGTGATACGTCGAGAATGAAAGAAGTAAGTCACGGAGAACAGTTAACAATAAAGATCCCGGAGGCCGCTGTGAGGTTATGCTTATATCACTGTTAAATGATCCTGATGTTTAGTGCAGCGATGTAATGATCCTCATTCTGCTCGCTAATAGGTGTGGGAGTTGTAATTTTCCCTTTTTCTGTCTCAGTAAAGAGTCTCTGCAATCTCAGAGTGAGGTGGCTTAATAATGCTAAAGAGTAAAAATGTCAGTAAAATTAATAAAATGTAAATGACAGCTGCAGAACTGGTCTCATAGAATTAAGTGAGGTGTTTCTTTCTGTACGTTGACAGCAAAGATGGGGTTTTTTGGCGGGGGGGGGGTTGGTTATGTGGGATAACAAAAGCATGAGGGACTTAATCCAGACAAATAAATTGTCGGTTAATATTCTTTTTTTTTTTTTTTAAAGAAAAAAGTTGGGCTTGACCTCCCCAACAAGCAAACAGAACAATCAACAGTCCCTTGCTCTGAGCTGTGTTGTGATTGAAACTGATGGAAAGTTGGCAACCATAAGACACAGTGATGTGCATAACCGTGAAAATAGCTGCTGTGGAGAGCAGTAAATAAATGATGCTGTGAGAATGTGAATAAAGTGGAATATAAACTGCAGGATGAAATGCAAGGTAAGGCCGGAGATACGGTAAAGTTGTTTTGTTATGTGCGAACCTCCTGGCAGTCAATGAATAAATTAACTAAGACCTGGGGCTCAACGTAGAAGTTTCTCTGTTCCTGTTTTGTTTTCACAATCGCTGCCGGGAAGCTTTTCATGAAACTCCTCGCCTTCTTATATGTGAACGCTTGAAATGATGAATCAGGTGAGGACATTGTTACGACAAGTTACGTTACTCCGACTCAGTGCGTCAGCGGCATTCTCGCTGCTGGAAACACTTCAGAGACGTATTGCATGTTTAAAAATTGAGCACGGGCAAAGGAAATACCCAACCACTACAGACTTTAACACTGGTTATTGTAAGAGTAATAAACCATAAAGAAGAAATGAGCCCAACTTTTTACATACTAACAACATGGATTTAGTGATCTTATAACACAGAAACGGCACTTCTGACTTGTTTACACCTTTGCATCAGTGACACCACGTAAGTCTGTAAAAGCTGGGTGCAAACGAAAGTTCATCTTGTTTGACATCATTTCAGTTCTGGGCTCGAGCAGTGAAGACGTCTCCTGTGTTTGGTTTTCTCCTGTCATGGAGCACTCATTTTTAAACTGTTACAAATTGCATTTCATTCTCATCGTTATTATTGTCATAGGATTTGTTTGAAAATTGTATTATTTTTAAAGACAATGCAGAGTCAAAACCATCTGTGAGAACCAGTCAGCGTAATCGGCTTCGAAAGGTCACTAACAATTAGTCATGCCTGGGAAACCAGATTTGAGATTAGAAACCATTCAAACTGAACAGTAGATAGAATTAGTCACTGAAAGCACCGTGTAGGCCGTGTAATACTTTGAAGTACTTCAAACCAGAATGGGATCGATCCAAATACCCCTTTTGTTCATATAATTTATATTTTGTCATTGTACAGTTTAAGTACAATAGATTATTTGATAGAAGAAAAAGAAGTTCAGCTGTTACAAACTGGCAAAAGCAAACAGCTAAGAAACGCCACCTGCTGTTGTCTTACTTCAAGGTTTCAGCAGCTGCAGAAAACCTATCCAGATAAAGTTAAAGCAGCCCACTGATGAGATGTTTTACCTGGTTTACCTGGTCTAAGCAAAAAATGCTCACCAAAAGCTGCAGAGCTGTATTAAAACGTCTTATTTCCCCTTCAGCTTTGCAAAGTAATAGAAAAAGGCTGCTTCCAGTAAAATACACTGCCAACAATTTCCCAAACTGGAGCAGCCGGTACAGGGTTCATGTCTATTGTCCCCCACAAGTTATTTAATCCTCCATATTGTCTTTTCTATTTAGCTTTCTGCTGCTGGTCGTTATTCAGCTCCTGCCAATGTATTACTGTGTTGTGAAACACAAACAAGTCAGTCTTTTTGATTGTTAGCAGTTGTTAGTGTGTTTTCCAAAAAGTTCTGCTGCTTGCTGCCCTGTCAGCAGAAGTAGAGATGTGTGTAGAAGAAGAGCCTGTTGTGGGTGTGATGGAAAGCAGAGATCAATCTTTTTAGTCTCTCGCTGGCCGTAGAGCACAGAAATCCGATTCCTGGTTTACTTTGATTAGCGAGTGTGTGAGTTTACCTGTCTGCTCAGTCGTCAGCAGATCACATTTCAAGAAAAAAGCTCCCTCGACACACAGTTGCAAAGATGCATGTTTCTGCTGTTGGTATAATTCAGATGTCTTGCACTCCGACTCGTCTTTTATACTCCCCCGAGAACTGACGACAAATGCTAAATCCTTGGCAGGGTTTCTTTTCCAGTGTACATGGCAGATTATTCCTGGTACTGTCGTTTATGTAAAAATCCCCACATTGGCAGTGTGTTGCATGTAAATCAGGCTGGCTTAGAGGCCAAGGCTGTAGGAGGGCTGCTAATATGCTAGCATCCCCCATACGGGAGAGCTACTCTCCTCCCTAAGCCAGATGTATGAGAAGTTTGAATGTGGCACATTTTCCACGCAGGCTGCTGATGTGGGATCGTTATGGAAGCTCGTGTCACTTTAAGGCACTTGTTTTAACAGAGTTAAATGTGATGTTCAGTGTGTGGTTACTAATCTCTCTTGGATGGATCAGGGAGCCTCAGAAGGAATGCTAGTGGTTTTCATCAGGGAATGCCGACATGCAGGCAAATATTCTTTCTCCCACATGTATGTTATGGCTTGTCTTGGGCATTAAGAGACGTGTAACTTTCTTTTAAGACTCAAACGATATGCATTATACAAAGATATAACACAGCAAGTTTTTAAAAACTATGTTTTCATTCCCCTGCATTTGCTTTGCTGGGTTTACAATCAGGAAAGCTGCAACTAGTGTCAGATAAACTGCAGTTTGGCTGCATCAGCTGGTTAATATTCAGAAAACTGAGAATTTGTGTATGCGAACACCTGAAGCAGGTTGGCTGCTCGAGCTATGTGCATATTCAGATACCGTCCTCTGAAAACGTATCCCAGCACAACATGTATTCTGCAGAACTCTGCAGATTGTTTCCTGTGAAGGAGGTGAACTTTATTTGTTCTGCTTCAAGTGTTTTTCTAAAATGGGTCAGCAGATGTTAGAAAGAAAGAAAGAGAGAGAGGTGGAGGAGGAGGAAGAAGAAGAAGAAGAAAAACAGCCAAGGCAAACTGTTTACTCTGCAGTGTGGGCCGAGAGGAAAGCTAGAGAGAGAAGAAGAGTGGGAGAGATCGAGGGAAGAGACGCTGCCTCTACTGTATGTTTTGGTCTTTTTTTTTAAACTCAGCATTTTCTAGGCCAGAGGACATTATGGCCCCTGTCCTCTGCACTCCTTAAGATTCAGTATTTGTCAGTGTTTTCTTTTAAAAATTTCCTTCAGTGTCTGCCAAGTGATCTTATGCTGCAAACTCTCTTTTAATATGTGGGCGCATTAAAGGTAACCGCATGTTTGCACGTGCTGTGTATCACTTGTGCTGTAACACATGCAGGAAGCCTTTAGTGTCAAATTTGCACCTTAGAAAAACAAAACACACACTGTGCACCAATCGTGCAACTTGTTGCCTACAGCAGCAAATCTAAAAGCAAAACGAAGTCATTATGGCCTGTAAATACAGGCAGCAAAATAACTTTAGGCCCTTTTTATAAAGCTAAATGTTTAGTTCTCTGATAATAGAAGTGACCTAAACCAACTGGAACTCAGAGTCAACCATAGTAAGTAATGTGAGCCATTTAGAGTAAAAGATAAAACATTTTATCTGCAAATGTTTATTAATGTTAGCCTTATCTCTTTAATTTTAGCCCTTCTATGTAGCCAGCGACTGCTGCACCCCTTTTCTGAATTCTGCCTCTCTGGCACACTGGTGATACTATTTTAAAACTCTATTATTAGTATATAAAGCCCAGAATAGTTTTAATATATGTTGTTGTTTTATGATGGCTCTATTGTGCAGTGGTTTACACATTTGCCAGACAAGCCAAAATATTGCTGGTTGTGTCCCAACAGGAGACACAAATAGGGATTGGAACTGAAAACCGGTGTTGGAGCTTATCAATTCCTTTATCAGCGTCCGCAGGTGCTGGCAATGCACACTGATTGCAAATCAACAGTATTGCTACATGCACGTCTAGTGTTATCAGAAAAAGGGGGTCACGGGAGAGAGGATGAAGCGATCCAAAGCATTGCTTCATGCAGAAACATGATAACGACTTATTTGTAATGTCTTTAACATCATTATTGAGGTGGGAATGCCAGGAGAAACATCTCCTGCAACACAGGATTCACTTGCTCAAGTGTCATGCATTTGATGCGATATGGATGAGCACCACAAGTGCTACCAGCCGAGCAGCTCGTCTGTACAGATGCCTAACATCATTTTAGTTGACTTCAAATAAAGCTTTCAATAAATGACATTCTTTCATTTCTTCATCTAGCATTAAGCGATAGTCTGTTTGGGATTAAATAAATGATAAAGTAGTTGTACTGCATTGGAAATCTGCAGGCATACTTGTTTTCTCATATGAAACTGGGTCAAGAATCAATAAGGGAATTGGATCGATTAGCAAATTCAATAATGGAATTGGTATCAATAAAACCTCATCAATCCCCATCCCTAGACACAATTCCCTTTGGGGAATCTTTCACCTGTGATGATCTTAAAGGTCGCGGATTTAACTATAAGGGTTTTGTCCATCCAATACTAGGAAATAATAAGCCAGCACCTCACCAGAGTAGTATGCAAAACTAATGGACAACAGAGGAAAATCTCTGTACAGTTTCTCTTTGCACATGACAGCCTCCTCAATAAATGTTATAAAATTAAGCAACATTAGAAGAGTTCTTTAATGAGTCATAAAGAAATGTAATTCTTTTGATGCCAGGAATTCACTTTTAAGTATGTAAAATGCGTTTAATAGTTTTATGAAGCCTCATTAAGCTCAGTTGTGAATTTACGATGTGTTTTTGTTTTTGTTGTTGTTAGGGGTTTTTTTTGGGGGGGGGGTGTTAGATGCATGCATCATTCTGCTTCATCTTTGAGTTTTACTGCCTTAAAATATTGCCTTATACATCTGCTTTTACTTAAAAAATCTTTTGCATGTTTTCCAGGCACACACAACAAAGTGAACCAGTGTCCTGTCAATAAATATCCATGCCTGGATGTGGAAGTGTGTCTCCATGCAAGCAGATTTTGTAATGGAGTCGCTGATTGCACTGACGGCTGGGATGAGGGGCCTCACTGCAGAGGTAGGAAACAAAGTGACACACACACACACACACACACACACACACACACACACACACACACACACACACCTTCTCCTCTGTCATACTGACACTTTTGCCCTTTGTTGTGGGTCAAAATTAACCAGACAGCTTCTGTTATAAAGAAAATGTTCTTGTCTTTCCATCCCAAACCATCATTTTTATCGAGTCATCCCCTCTGTTGGGCCATTTAATGAGTTGGCCTGTTCTAGCTTGTGCAATTACTATGGAATTTCTCTTTCAAGGGAAAAAAAAGTCATTAATTTATCAATCAGCTCTGCTATGAGGCTGTTTCCCCCAATCCTAGCAGGAATAATAAGCATTCAGACCAGATACAGCTGAGAAAAATCCCATCACATCCTCCCCTATTAATTAGAGACAACAGAAGAATGAGTGATGGAACATATTGAGTCCATAGTGTATTTCTTTGTTGCAGCTGACAAAAGAGCAAACACTGGCTGCCTTTTGAGAGCTGACTCAGTATTCTGCAAGGTAGTGCTCAGATATCCTGGAACTGTCTGAAGTTTGGCTTTGTCACATCTGCCAAGAAGGATAGAATCAGAATACTTTATTGATCCCTGGGGGAAATTATTTTTTTGTTACAGTGCTCCATTATAAACAACAGTGTTTGTTTGTTTTGTTTTGGGTTTTTTTTTTTTGGTTGGTGGGGTTGTTTGTGTGTCAGCTGAATTATTTGGAGACTAAGAAACTTGTTAGTGAATCAGAGCGATAATAAAGGATCTGGATCAAGGGTGTGGATCGCAGCAGTTTATATTCACTATTCGGTTATACAGGCAGCCTGTCAACAGACATGCCAATTCAATTCAGTTTTATTGATATAGCGCCAAATCACAAGGTGCTTTATATTGTAAGGTAAAGACCCTGCAATAATACAGGCAGACAAACTTTAACCACTCCTCTTTAAACTACCTATACACCATTTGCAATGACATTGCAGTAGAAAAGCTCCCAGAGGGGCCCCACAGGGGGGGGTGCAAGGCACAGCAGCTGTTTGGAGAGAGGGGGGCAGAGTTCTAATATGCATTATTATGAGCTGATATTTGATGTAAACTCTTAGTTCAAATACTCTTTGCAGAAGTGCATGCACGGTGTTTTTCAGAGTATTGGCCTTGACAGAGCTCTGACTCAATCCTGGGACATCTGCGTTCGTAATTTTGTGCCTCTCCTTTTCCATTGTGCTGCTCTTTTCCTGGAATATGAAATTACTAAATCTAAATCAGATATTTACCATCAACAGTAAAGTTTCAGAGTATCAGAGACCTGGATCAAGGGTGAGTCTGCTGAGCTCTCAAACATTGGCTAATCTTTTGCCATTTAAAAAAACATATTAACCAAAGTGTCTGATGTCTGTTCCACTATCAGCAACACAGAGATCTGATCTCTTTATCATTTATTGGCTTTATCTTTGTATCAGTTTACAGCTTTAGGCATTTGATGCAAGGTTCTATCTCTATTTTCAGTTTGCTTCCTTCCATGTGCTCAAAGAGTGATCGTGAACCACGCTGTATCAATATTAATCCTCCACACTGAGTTGAGTCATTACAAAAAAAAAGTTTGTGTGATTAGTTGAGACCAGAAGAAAATGAGATGTGTTGAACCACAGTGTGGGTGAAAGTGTTAGTAACCCACACAGCGGTCATCACTGCTACACAAGCCTTTTATGCAACGCGGTGATGATGTCATCCCGTTACAACGTGCACTGCCTGTCCCTGAGGACACAGGTCCAGCTGTTTTCAGTAAGGCAGCGCTCTACGCACACAAGTACTTAAACACACCGGCATGTGTGTGTGCCTGTAATGCATACATGCATGCCCTCACATGTGCACACAAATATACACTCACAAAGTCACATTCTTACTCATGCAACCAAACACATGAGCTGTGTGTCCAGAACTTTTGGCATTTGTGAGACCGCCTCATTTCAGGGAAAAGGCTTTCACAAGCTTCGTAGTGTTTGCTGTACAAACTGCCAGGTTGTGCAAGTATACCTGGCCACTGATATTTGAAAGCACACTTTGTCATTCAGCGTTTCTGAGTAATTCTGTCAAAGTTGTTGACAAGCGGTTAGAAAGGGGAATGCTGCACGGTATTTCAAGCTTTCTAAAATATGTTTTCTGTTTTTTCACAGTGTGCGGAAAGCCTTGCGGTTAAGTAGCTCGCTTTATGTACTGGAGTGATAAAAGGGAATCAACATTAGTGCTTTGATGGGATGTGAGTCAGACAGTTAATTTGACACCTGACTGTATGCAAACATTTACAATTATCAGTGAAATTATAACACAAATGCATGAATATACTCTAATGTTGGTCACCTTTAAGTTTGATCTTGCGTGATTATACTAGTTGGAGCAAATTAGAAAAAGATGATATCATCCAGCTTTATATACTGGTCATCCCATATTAAATCTAGGAACAAAAGTAGGTTGTCAAAAAGGAAGGTAGTTGTTAAATTGATATTATTAAACTGCATAAATGTCTAATAAGATAATAAAGTAACTGTGATCATATCGTCTGATAAAGTCTGTGGCCGGAGTCTTCACTACATGGGCACACAGGTTTATAGATTTTGGACAAGGACACAATTTGAAAAATGCCCTTTGAAGTAAAGCAGTCAAGACATCTCAACTTTAATTCAGGATGTTTAACAGAATATTGTTCAGAAAATGTTGGACTTACTTATCCAAGCTCAAAAGGAACCGGAGCATTGACTAATAAGTATGTTCATGGCCAGTTGTATCCAGTGTCCTCGCTATTTCATATATTAAAGACATAACAGATCTGGAGTTGGTTCCAAGTGTTTCTAGCTGTTCATTGGACCTCTTATTGTGCAGGTATTTAATGCAAAGGAGGCCATCCATATTTTTGAGTGGTCAGAAAATAACTGCAACTTCCAAAAGTTAATTATGACATTATTTTGTCAAACCTCTTGAAGACTACACTTCAGTCATTGTACAGTTTGCTTCATTTTGAATCTGCTGTGGTGGCCTACAGAAGCAAAAATATGAACACTGTGTCATTGTGACATGAATGTATACAATGAGTCTGCAAAGACATGGATGTAAACTGAAGCTTCACTAGCAAACTGAAGCATACAACCTCAAGATAGTAGTTCTAGTTTATTGTTAATATTGCAGATAAATGCGATGTATAATGTTTTAATGGCCATAGGTCCCTGTGCCTTGCTGAGGACAAGAGCATTTGAAAAGTTACCATGTGGCTTTGCGAGAGTTCAAACCAAGTAAATGAAACCTGTTTAATCAAATAGACTGTTGGCAGTTATGAAGTCCTTCTGTCGTATAGGTGGTTGATTTGCAGGCCTGCGTTTCTCTTTCCTTTGAGGGTGAGGAAGCCTCTCTTTCAAGACGCAACTTTAGAGACCTGCCTCTTAGATGTGAATGATTGACAAGGCAAGAAAAAATGGGGTCATGGCAGTGTTATTGAGTCTCCCCCCCCCTCCCCCCCCCCTCTCTTTCAAGGCACCCCACTGGAACCCTGATTATTGTAGTGAGCTATCGCTGTTGTTTATGCAGAGCTTTAATTGTCCTTCACGTTCCATTGTGTAACTGTGCAATGACAATCGGTCATCGGACTTCAATCGGACTTGAAGCTGCCTGTGGAAATACTACATTATAAGCTTCATTCATGAGTGGGTCTTGACCTAAATTGGTTTATGGGCTGCAGTTAAAAGTGTCAGTGAAGGCTCTACAGTGCTGTAATCTAATCATAAATGATCATTGGCTGAAGATAAAAGAAATTGCATGTATTGAATTTATTTAGCAAGTTGTGCTGCTGCCATGCACGGGAATGTGCTACAGCAGGTGTACTTTGTGAGTCGTTGTACATTTGTGTTTGAGTATTTATGCAAGTTTAAATTTAGACATGTGGGCAGCATACTGCCACTGTTTGGGAATAAGCTAGCTACTGTTTGCTCATTACTCAAGCTGCACTATGTGTGTTTGCAAATGGTTAATTTGCCCTATTTGATTATCAAGCCTGCAAACAACTGGCAGTAGATACATTGTATGCTCACTGACATATAGCTTTATAGTAATGTTAGCTTTTGCCATCAGCTACTACAATATAAAGTGTGCGATAGAATCCACAATTGTAATGCTCACAGTCACAAAGTAGTTTAAGGGAATGAAGCGTCTTAACTCGAGATACAATAACATCATATTTAATGTGAACTGCTAAAACATGTAAGGTGCACATATAGACCATTTTTAAAAAGAAATCTTCAGATTGCCAGAACTTTTTTTTTCTTTTTTTTTTCACAAAACATGGGGCCAAAAAACGTGAACGTGACAAATGCCATCATTTAATGACACAACGTAGGATAATGTGAGGCTTCCGTCTGTGGCATGTAGAAGGCAAAAGCATGTGTAAACCTGTCTGCAGACAGTGAGAGCGCAAAGAATGTCCTGTGAAACGCCTTTCTTTAAAATGTCACACGCTGAAATCGCCCCTTTATACAGTTATGATATCATGTATAGAAATAAAGGCTTTTTTTAGAAAATAAAGCTGATTCATTTTCAAGCCACTTGGTGGATAGATTATGATAAATTGTCTTTTGCTGACATTCATTAAGTCACTCATTTGTTTTTTAACTGTATGAACTCAACACCAAAATGTGTTTGTCTCATTCAGCCTGTGTCACTGCTGTAGCCAGCCTGTCAGCATCATGATTGGGTTTTAGAGGAAAATGCCAACTTTCATAAATTTCCTCACGGGCTGAGGAAATGAGTCCAAGGACAGTTCTTCCCTTCTTTCCATCTCCGCCCTCTCTCCTATTATTATTCATCATATTCATGCTATTGTGTCGTGCTAATCACACCATTTGCAGATTTTGCACATACTCGTGTGTGTGTGTGTGTGTGTGTGTGTGTGTGTGTGTGTGTGTGTGTGTGTGTGTGTGTTAATTGAAGGCAGGCCCTAATTTAGCACAAATAGTCAGAATACACATATTGGTGGGATTTTACTGAAACCTCAGAGTTCAAGTAGCAACCTTTTCTGTCATTACTATACATGAATCCTATTTTCACTGATGCCTTGAGTGTTTACATGAATTTTAAGACATTCAAACTAAATTTGTTGTTTAAAAACTCTTTAGCCTGCTAGTCCTCACATCAGATGTCTCCCTTCTTCCACATAGAGGTCTATAGTGAAATTGAGGGTTGCCATCCTTGCAGTAACAGGATCAATGACTCTGGCGTGCTGGTTTAAGACTGAAGGTCTCCAGTGTGTCACTGTGTGATTTGTTTGCTTCGTTCATTAGCTCTGGTCAAACGTCTGACATACAGCTGTTGTTTGTTTGCTTAGAGCTGGAACGTTCTAACCTCATCCTCGAGTCCTGTATGCGCAGTTTACACCTCCAGCCTCTCCTCTCCCTTCACTTTCTTGTTTTTCTTTTCTTTTTTAATTGTTTCTTCAGTTCTTTCTCCATGCATCTGTTCTCCTCTGAGGTTGGATGAAGTACGTTTTTCATGTTCACATCCCAGAATCCTTTTTTTTTTTTTTTTTTTTTTAAACTGTGACTAAGGTAAAATATTACATTTGTTCAGCGATACATTAGCCTTAATTTTAACATGAATTTGCTCTCCATTTAAATCCAGAACCTACTTTGACCAAACTCTGTCAAACGTATGAAAACCAAATCATCCTTTTTAATTCATAGGACCGTTATTATAACGGATCATTACAGATTCCACTTAATAATTTTTCATTTGTTGGATTTTTATGAATAGCGTTTATGGTATATAACAGAATAGTCCTTAATATTAGAATATTCCTTAATATAATATATAATATTTAAGTATAATGTCTCTTTGTTTCACCCAGCCTTTGCTAAATGGAATCCATGAACCTGGGCTGTGATAAACATGCTGGGTATTTTAGCTCTCTGCTTGCCTGTGGTCTCTCACAGCGTGAGCGTTGCTGAGTGGATTCGATATGGGCCACAATGTTTGCTGGAGACTCTTCCTTTCAACGGGGCCACAACAAAAGAGTCATTATTGCCTAAAGTGCCACAGGCTTTATATAATAAGGGTCCTTCAATAGGTCCAGTCTCCACTCTTCACAGCCGTGCCACGACTAGCTGCAGTACACATAGTGTATGAACGATTACATTGTTTTTGTTGGAGGTTGAGCTAAATGTCTTTGTGCTGCTAGAAGCCTCCTTTTTTTTACTTATCTTTTCTATTTTTGGGGGAAATTTGCTTTGACCTTAAGTTTTGTTTTTTCTATGCTCTCTCTCCTCGGTCCTGCTGTTCATATTGATATGAGGTTAGAAGATGAAGTCTTATCTAGCTAATAATCAGTCCTAAAACCAATTTTAAAAAAGAATTGACTTGTTAATCTGGTAATTGAGCAGCAAAATAAGTAATGACTTAAAGTGGTTGAATGTTCCTTTACAAAAATGTTTGCTTTAATGCAAATAGTTGTATGGTGAACACTGATTCATCTGTGTACTTTACTTTGGAATATGAAACGATTTATATGCGTGTCTCTGCTGAGGGAGCTTTGGAAATCCTCACTGAATGAGGAAAAAGTCACCTTAAAGCACCATGACAAACAGTACATACTGTTTTAATGTATTTAGTACTGGACTCATGAACAGTGTCATGTGACAAGAATCTATCACAGCCACACAACCCTATTTATGCTCTTGGCCCGACACACACCTCTGCATGCTCATGCACAACCTACAGAGGCCATGATGAGAGGATGTGCGGATTCCCCTCTTTCATTTCATGCCAAAAGGATGTGACCGTGAGTTTCCTCTGAGGCTGGAAAAGAAGAAGCTCTCTAATGTGTGCACGTTCGAATCACCGCGTCTGTCACATGCACAGATGAATACACACACTTAACCACAGTCCTTTTGTCTCATACACACATTCACATGCACTCGCAGTCTTGCAGTCCTGTAAGACAGGATAGGATTGGACACGATAGCATGCCTCTGTTAAGATTGCCCTGGGATCATCCCTGCTATCCTTAATAGTATTCATGTTTCAGCAGTATTTAACACGCTCTATGTTGCTCTGTTTTCCCTGGTTTAGCAAACGCACCAGACTGTGCCTCCCATGGGTGCGAGATTGGCTGTGCAGTGACTCATGATGGGCCTCGTTGCTACTGTGGAGATGGTTACGAGGTTGCTGCAGATGGAAAGAAATGTAAAGGTGGGTGGTGATTTGGCAAATTCATTTTAGTTTGGCCTAAGACAAACAGAAAGTAACCATCTGGTTGCTGACTGCAGGGGACAGCATGTAGAGGTGATTCAACCAGTCTTTGGAAGAGAAGAGAGCACTATCTTAAAGTTTCATCATTTACTGTGTGTGTTAATGCGCTTTTGTGTTTCTTTGTGTAGATTTCAATGAGTGTGGTGTGTATGGAACATGCAGTCAGACATGCACAAACACTGAAGGCAGCTACACCTGCAGCTGTGTGGAGGGCTATCTCCTGCAGCCAGACAACCGCTCCTGCAAAGCCAAAAATGGTGAGGGGGTGGACAGGAATCGACAGAGCCCAATGATTATAGTTCACGCTGGCCAAAACATTATGCAGGAGATCATATTCCTTCCTAATATTTTATCTCCTCTACTTAAAAAAATTGTTAACCTCACCCAGAGCCTGTGGATCGTCTGCCGGTTCTGTTGATCGCCAACCTTAACAACATCCGATGCACCTCCCTGAGTGGCTCCGCGACCCGGGTTCCTTCCATCGCCACCAAACAGACCATGGCTATGGACTTCATCTATGCGGAGGAGACTGTTTGCTGGATAGATGTGGGTGATACCCCCGCTGCCACCCAGCTTAAGTGTGCCAGCATCCAAGACCTGAAGTCTGTCAGTAACAACCGCACCATCAACATCTCTCTCAGCTTGCACCGTGAGTAGAAGTTTACAGACAGTTGTTGACATAGTTTACATTTTCCTGTTTTCTTTAAAAGTGGTCAGCTGTGGGTTTGCTAGCTCAAACTCTACTGTAAGCTTGTCTCCCAAAAACAGCTCAAACCAACTTGAAAGTGCCAAGAAGAAATGCTGAGGCCAACTTTATTTTTCAAAAGATTTTTTTTCCTCTAAAGAACAGGGGCACCCTGACACACCACTAAACTATCCCATAGAAGCAATGTGTGTGTAGCAGACTTAGTTATATAATACATACAAGGCTGCCAGCATGCCTTTAGTTATTCATTTGCATACTTCTTGACAGGTAAAAGCAACCTGCTGGGAAGTTTGATTCATGCACTGACTGTGCGGAGCTTTTCAGAAGCCTGGAAAAGTATTTTTCCGCTGCTTTTGTTTGACCCATGCTAGTATGATCAGACACTGGTCTCTTATGTGATGGTATTTGGCACTAGGGTTTGCCAGACAAAAGTGCTCTCTGCCTTTTTCTAAGTCTTTCCCAGGACTGTACATTTTGTCCTCTGAGATGTGGTGGATAGGCAGCACATCTGTTTTGTGAAGGTAGCATTGTCATTGTGTGAACTCACAGGCTCCGAGTAACAACCAGATGCACACAAATGGATGTGCACAGTATATGATTACTTTCTATTGAGAGACTTACTCATATAATGCTGAAATGAATTATCTGTGATTGCAAGCCTGCCAAGGTCTGTTTTTATTCACCTGGCTGACAGAGCCGTTACTCTCTAAGAATGGGGGCAGAATTTGCAGACAAAACACAAAAAGCAAGGGCGTGGTTTGCATGCTCGTAAACACATACATGCATGTGAGAAGTTTTCCCTTGAGAACCTGGCCCCAGGCGAAGAACAGCAGACAGGAAGAAAAGAAGTGGAGAATCTGGGGTGTGTAGACCCTGAAGTGTGGGACACAAAACCTGTGTCATGATTGAAAGTGCCTTGGCTCATATCCACTTCAAATGAAGCTTGTGTAATAGTCGTCACTGTTGACAGCCGGGGCAGAGGCTAGGAGCTTTAGAAACTCTGGGGTTTTTCCAGTCTATTGATTCAGTCATGAGTCCCTCATATCCCGTCTCTCCCTTATTGTGTTGGCTTTTTGCTGTTGCTTTTTGGTCCAGTGCTCTTTTGAACCCCGTCTTCTTGAAAGCACAGCACAGTTATATTTCGGGGAAAAACATTTCTATCAACCTGAAGAAGCACTGCTGATAAATGTATTTGGCGAGTGTCAGATATCAGATGTCATACTGAAGATACCTGTGGTATACTCACTGCAGCTCTCGCCTAAATTAGGAATCCGTGATCTGATTTGATATAGAAAATGTCCACAGTCACACGGAATATTATTATCATTTTAATAAAAGAGTCAAAACTCACAACTGGTCGTGGCAGATGGCTCCTTATTCCTGATCCTGGTTGTCCGGGTTTCTTCCTGTTAAAAGGGAGTTTTTCCTTCCCACTGTCGCCAACTGCTTGCTCATGTGGGATCATCTGATTTGGGTTTTTTTGTCTCTGTTAGGGTCTTTACCTTACAATATAAAATGCATTGAGGTGACTTTGGTTATGATTTGGCAATATATAAGTCTAATTTAATTTAATCACCGATTTTTCTATTTCTGGTATGCAAACCCAAGTCCGCGTTCCCTGATAGTGTGGTCTTTTAAGTGGTCTAAGGGATAAATTATTGTGAGGTGTGGAATCGGGAGAAACACCAAATGAAATTTAAAGGAAAGGATGAAATTGAGAATGCGAAACCGAAGGTAGTTATATGATACACCTTGAAGCAATATGTATATGTGAGTGGTCATATCAATGGTATTCACATTCCTCTGTTGGTTTATGTCAGCCTGAACACTCACTTACATTCCTCGAGCCGTCTCAAGTCATGTCCAGTCAGGTCACTTCAGCATGCGCACGCACACAAAGCCAAATACCTTTGAGTCGTTCAGCCATTACTTAGTAACATTATGTTTCATGAAGTGAGATTTGACACTTTCATCCGTTCTTTTGTTGGATTTTTTCATTATATATTGTTTTCCTCTGTATCCTTTTTACTGCGACGCTTAAAAAAGAAAGCATTTTGAGATAAGAGTGCACCCGTACAACCTCCTTCAACTCAAAATCTGCTCATAAAACTGGTCCAAACCTGTTCGCTACAGAGGTTTTAACATATTCGCTTCTGCCCTGAACTTTTCCAGATGCTACCCAGAGGAATTTTTTGTGACAATTAAAATAGGCGAATGTGTCGGACCAGGCTTTAAACAAATTTTATCATTCCAGGTCCCTTAGTGCGGCGTCTGTGTAATGTACATTAGGCTTAATAAAGGAGGTGATTGTCCAGAGAATAGACAGTAAGGACGTGAGTGTGCTGCTTTGTGTCATATCCTGTGAAACCTGGCAGCAACCGTCGCCTAAACCAAACATAGTATTTCAGGTAGTAAGCATCTCTCTGACACGGATAATCTCCTGCTGTCCGCTACATGTGTGAAAAGGAAGCTGCAGACAATGTCTGGACCTGATTCACTGGACATTCATGTGTATAAACTGCTTATGTCTGTTCTGTTTAATAGAAGCAGGGATCAGGTGCTCTAGTAATAGCACGCTGGGCAGACTTAGGGATAGGTGTAGGGTTGATGCAGGGTTCACATGAACTGGTTGATTTATAGCTTTTGGGAGCCTGAAAGAGAAGCGCAGATAAATGTACAAAGGTTCCAGATGTGGCCAGCTCTGTCTGCATGTTTAATTCTCCTACTGTGAAGATAAAAGGAGAGCAGAGCTGACCCGTCCCATCCTCTCCACCCTCTAAGCGGAGCTCCACAGCAGGGACCAGCACATCTCACCATGTCTGTCTTTCTGATGTTGTCCTTTTTGGGCATCTTTTTCAGAAGGTTTCATGTAAGGTTTTTGTCTTTCATCAGATCTTCTTATCTAGGTAATTACATCTCCTTTTTACTTGTTCCAGGGGGAGATTTGCCATAGTATAACTGCCTCTTAAATAGAGGTCAAATGTCACATCCCTGTAGACAAGCATAATCGCAGTACTCCTAAAACTCTGCTCTTTAGGGGTCAGTGACGTTTTTGTGCAGATTAATAGGATCTTCTTGGCACAAAGAGGATTATGGAAGCTGAAAAATCACCATCTTTCCTGCTTTGTACTGACATGTAAATATAAGAAGACATTTGTCTAGTTTGAAGAACTGCTAAGGCTGTGTCCTTGTATGCTTCCTATTTTTCTTTTTTTTTTTAAACCTTTCCTCCAAGTGCTTGAAGCTGTAGGTGTAACAGGCAGGAAGAGAAAAAGGGGGTTGGAGGGTAGAGTGGTTAGATGAGAAGAAAGAGGTGGGTTCATTCAGTTTCCCAGCAAACTTTCCACTTACCAGAAGCTGCATCAGTGGAGACGTCAACAGACTGCCTGGCTCTCTGGAGTAAGGGGCTCCGTAGGTTGTTACACAACGCAGCAGTCACTGGGTTGCACAACTGTCTCTGTACTCTGTATATGAATCTAATCAATGCCTTGTGCAGGCGTGCTTCCAGCTGGATTTTTGTAGAGGAGTTGGGTTTTAGGAGAGATACCAATGGGAATATCACTATCCCTTTCAACTTCATGAGAAACTTTTTCTTTTGTCAGAATTCTGATCCTGGTGTTTTTGAAACACCCAGGACTGCTGAACATTTGCTACTTGCCTATATACTTTTGGCCATGTTGTTTTTAGTTTAGTTAATGTATAGTCAGTTTTGATGTGAGATGGTGAGAGTTATCAATCTTCTCCTCAATCGCATAAAAATGTGTTATTTATGGCATTTCATCAAGCAAACTTCAAATCTCATGTAGTCCTTGCATTTTGAAGTTCTGTGTCGCTTTGATCGAAGCATTGCTGCAGCGTTCCAGTGCAGTTATTTCTCTAAATGCTCAAAGCTTGGGGAGAGGTTACTGGCTCACTTTCAGATGTGTTAACGCATGCAGCCCAAATTAAAGTTGGCGCTTTCTGATTTTGGTCCCTTTGTTTTGGTCATGATGTGGTCTCCATCCAAAAACAGTTTTTGGTGTCTAAGATGATTAAATGGGGACACGTTGGCAATTACAAACAATTAACTGTGATAGATTGGCAAAAACTACTGATTGAGTCAAACTGATTGCAACATTCTGACAAACTGTCTGCATTTACAAATTGGACAACAGTTATTTACAAACCTGCCAATCTGTCTGAGAGGGATGGAACCAGGTGACCACTGTATGATTGTGAGTGGTTGAATGTGTTGCTCAAGAGTGTTGCACGTTGCACGCGGTGACCAGCAATGCCCCAAATGGACAACCAGTTGATCACCACAGTACCTGCAGTCTGATTGCAAGTAGCTGTGGTGATTGTGGAAAAGATTCAGTGCCATCAGCGGGTAGCCACCTATTTATTTATTTAACTCTACCTAGCGAGGATATTGCCACCCTACTTTCGGTCTAGTGTAAGAGAGCCATTAGATTTGATCTGTTCACATCCTTTTTTAAAAAAAATTCTTATCAGAGTTTATATTATAATCTAAATGCATATAATGAAGAGTTGGAAATTAGCAGAGGTTTGGAAAGGCACCTCAGGTTAACACACTTGAAATGGTTAATGGAAGCATATGTAAACAAGAGCAAGTGTGTGTGTGTGTGCGTGTGTGTGTGCGCGCGTGTGTGTGTGTGCAGTGATCTGGTTTGCTTTTAAAGAATATGCAGTGGAATCTGTTAAAACAACCATCTCTTCCCATCAGTGCGTCCATCTGCAAAGTTCCTTCCTTAAACTGACTTAAAGCGGATACAAAATGTTGACATCCTTCATGAAGGTGTCGCAAGAGTTTCGGGTCAGTTTGACTCATATTTGAAATCATGTAGACCCTTCTGCACTGCACGCATGCAATTAATGGGTCAGTGTCAGCTTAATACTTAATAATCTTACTCAAGAGCATGTCTTCAGACATGAGGTCTGCGAGGGAATTCTGTCTTACTCACTGATAAGAGTTTACAAGGTTTAGAAAGTGCTGGACTTCACCTCTAACTCTTAACACAACACCTTTTTCTTTTCCCTTCCTTCCCTGCACTCTACATGCCTTAATCAAACACAAGTGGAATGTTTGTAATGGACAACCTGCAAGATTACACAATAAATAACATTAATTCATTGCTGCTATTTTTTTTGTATCAAGATAGCAGGTATTCTTGGAACGGTTCCTGATATCATAAAATTTGATAATAACATAATATTTGGATTCATTGTGGTTTATGACTAAGAGTTATATGACTGTACTCCCACAACCCTGTTTTTTCTTTCTTTTTTTATCCTGTTGTTTCATGCTCTTCTCTCCTTTTCTCTCCTCTGCGTCCATCAGATGTGGAGCAGATGGCTATAGACTGGCTGACTGGCAACTTCTACTTTGTGGATGACGTGGACGACCGGGTGTTTGTCTGCAACAAGAACGGCAAAACTTGTGTGACCCTGCTGGACCAAGAGCTGTACAACCCTAAAGGCATCGCCCTGGACCCAGTGATGGGGTCTGTATTTGCCTCCAGGCTCCTTGACTTAAGATTGCCCTCATCCTGTTTTAGCACTGCTCAACAGGAAAATGCTGTCTTATGATCAGGCGACATGCTGACCAAGCAGCCAGGCGAAAATCAGAGCACTTTCTCAAGACACGGACCTAGACGGGATCCTTCTTTCGACATAAATACTTCCATGTTGGTTGTTTCAGGTTCCTGATACTGACAATCTGTTATCTGGTAGTTCCTTTTAAAAGGATCATTTCTCTTTTTTGCAATTGTCTTTAAATAATTTTATTTAATTCCGATGTCTAATACAGTTGTCCTAGTTGTGGTCAACTAAATTTATCTAGTCCATTTCCTTTTCTGTGAAACCTTCTGTAATTTAAATCTATCCTCTTCCCCCTGCTACAGAAAAGTGTTCTTCACAGACTATGGGTCTACACCGAGGGTGGAGCGTTGTGACATGGACGGGCAAAACCGCACTAAGCTGGTCGACAGTAAGATTGTCTTCCCCCACGGTATCACTTTGGACCTGGTGAACAGGTTGGTGTACTGGGCTGACGCTTACCTGGATTACATCGAAGTGGTGGACTATGAGGGCAAGAATCGGCACACCATCATCCAGGGTCTGATGGTGAGGATTTGAGGATCAGTGTAACCATAAGAAATACACCTAATCACACGCAAACGCACTCAAGAATAAAGGCTTCTGCATGCATCTTATCAACCCAGCTTAGTACTCACAAAACATCTGTTTTCCATATCTCTGATTTAATCGTATGTTTGGAGAAAAAGCTCTTTTCCCGTTGTCTCCTGTGTGTCCAGGCAAAGAGTGCATGCCTCTCCTGGGGATAGGTCCTTTTTATTGCCTTGATTGATATTACTTAAAGAGTGTGTGATTTTCCTGGCTAGTGCCTCGCTAAACATATTAGTCTGGCCCTAGTGGAGCTTGGCTCAAACTTATAGGGAAGTAATGATCTTAATGAAATCAGGACTGTGGTGGTGGTGTGTGTTTGTGTGAGAGGTGGAGGGAGGTAATATGATCTCAGCCCATACATCTTTCTGACAGCAGAGGAGAGCTGCACAGAATAGACCCTTATAAAAGTAAGACCCCTCTTTCCTTTACAGCAGATGGGGAGTGAAGCCTTTGTGCTGCTCCGTGCCAAGTTTACTCAGACACTCACTCTTTATCTGTCTGTCTGTCTGTGTTTCTCTAGTTTTCTCTGTCTTACAGAGATTATTCACATTCTTAAATTTAAACCGATCAATTACTCAATAGACAAGTTGAATTAAGCTGGATTTGCAGGACAGTGTTGAAGATAAAATGTGCACAAATGATATTGCCCAAACTATTAGTCAGCCAGCTTGAGCAAACCCTTTTGCTAAGAATGCAGAGATATTATGTCTAACATGCAACATCCCTTTTTTCCCCTCAATGTTTTTCTCCTTTATCTTATTTCAGATCGAGCATCTGTATGGGCTGACTGTATTTGAGAACTATCTCTATGCAACAAACTCGAACGAAGGCAACCTCAACTCCAAAACGACCGTGATTCGAGTAAACCGCTTCAACAGCTCCGACTTCCAGGTGGTGACCCGGTTAGATCGGGGAGCTGCGCTGCACGTGTACCATCAGAGACGTCAACCTCAAGGTGCGCAGTGAGACTTTTATAAACGTCCACAAATAACAGTTACTGCCAGGCAAATGTGTTTTTCAAAGCAAATCGTTACATA
The DNA here is from genome assembly GCF_018398535.1 of Haplochromis burtoni. Lineage (NCBI taxonomy): Eukaryota > Metazoa > Chordata > Actinopteri > Cichliformes > Cichlidae > Haplochromis > Haplochromis burtoni. Next base: position 2,058,240 of record NW_024582370.1, read on the forward strand.
ACTGTTGTGCGCTTGTTTCCTCGCTCAGTGCGTAGTCACGCGTGTGCTTTGGATCAGTTCGGAAAAGCTGGGGGCTGCTCTGACATATGTCTGCTGAGCAACAGCCACAAGACCCGAACCTGCCGCTGCCGCTCGGGCTTCAGCCTCGGCAGCGATGGCAAATCCTGCAAGAGTGAGTGAAGAAATTGATTCGACTAAGATGAAAACCTTTTGACTTGATGATGGGAGATGGGAATGAAGTAGTAGTGGTTTGAAAATCTCTGACAGAATAATTGTTCATTTATGATGCTTCTCTGCAGAGCCGGACCACGAGTTGTTCTTGGTGTATGGCAAGGGTCGTCCTGGAGTCATCAGGGGCATGGACATGAACGCCAAAGTGCCCGATGAGTACATGATTCCGATCGAGAACCTAATGAACCCCCGAGCATTGGATTTCCACGCCACCAATGAATTCATATACTTTGCTGATGCCACAAGCTACATCATCGGGCGGCAGAAGATAGATGGCACAGATAGAGACGTCATACTGAAGGATGGTAAAGACTGAAAATTCAGGCTACTAAAAAGAATTTGTGGATAAAAAAAAATAATAATAATGAAGTCAGCTTATTTCAGATTCAGTTCTATTTATTCTTTTGGATTGGACAGCCAGTAGCTTTTTCACACTGACTACTTTTGCTTATCTCAGGTATCCACACGGTAGAGGGAATAGCAGTAGACTGGATGGGAAATAATCTTTACTGGACAGACGATGGACCAAAGAAGACTATCAGTGTTGCCAGGCTGGAGAAGGCTTCACGGACCCGCAAGATTCTCATTGAGGGCAAGATGAGCCACCCTAGAGCCATTGTTGTGGACCCCCAGCACGGGTGAGACTTGAGGGAGGGGCTGTTAACTTAATGAATCTTCTTTCCATCAGCATTCAGTTGAGATGAAGTATGTTTTGAGTGCCTTGCAGTTGTGTGGGCTGCTTACACGGTAGGTTTTTGTTTGACTCGCTGGTCACATTTATGTGTAGGAGCTGGCAGGTTTTCAAGAGATTCTTTTCTTTTAGATACTCCCTCATTTGTTTTGTTGTGGGATGTTGCATCAAAGAGCATCACAGCGTAAAGCTATATTTAAGAGGTTCTGCAGTTCAGATCCAGAAATGTCTCACCTTTCGAATGTGGTAATACCTCACCTTGTCTCCCAGATGGATGTACTGGACTGACTGGGAGGAGGATCCCACAGAGAGCAACAGAGGCAAGATCAAGAAAGCATGGATGGATGGTTCGCATCACCAAGTGTTCCTCACTAGCAAAACTGTCCTGTGGCCCAATGGGTTGAGTCTGGACATTCCCCAGGGAATCCTGTACTGGGTGGATGCTTACTACGACCGCATTGAGATGGTTTACCTAAACACCACTGAGCGAAAGGTTGGTGAAACTCTGGGACTATGTCGTATGTGTTGTCTGATTACAATTTTATCCTACTAGAATTGGAGATGCATTCTCGATTTAACAGGTGGTGTATGAGGGGCAGGAGCTTAACCATGCCTTTGGCTTATGCCACTACAAACAATTTCTGTTTTGGAACGAGTACCGCGGTGGCAGCATCTACAAACTGGACCAAGTCACTAAAACAGTCACTCTACTCCGCAATGAGAGGCCGCCCATATTTGAGATCAGAGTGTACGATGCACACCAGCAGCAAGGTACGTATCCTTCTACTTATTTTTTCCCTTTTCCCATTAAATATAAGATGACGTGACACTGTGTTGCGTCTCTTCCCACTTTGACTTCGTGTAGGAACCAACGCGTGTCGAGTCAACAATGGCGGCTGCAGCAGTCTGTGCCTCGCCATTCCTAATGGCAGATCCTGCGCCTGTGCTGATGATCAGATCCTTGATGGCAATAACGTTACTTGCAGAGGTACCTAGCTGTCTTACCAGTAGAACATGATAATGCTTGGCAGTACAAGAGATGAGTTAAAAACAAAATCCACGCTTTGCTTTCAATTTGCAAGATTTTAAATGTTAGTGTTTCCAAATGTGTGCAGAAATTCTGACTAAGCTCCGTCAATATTTTTATAACTTTAAGAGCTGACTAACAAAAGCCGACTTGGTCACTAAAAAGCTTTTGTTCACATGCTCGCTTCTTGTCTCAATGGCTCATCTGTTTCTGCTCCTACCCCTGATCTCCTCTCTAGCCAACCCCGCCTACGTTCCCCCACCCCAGTGCCAGCCTGGGGAGTTTGCTTGCAAGAACAACCGCTGCATCCAAGAGCGCTGGAAGTGTGACGGGGACAACGATTGTCTGGACAACAGCGATGAAGCCCCTGAGCTCTGCTGTAAGTGTGCTGCATCATTGTCATGGTTACACAGCAACACAAAGATAAACAAAAGGGTGTTTAAGGGTCTTAGCTAACGCAACCCGACAGAGGGCAAACTAAAGTTTCCAACATCTGTCTCTTTCCATGCGGCGTTTACGTGCCTGCTAACTCTGACATCATGAGTCGATACCGAAAAGCAAAGGGTCACATTTGACTCGAATGTTCTCCATTTGCTTCTTTGACAGACTTTGAACTGTTTTCTAAGATTTTGTTCTTTTCTGTTTCTTCCCCCAGACCAGCACACCTGCTCAGCCGAGCGATTTAAATGCCAAAACAATCGTTGCATCCCCCTGCGATGGCTGTGTGATGGTGACAATGACTGTGGAAACGATGAGGATGAATCGAACACCACCTGCTCTGGTATATACAAGCTGAGTTGCATCTAGTTCGGAGAGCATACAGAAAGGGAGAAAGAGAGTAAATTCCAGACCATACAGCTGTGCTCATATCGGAAAAGAGTAATGCAGTCATCAGAGGATGACTCCGCTTTAAAACTGTTTTAATTGGAGGAAGCATGTAAGAGTAAAGCGATCCAAAGTGATCTGTTAGTTTGCATTTAGTCATGCAGCAGATGCCAGCAACAATCTACAAAGAGTTCAGGAAGATGTATAAATCTTTAGCACCATTAGTTAAAGCTCTCTGAGTGTGTCAGATAGATTGAGTACTTTTTGAGGCAATTTCGCATGGTTTGATTCTGTAACAGCGCAGACCCTAAAAAATAAGCAGAGAACAAATGTATAATTTCCCCTTTCAGCTCGCACATGTCCACCCAACCAATACCCCTGTGCCAGTGGGCGCTGCATCCCCATCTCCTGGACATGCGACCTTGATGATGACTGTGGAGATCGCTCAGATGAACCTGATTCCTGTGGTGAGTCTTTATTGCTCTTTCATTTTGTTGCTCTTCGTTGAATATCACATTTTTCTCTATAAATATTTTTTAAATACACTCCTCTTTTGCTCCCTTTCCGCAGCGTATCCAACCTGTTTCCCTCTCACCCAGTTCACCTGCGCCAATGGCCGCTGCATCAATATAAATTGGCGCTGTGACAACGGTGAGTATCATCCCTCCCTTCCCCACCTGTCACGCTGTGCTGTAGAATCCAATCTAAAAATCTTGCGTGTGTGCGCTGATGTACAGACAATGACTGTGGAGACAGCAGCGACGAAGCAGGCTGCAGCCACTCTTGTTCCAGCGTCCAGTTCAAATGTAACAGCGGCCGCTGCATCCCAGAATACTGGACCTGCGACGGCGACAATGACTGTGGAGACTACAGTGACGAGACTCATGCCAACTGTACCAACCAAGGTAATTTAGCTCAAACTGAAGTAGTCCTGCTCTAACTTGTTTTTGTTATGGTAGTGTCTGCTCTCGTGTCTTGTAGCTGAGTCAGGTTCTCGTTGTCATTTATCAAAGATGCTATCATTATATTTACAGGTTGCTATTTGCACTCATAAAGGGGTTGTCACAACATCAACACGTGTTTAGCTTCTCCCTATCCCACTTCCTGTACTCCACATGCCCCTACATGCTCTCCAGCTTCCTCTGATCCATTTCTGTTGCTATGTTTTGTGGTTAGACAACAAATCTCATAACTCTTTCATGGTGTCGTGCAACTAGCACAGATGTTTTGACTGTGCTGTAGCGATATGAACTTACATGTTTGGAGTGTTTCCTCAGGGTGTGCTGCTTTTTCATATGAACGACATCACATCTCAGTGTTGCACAATTACCTTTAGCCTTGCTCTGCCTAGAAGCTCCTGTGAACTGTGAGTGTCCGATGTTGTATGTACCGTTTGATCCATGCCGAAATGCTGTTAAGTCCCAGCATGCAAAATCCGGGCCCAGCATGACCTGCTGGTCTAATGAGCAATCTGTGCTCTGTTGTGTGTGCCCGGCTGCGTGTGTTTGCGAGTTCTCTTGGCTGCCATCTGGAAGTTATTAAGTGAAATAAAATAAAACGGTTTCATCACTTTCCCCTATTATATATTGTGGTCCTGTGCCGCGAGGAGTCCAGTTTTATTTAGCTGTGCCGAACGCTGTCATAAGGAGATGTCACTGTGCCGTTTCTGCAGCGATGCGTTTAATCTCTCTGCTACAGTCAGTGAGCCGTGTGTGTTATTGTTATTTGGGTTGGCTCAGAGTCAGGTTGTCACCCAGCATCCCAGGATACCTGCACAATAACTAATGACTGTAACGGCCTTTTCTTTCTCATCCCAGTTTTTTTGCTTTTGTTTTTTGGGCATCTGTTTGTGTGGTCTTTGTAGCTGTGAGCTGGGATTTCTGTTTTGTTCGTGTTTGATTGCTTCTCTGCACACACCATCACTTTTGCTGGCTAACTATGACATTTTGTCTCTCTAGCAACCCGACCTCCAGGTGGCTGCCACGGAGACGAGTTCCAGTGTCGCATGGACGGCCTGTGCATTCCCAAGCGTTGGCGTTGCGATGGCGACACAGACTGTATGGACCTGAGCGATGAGAGCAACTGCGAGGGCTTCACTCAGACTTGTGACCCTGCAGTCAAGTTCAGCTGCAGGGACTCTGGTGAGGAATTTGCCAGATGCTAGTTAAGGGTGAACTTTTTGGACAGTATGAATAAAAGATGTGATTATTTGTTGTGCAAGAAAGCAATGAAATGCTTTATCACAGGAGGAAGAGAAAGTGGAAGATTTACTGACTGTCATGGATAATGTTCGACTGTTGCCACTGGTTTCCATTTTGTCATCAGGATTACATAAAAACTGGAACTTGGAAATCACCGTTTTTTGTGCTTGTGTCAATATAAATGCTGATGTGACTGTATTTAACTGTAAACTGTATTTAATAGAGGAATATAATAGAGATTGCCTCCAGACATATGCAGTGATGTAAAATAGCAGTGCTTTCACTCATAAATGATTTTTGGATTTTCCTACAAGAAATGTGAGTTAAATAGAGATTCTTAAAATTTTTTATAAACTTAATTTATTAACTGTTTTTTTTTTTTAATTTATTTCAAAACTGCTACATATAAGATTTGTCCTAAATTTCTAAAAGACTTCTCTTTACTTTGTGGACAAGTTGCAAGTTAGACCACGATTCGCTGTCAAAGCAGCTGCGATGTCACAAATACAGCTTCCAGATGTGACGTTTAGTGTGCTCAAACAAAATGTACAAGTTTAAAAGAAGATCATCATTCTGTCCACTCGGTGCCGAAGCAGCATTGACCAAAATGTATTTTTGAACGGTGCGCTAACTAAATGACACAAGCTTAAAAATGAGTATTTTGTGGTGTTTTTCAGCTCGCTGCATCAGCAAAGCCTGGGTGTGTGACGGTGACAGTGACTGTGAGGACAACTCGGATGAGGACAACTGCGAGGCATTGGTGTGCAAGTTGTCTCACCACGTGTGCGCTACCAACGACTCCATCTGTCTGCCTCCCGAGAAGCTGTGTGACGGCACAGACGATTGTCCGGATGGTTCCGATGAGAAACTTTGTGGTGAGAATATTCTGGAAAAACTTTGAACTCAGAAAGCACAACATCTGTTCAATGTTATGTTGTGATTTAACTTACAATTTAACATTCAAAACACCTTTCTGGATAAACTCCAACCCTTTCATTTTATTTCTTGCCTGCAGACTTGTGTTCGCTGGGCAATGGGGGTTGTAGTCACAACTGCAGCATTATTCCCGGGGAAGGCTTCATGTGTTCTTGTCCCCTGGGCATGGAGCTGGGAGCTGACAACAAGACCTGCCACATCCAGAGCTTTTGCGCCAAACATCTCAAGTGTAGCCAGAAGTGTGAACAGGAGAAATCTAGTGTCAAGTGCTCCTGCTACGAGGGCTGGGAGCTGGAGTCTGACATGGAGAGCTGCAAAAGCACCGGTAGGCCCCCCACGTCATGCAGAGATTTTTGTCTCACTTTGCTTTACACTATTAGAGGATTTACTCCACTAATAATGTTTCTTCAGAAGGCTGAGCAGCCAGCATTTTGACATATTTATAACTAGAAATGTTATGTGGAGCAAATGTGTGAGATGTGACAGGATTTGATCCATGACCAACGTGGGGTTTTCATGAATTTGGGATTTGGTTTTTCCGTACGCTTTGCTGAGTGAGATTTCTTTTCTCCTTCAGATCCCTTCAAGCCTTTCATCATCTTCTCCAATCGCCATGAGATCAGAAGGATTGACCTTCATAAAGGAGAGTTCAGTGTGCTTGTACCAGGCCTTAGAAACACCATTGCTTTAGACTTCCATCTCAACCAGAGCACCCTGTACTGGACTGATGTTGTGGAGGACAAGATCTATCGTGGGAAACTGTCTGAAAATGGAGGTGAGTTAGCTTGTTGTGTTCTCTCTTTTTTTTTTTTTTTGCTCTGATTTTGTATCTTATAATCTTTTTGTTAAAGTAAAACAAAAATCTTGCAAGATGGTGATTACATAAGCAAATCGTGATTTTGACCGAGCATTTCGTGGAAATTAACTTCCACTGAACAAATACGCTCTAATTTCTGAGAGCCAATTGTTTTTTCAAAGAGGCTGTGGTCAGCAGTGGTGGTCTGTGACCCTGAATAAATCCCGCAGGTCATGGTCAGCCTTTCGTGCTCCAAAAACCCAGGTCTGCTCGCCAATCAAATTGTGTTCTCAGCGCAGCACTAAGGGGGCACACGGAAGGCTTTGTCTCTTCCTATTTGTCTCAGTACTTGCTGTGCCTGACTGCAGCCAAAACACTGATGTAGCGTAGGAGGCACAACACACTGCTGTTCCAGTTCCCAGCCCTCCAAGTTTAACATTAAAACAAGGCTCCTGAGCAGGAACATTGTGACCAGCTCATAGATCACCTCCTGCTGCTTGTTAAGTAGGTCATTTCAGCAGCTCCAAAGTAGTGGGCATAAACTGGGTAGTGCCAGCGCCTTAATAAAGGAACCCTGGCCCACACAAAGACACATAAAGGCAGATATCACTCCACTGTTCTTTCAAGCACACTGCAAAGACATACCCGTCTCGCTCTAATTACTACTGGAAGGCATTTTGAAGACATGTGTGCTTTAACCCGGAGCCAAAGATTGATCACAAGTTGTGGTTTTTACTTAGTTTGCACTAAAGCCAAATGTTTGAGGTCTTGTGTGTTTTCTTAGATGTGGGGTTTGATCTGTCTTCAGGGGTGTTTGTGATAAATGTGCCATCTTGAGATTTTCTCTCTTTTAGTCAAAGTAACACAAACCATGCTCCCCCCCCCTTCTTAAAACTTTGCTAGCATTAAAATTTCACATGCTATAAAATTGTCATGTTTGATGTGTAGCTTTAAAATAAAAATCTTCAAATTTTCCATACGGATTTTCTCTGCTCCGGTCAGCCCTGACCAGTTTTGAGGTGGTGATCCAGTATGGGCTGGCTACTCCAGAAGGCCTAGCTGTGGACTGGATAGCAGGAAACATTTACTGGGTGGAGAGCAATCTGGACCAGATTGAGGTGGCCAAACTGGATGGGACCATGAGAACGACCCTGCTAGCCGGCGAAGTGGAGCATCCCCGGGCCATCGCCCTAGATCCTCGAGATGGGTAAGAACCATATATGAATGGATTCCAAACTTGGATATATATCTGATGGATATATTCATCCTACTGTTTCTTTCATTAACCAGTTCTCATGCGATGATGCTGTACACATCTGTAAAATCCCTCCTCACATTGATCATTTTCTGTCGCCAGTATCCTGTTTTGGACTGACTGGGATGCAAGTCTGCCCAGAATTGAGGCAGCATCCATGAGCGGTGAAGGCAGACGCACCATCCACAGGGAGACCGGCAGTGGTGGGTGGCCCAACGGACTCACTGTGGACTACATGGAAAGACGCATTGTCTGGATTGATGCCAGGTAGCATCTGCCACTAGATTCTAAATATACGGCTCAGGTTGCACCGCATCTACCCACTTGCTTATTCCATCACCCACTCGCTCAGTTTTCTTCATCTCTGGCTGCTACGCCAGTGTTTTGTTCTTTGCTCACAACAAACTACATTTAAAGAGCAAATAAATAACATGAACATACTTAACCTGATATGTCTCTGCTCTTACATACTATACATCTCTCTGTTGTTTCTCAAGGTCGGATGCTATCTACTCAGCAATGTACGATGGCTCGGGGCTGATTGAAGTGTTGCGGGGTCATGAGTATTTGTCCCACCCCTTTGCTGTCACTATGTACGGAGGCGAGGTCTACTGGACTGACTGGAGGACTAACACTCTGGCCAAAGCCAATAAATGGACAGGACACAACGTTACTGTGGTGCAGCGCACCAACACGCAGCCCTTTGACTTGCAGGTCTATCACCCATCCAGGCAACCCCAGGGTATGTAGCATACCAGATAAAGAGGCATAGACATTCACAGAGAAACACATGCTTGCATAGGCAGAGCGACCGTGTCACACATTTACCCCTGCTTGTCAGCATAGCTGAATGTTTTTGGGCTGTAACTCTAAGGAGAAGGGTGGCGAGCTCACAGTTCATTGCTCACCATGTTATTCATGGCTCCTGTTCCCCCAAGACAGCTGACCTTTTAGACCTGCGAGACTTCTTGTCTCCTCACACTGTGAGCGTTTTGGACACCTCCCGCTTTTGCCTTGTTGATCAAAAAGTCACCTCACTGTTTGGCATTTCCCACGGCCCGGGTAGGAAATAAAATCCTCCCCCTGCAACTTAAATGTCATATGTTGATCTGATCTCACAGACATGCATGATTGACAAGATTGCAAAAGGGTCGTCGGATTTATTTTTGAGCGTTTTGCCATGTCGCACTGTCACCTTGTTTAGTAGCCAGTGGTTAGGGGATCCCAAGGGTATGTGGGCAGTAGAGAGGCACTGGGTCTGTAATTGAAAGAGGGATCTCACAAAACTGTTGATTGACAGTTGCAACCAATAACTATGACAGTGACGAAGCAGCAAGCTGGGTTGACAGACCTGGAAGACAAAGGAAATGGGAAAGTACTTTACACTGCGGGCCACCTTTACCCTTTCACACACACATTTATACTCCGCTCTTGGCCCTTGGAGGGTTGGGGGTATTTCTATTGTCTTAAACTATGTCTGTTTCGGCTGTCCTTGATAAATAATAGCCAGTGTAAAATAACTGTGATGATATTGCTTCATACACTGGTCACAGTTTGAAATTTGCAATTGTTTTATGACGAATGATAGCCTGAGCCCAGAATTTAGGATGACCGTCTCACACCATGACTGTTGCTGCTGCCTATGTGAATGAAATGACTGCAGCATGAAATGGCAATCTGACCATATCTATGGTGCTATTGTGGGGGAAAAAAGCTAAACTAAAACCTAAACTAAAATAAAAATGGAAAACAAAATATTTGGAATTCCAATGCAGAAGAATGTGTAGCTGAGTTGTAGCAGAAGAAGCCTTGTTTGTACAACGAGTTCTCCAGCTGTTATCATAATCCTGTCAAGAGGAAGTAGCTTAGAAGCAAATAGTGGAGGAGCTGCAGCTGTGCAACCCACGATCTCACTCTTACACTGTACAGTCTCCATGCATCTAACTTCATGTCCTGCACAAGTTGAATGATGCACATTGTAATGAATTTATATGTTTTTTATAGTCACGCAGTCTGTGGACTCCTTAAGGCACAAATCTTTTTTTTTTCCCCACTTAATTACCTTAAAGACCAATAAATAAAGAGTAAAAGGTTAATTTAATTCCTCTGACACAAGCAGGCTCCAGCATGTCTCAGTGTAACACCACAATGCAGAGTTATTAGTATTATATTCACTGAAATCTTCAAAGCTCACTGTGAGCCTCCTCTTCCTGTGTTTCTCACAAAACACATCTCCTCTGCATTTTTGTCTCTCTTGCTTTCTTGAAACATCCTAATTAATGTTTTTCCTTTCCTTCCTTTCAGCCCCCAACCCATGTGCCCCCGCTGACGGTAAACCCCTTTGCTCCCACTTGTGTCTCATCAACTTTAACCAGACCTTCTCCTGCGCCTGTCCTCACCTCATGAAGCTGCAGCCCGACAAGTACACCTGCAAAGGTAAGGACAGACCCGTTGTTTCACAGCAGAAAAGCGCACATCACCCACATTCTTTTTCCCCTTACCTTTTCAAATCCGCTGTGATGGAGGATATACAGACAGCGCTGTCACATATAATCCATTTCATCAAGGAGGGAGAGAGGGGCTTTGTGTTTGCTGGAATCTTTTCATGCAATTGTTTTGACTGCTACGGTGAGCCGTGTTGCTGAACAGGATATCTTTTCTGATAGAAGATCTGATTACGTCGCCTCCGCTTGCTCCATATTCCCTTCTTAGCTTTCAGTTCCATGTAATTTCATATAAAATCCTGTCACTAAAGATGAAGGGAAGTCTTCATTCGTTGCAGTTTGATTGCACGAGTGGGTTTCATGATGGTTTCGAAGGGTAGCTGTGGGGAATTTTTGTACACGTGTGCAGACGCTCTCTTTTTCATCACCTCATATTTTTGCATTTCTCCAAAAATGATCCAAACATGAGCCATTTAGATGTAAAAATAATTGGATGCACTTATATTCCACTCTGAACCAATTAAAATAAGTTTGGACCAAACTTTCTAATTCAGTGCTTAAAATCATTTGTTGTTTATGCTGATTATGCAAATTTTCAGTTTAGCAGGTGATATTTTATCTCTCTTAAGTATAAGAAGTAAAAACCTAACCCTGCCTAATTCCTTATTTAGAATGTATGTAGCTGAAAAAGGGGTGTTTATGCCTAATATGGAATTTCAACTTCAAGTCATTCTAAATCTTTCCTGACGTCTTCATTTCCAACATTGGAGTTGGAAAAACTGACATGTCTAATTTTACATGTTTAAAAAAAACAGCCTGAAATATGCATTTTATTCCTCTCTTTCTAGTTTTGCATTCCTGCTAGAATAACGTGCTTTAGTAGATCTCATCTCATCCAGTGTTTGTTTCTCTTTTCCAGAGTCTCGCAAGTTCCTTCTTTACGCTCGTCAGATCGAGATCCGAGGTGTTGACATTGACAACCCCTACTATAACTACATAATCTCCTTCACCGTGCCGGATGTAGACAATGCGACAGTGGTGGATTATGATGCTGTGGAGCATCGGATCTACTGGTCAGATGTGCGAACACAGACCATCAAGAGAGCTTTCATCAATGGCACAGGGGTGGAGACTGTGGTCTCTGCTGGTAAGAACAGTCTCAGGAATATCCGTCAATCCGTGATTTATTTACTTCTTTGCTTTTCTTTGTTTTTTTTTAAAATAAGGCTCATAATTTAATATTCGCTGTAAAGTATAATAAGAGGGTTTGGGAAGATAAATAAAAACAGTTTTTGTTAGCACGCTGCATGTTCTAAAAATCTGCAAAGCTTCATTTTGCTTCTGAAATTTGGCAGACCTTCCTAATGCCCATGGCCTGGCAGTAGACTGGGTGTCCAGGAACCTCTTCTGGACCAGCTACGATGCCAATAAGAAGCAGATCAATGTGGCCAGACTGGATGGATCTTTCAAGAATGCCGTCATCCAGGGACTGGACAAGCCCCACTGTCTAGTGGTCCACCCTCTGCTTGGGTGAGTGTTCCCGGCACTTAATCTGTCTGCATTCAGTTTAATATGTCAGTTATTTCTCCTAATATTACTCACTTAAAGATTGAAAGGTTTTTCTTTTGTTGTTTACTTCTAGGTTATTTTTTTTTATTCCCTTCAAGTTTAGTCTTAATCTTTGATCTACTTTATCCTTGTTTAGTACTGTACCGGTACTCTTCTTGCCTCTCTCCATATTTCATAATATTCACACTCCCATCACAGGAAGCTTTACTGGACTGACGGTGACAGTATAAGCATGGCTAACATGGATGGCAGCAACCGCACCACACTTTTCACCAACCAGAAAGGACCAGTAGGTGAGCAGATGTACCCCTATCAGTAAATAATACAGATTCTCTACAGAGTAAAAGCCCAGAACAAACATGTTAGTGTAGCACATATACTATACATAAATAACAGCATGATTTTTATTTGCTTTCAGGCCTCTCTGTTGACTATGAAAAGGAGCAGCTGTACTGGATCAGCTCAGGAAACAGCACCATTAACCGCTGTCAGCTGGATGGCTCTAAACTCGAGATCCTTGAAGGTGTTAAAGGCAAATTGACCAAAGCGACTGCGCTGGCTATTATGGGTAAGAAGAAAAGTGTAATACTTTTAAGTTTATCATCCTTGTCCTCTGTATATTTATCATTTTTCTGTTGGCTTATATTCTGGTTACATCAATTATGTAGGAGACAAGCTGTGGTGGGCCGATCAGGGAACTGACCAGATAGGAACATGTAACAAGAAGGATGGAGGAAACTGGAAAGTTTTGCGAAACAACACCTCCCCAATGATGCACATGAGGATCTATGATGAGGATGTGCAGAAAGGTAACAGAAAAAGAGTTACATGTTCTGAAGTGGATGTAAAGTCTCCTGCATTTAATGCAAATACTAGTAAAGAAAATGTTTGTCTTTGTTCCTCTGATCTTTTCTTTAGCCGGTGTCAACCTGTGCAGTAACAACAATGGTGACTGCTCACAGCTGTGTTTGCCCACCTCTCCGACAACCAGGGCCTGCATGTGCACTGCCGGATACAGCCTCAAGACGGGCCAGCAGTCCTGTGAAGGTAAGACACGGCTACAGTAACTAGAGTAGGAAAACTGGGAGAAGTGCATCGTGAGGCGAGAAATCAATAACCTAATCTCTCTGAGCAGGCATGGGCTCTTTCCTGCTTTACTCTGTTCACGAGGGAATCAGAGGAATTCCTCTCGACCCAGCAGACAAATCGGATGCCTTGGTGCCGGTTTCTGGAACCTCTCTGGCTGTTGGCATCGACTTCCACGCTGGTGAGTGACTCTAAGGGACGTCGAATAGATAACCCAGCTTGAGTGATATTTTTAAACCCGTTTTTGTGTGGTCTTCAGAGAATGACACAATCTACTGGGTGGACATGGGTCTGAGTACCATCAGCAGAGCCAAGAGGGATCAGACGTGGAGGGAAGATGTGGTAACCAACGGTATTGGCAGGGTGGAGGGCATCACTGTTGACTGGATAGCAGGTGTGGTCATGCAAAATGACAATCAAAATTAAACTGCTTAAGTAGAGATAAAAGATGCAGACTGATTGATGGATGTGTTCTTTTACAGGAAATATCTATTGGACTGACCAGGGCTTTGATGTGATCGAGGTGGCCAGACTGAACGGCTCCTTCCGCTATGTTGTCATTTCCCAGGGCCTGGACAAACCCAGAGCCATAGCTGTCCACCCAGTGAAAGGGTAAGGCTCCTCGCCAGAAGATTCATTTTGCTTTCTGTAATAATGCTGCTTTAAGTTACTTGGCGTGTATTCCCAAGCATACTTCTTCCTCTGACTAAAGTTTCAAATACTCCCCTGCTTCTTTGGCTGCAGGTATTTGTTCTGGACTGAGTGGGGTCAGTATCCTCGTATTGAACGCTCACGACTGGATGGCTCCCAGAGGCTGGTCATGGTCAATGCGAGCATAAGCTGGCCAAATGGAATCTCCATTGATTATGAGGTGTGAACAACAACTGACCGCACTTAAAATCTTTCACACACTTGGCTTTATTAATAGAGGGTGTTTCCAAATTCTAGTGTGCTAATTTATACTGTGATAGATACTTCCAGAGACTGGACTGTTGATCAGCTGATCTTTAAATGGATGCTCTTTCTTATGCCAAAAAGGTCTTTGTTTATTTTGAATATTAAAGTGGTAAAAATTAAAATACAGTGAGACAACATTCTCATTTGATCATTTCTAATCCAAATCCAAAACATTTTTTAGATTTTGAAAGGACTTTCTCTTGGATTCATTTTTTAAATAAAGTTTAAAAAGGATCTTTAAACCTTTTTTATTCTTTGGAGCGTCTTATCCAGTCTGGGAGTTTTATTAAAAGCCTAAAAGCTGTTAGACATTTAAAATTATAATTTAAACATTTCTTAATGTAAATGGTAATAATATTTTAAGAATAATGAGAATTTATTTTTAAATCGGACTCACCTAAATTCACTTGATATTCACTAAAAGCTTACATTACAAACTGGTTATCAGCTAACTGGTCTCCCAAATACAGGTTCAATTGAAATGAAAATTTAAGGATTTTGGTCTGTCCTGAATAATCACAGTTGTTGTTTTTTTACTTCCTGTGCTCAGGAGGGTCTGCTGTATTGGTGCGACGCCAGGACAGACAAGATCGAGCGCATCAACCTGGAGACTGGAAAAAACAGGGAGCTGGTTCTGGGCAACAACAACATGGACATGTTTGCTGTATCTGTATTTGAGGAGTACATCTACTGGAGTGACAGGTCAGTCTTTATGTTGTTTTGAACAATACTTCATATTGTAAGAGTGTTCATTTACTGACTGTTTTATTCTTGTTCTGGTTGTTTTTAGGACCCATGCTAATGGCTCCATTAAGAGAGGCAGCAAAGACAACGCCACAGATGCTGTGCAGCTCAGGACAGGCATCGGTGTACAGCTCAAAGATATTAAAGTCTTCAATAGAGCCAGACAGACAGGTAAAACAAACACATATTATCATAAGCTTAAAAAAGTTGCTTTTACTGTTGAAAATGTCCTAATAAGATGGCAGCTGCCTAACAATGACAAAATGAATCGCCACCCTTAGCATTTAACCGTGTTCAGTGTTCGTGTAACAGCAATGCTAATAAGCTGTGTGACTCTCTCCACAGGCTCGAACGTCTGCAAAAACAACAACGGCGGCTGTGAACAGCTGTGTCTTTTCCGTGGGAATGGGGAGCGCACCTGCGCCTGTGCTCATGGCATGCTGGCAGAGGACAACCAAAGTTGCCGTGACTACGACGGCTACCTGCTGTACTCCGAGCGCACCATCCTGAAAAGCATCCACCTGTCCGACGAGACAAACCTCAACGCGCCCATTAAGCCGTTCGAGGATCCCGACCACATGAAGAATGTCATCGCTCTCAGCTTTGACTACCATGGCGGGGGAGGGAGGGGAGCCAACCGCGTCTTCTTCAGCGACATTCACTTTGGCAACATCCAGCAGATCAATGACGACGGCACAGACCGCAAGATCGTGGTGGAAAGTAAGTGCGGGGTCATCAGATGCATTTCGCGTTTCTGTCAAAGCGTCAGGAAAACTTTACGTTTTGCTGCTCTTAAGACTTCCCCACCTCTGTTGACAAATATTTCTGCTGCGTTGCTCTTTGCTGCCATATTTTTTAAAATCCTCTCCATTAATAATTGAATGTTGTCCCCTCTACGGTGTCAGCAGACACAATACAAGCATCCGGGAGGATCCGGTGTAATGAACACGCAGCTGTAACTCAACCAGTAGAGGCTGACATCACTTCAGAGCTGCCACTGCTTGCGCACACCAACACCCACGCCCTGGTTTTTGCTTGTTTCACCACTGAAGAGCCTTTTAAATCCCGCTCTCTTTAAATAATTCAAGAGTGAAGTATCATATTTAAAAGCCCTGGACCAGAGCTGTTCACATCTAACAAGATTCAAAAAATGAATTATTTTGTTAAGTACAGCAGGAGAACAAGGAAGGTGCACAGGGTTTGTGTTTTTACTCATTTTGCATTGAGAACAAGGGTTTGAAGCAGTTTTAAGAACGACGTCTTACATCGTGTACTGAATGTAGAACTTATTGAGCTCCAAATAAGCTCCAGCTGAGGTTAGAGGAGCGTATTTTATTAACTTTTGACATGATTACATAATCCCATTCTGTCATGTTTTAGAGACGTCTGTTGTCCAAGTTATTAACTAAAACGCACTGTTAATGAAACCAAGACTAGTCCTGTTTCCACATGTGCTAATGGAATAAAGTCAGTCATTGCTGGATGAAAAACGAATGTGGAAAAACATCAAGAAAGTGATCACTTTGCAGTAAATCTCTTACATCTGGAATTAATTTTATCATATTTAACGTCACTGAGAGTTTCTTATGTAATATTTCAGCCTGTTTGGAGGTATTAACTAGTCTTAATTCCAGATCTCCTTCTGTAAAGTCAGTTTTGGCCTCTCCCTGAGGTACTGTCCTCCTCAAAAGGCCGTACCATGTCTCTGCTCATTGCATAAGGGCAGCCACTCACACAGTTTCTGCACCGTGCCCATTGCCTTCTTCCAAGCTCTAGTAAGTCTCGCCTAAACTTCTGAGACACAAAGCTGTAGAGTAGAGGGTTTACCACACCCACTGAGGTTGCCAGCAGCCTGGCCACGATGGCAAATACTTTGTTGCCAGATGAGTCTTTTAAATGTCCTCCAATTAAGGAAAACATGAGGACATAGGAGGGCAGCCACAGGATGGTGAAGACGGCGACCAATAGGGCTGAAGTGTGAGTGACTTGTCTCTGGTAGCGTTCTAGCTGAGGGGCATTCCCCACCTGGCGTGCATATCGAAGAAAACAATAAATCTTTGCATACATCATTATAATGATGCCTAGTGGCAGAGCGAAGCCAAACAGGAAAAGGGCGATGCTGTAGACCAGCTGGCTGAAGTCAGACAGGAAGGCGAAGCACTGCACAACACTGGACACGGTGACTGTGCGAAATGCAAACTGTGGTGCTGCCAGAGCTGAGGCAGGCACCCAGAGCAGAGCTACTGTCAGTTTAATGCGCCTGTGCATTCGCAAGCGGAAGGCCCAGGTGGGGTGTACCACTGTAAGGTAGCGAGTCACAGCCAAAGCTGCCATGGTAAATACGGAGGCAACCGAGCAGGTCACGCCCAGGAAACTGATAGCTTTGCACAGGAAGCCGCCGAAAGGCCAGAAGCCCAGGGTGATAGCAGAGGTGTGGAAGGGCAGGCAGAGTAACAGCAGCAGGTCAGCAGCGCTCAGAACCAGAAGTAGGATGTCTGTGCTGTGTGGGGGCTGGTTCTGTTTCCTCCTCCTCCTAGTAAGAATGATGATGACCAGAGTTTGCCCTATGAGCCCAGTCAACAGAATCAGCCCATCCAAGATGGGGACTAAACATTTAATCAAAACCTCATCTGTTCCAGTCATTTTGTCCAGATCGCTTCTGTTCATCTGCTGCCCCAAACTCTCCATGCAATCCCCGCCGTAAGTCTGCTAAGTAATTAATTTAATATCTTGTTAATGTTAAGCAGCAGAACAGCTTGTTCACGTAGTCTCTGGGTGTTACAGCTGCTGGCTCCAGTTTCCAGAGGAAAAAAAGACTCCGCCGAGGCAGTTAGTGGTTTCATGGTGATAGTATTAGTTAAGCAGATAAGATCACACTGGTCAGCTGGCTTTCTCACCGACTCACAGGAAAAGGGGAAACAAAACAATGTGCCTCGTTTGCTCAAGAAGAAACAGACTTGACTATATCTGGCACTTGCAGAGTCTTTTTCACACTGTGACTCTTATGGTTTCCGAGCCGCTTGAAGAAATGTAAATCACTTAACGATGGTTGGATATGGTATTCCCCATTTCTGGGAAAATGGATCAGAAAAATGCACTGTTGTTATCAAGCTTTTCTTTTCTTTTCCAGAAAACATGAAAGGATGACCTTAAAGGGCGGTCTTTGCAGAGTTGCATTTCCTTAGCTGCATCAGCTCGTCCTTTATAATGTAGTTACTCTGTGGCTGTATTGATTCTTGAAACCAAGCAACAGTGGACGAATCCATCCCAGTAGCTGCTAGTTGGCATTCCTCTCTAAAGGCAGTCAATGCACTTGACTTAAGTATTCCCGTCAACCGGAGACTCATTGTCCATGTGAAAGCTCTTCAACCTGTAGACTCCGCCGGAAGAAGAGTTGCTCTGCATCTAATGCGGTGCTAAATCCGTTAAGGAAAAAAAAAAAGATGAGGCGTGATGAAAATGAGGGTAACTAACGCTTAGTAATTCTCAGGCGCCACTCGCCCTGCTCTTGTTCTCCCTCGTGAGTGTTTGAAAGACTCTGTTCTGAGAGGTAATCATCTTCCTGTCAGGTTTTCTCTGTTGTTTGCACAGTCAGGGGGCTGAGCTGAATTACCCAGTGGGAGGGTGGGCCCTGGTGATCCTTATTACGTAATCCTGGCTTGAATCAGCTTTACTCATCACTCTTACTTGTTTGTGTGACTGTATTTGGCCCCAAGCTGCTCTTTTGGATTTATTTAAGTCTGTTAACAATGTGTTCAGCCTCAAAATTGTCCTGCATTACTGCTGATTATGGCACTTCGACATTTGTCTATTAAAAGGCAATTAAAGGCTTTCAGCTGAGAGCAAACAGTTATGTAGAGTATCCTTTTTTTTTTATTGTCGGCTGTAAGTGGTCATAAATGTGGTTGCTAATGTAACTAAGCAGAGATGAATGCACACCGTGGAGCCTGCAAGGCTGCAGCACGGTATTCTTTTCCATGATGATGTGTGTCGCGTGGGTACCGAGAGGGGGGAAAAAAGAGGAAAAATCGATGCAGGGGGAAGCTGCTTTGTCTTTACCCTGGCCTTTATCCCTAAAGTGACTCAACCTGTCCCAGTTGCAATTTTCTTCCCAGAGCAAGAGTTCAGAGCTTGAATGAGAGTATCCACATGAAGCTGTGTTTGTATGTGCAGGCGGGTCGCCATAAAATGACACGATGAGACAGACTCTTTAAACTCTGTCCAAGAACAACAGCTGTGACGCACACTCGGTTCTGTATGGCATCACTTCCATTTTACTGTTCCCTGTTTCACTGGCTGCTGCTTCCCCTCTATCTCAATCTTCGTCCATGTTTCACAGTTTATTAGATGATGCATGTGGATGGGGAAACTTAAAAGCTCCACTTCCTCTTTAGTCTCATAGGTGCTCTGTGGTAACACCCTGACAGTGATTTATGATGTGTTGAATTCTCTGTAAAACTCCCACTAATGCCTCTAAGAGGTGATATTTTTTTAGTGTAATCTAAAGCATTTGTTAAGCCTTTTACTTCTCAAAGTGTTGGCCCGACAGCAGGAAAGAACTCAAATCCGAAAAATCATATATTATATTTCCTATCACAGATGTTGGGTCAGTTGAGGGCCTGGCATACCATCGCGGCTGGGATACACTCTACTGGACCAGTTATACAACGTCCACCATCACTCGCCACACTGTGGACCAGAGCCATTCTGTGGCCTACAACCGCAACACCGTAGTCACCATGTCTGGAGAAGACCACCCTCGAGCCTTTGTGTTGGACGAGTGTCAAGAGTGAGTCATTAATATTGAAATTTGCTGCTCTGCACTAAATCAGGGCCCAGTTCCAAACAATTATTCTTTTTCTCTTAAGCACTGGATTTATTTTTGGCTCAGTCAAGTGTAACTTTCTTTTTCTTTTACCAAGACGTTTTGGGAGCTCCCACTGCTCTTAATTCTTGTTTTCTGTTTGTTCCCACCGTAGTCTCATGTTCTGGACAAACTGGAATGAGCAGGCTCCGAGCATTATGAGGGCCTCTTTGAACGGAGCCAACGTGATCGTGATCATCGGCAGCGACATTAAAACTCCCAACGGCCTGGCCATAGATCATCGCGCCGAGAAACTCTACTTCTCTGACGCCACGCTGGACAAGATCGAGCGCTGTGAATATGATGGAAGCAACCGTTACGTAAGGCGGCGCTTTCCTTTTTGTTTGTTTGTTGTTTTAACTTTCCCTAAAACATGGACTTGCTCCTCGTGTTTATGGAATTACACCTGCTGTTTTTTATACCTCAGGTTCTGCTGAAAAACGAGCCCGTCCATCCGTTCGGTCTCGCTGTGTACGGAGATTACATCTTCTGGACTGACTGGGTGAGGAGGGCTGTCCTCAGAGCTGACAAGTACACTGGAGGAGACATGAAAGTGCTGCGTGCTGACATCCCTCAGCAACCAATGGGCATCGTTGCTGTAGCTAATGACACCAACAGCTGTGAGTATCACCACTGCTGCAATTTGGCCCCATTGCCATCAGGTCAACATTTTAATTTGCCCAGTAATTTGATTTACGTTTATATAACTGCAAAACGAATGAAATTCGGCTGTAGTTTGTTTAGTGTATGACACTGTGGCAGGTATCATGTTTACTGGCTGCATTATACCTGCATGTGCACACGTTGCCAGGCTGCTAACACTTAGCTGTAAGTTGAGGTATACAGAGCTGCTGCCATGTATTTAATAAAAACCCAACTTCCACAGGCTTTTAAATATTGCCAAGCTAGAGAGTTCATGCAAATGTTCATAACTGCAAGAAATGTAATATCAGCATGCTTGTCAGTCATTCGACGTGCAGTTTAAAGAGCTTCTAAAAAAATCCCTCAGGTGAATTTTCTCCTTGCCGAACAAACAACGGAGGTTGCCAGGACCTGTGCCTGCCTACGTCCGACGGCCGGGTCAACTGCAGCTGCCGTGGAGACCGGCAACTCCTCGAAGACAACACCTGTTCTCGTAAGAAAGAGGAAGAATTAAACTTCATAACGTTGCCGTCTTCATCAGAATGGATAAATGTTTCTGAATTCAAACGTTTCTCCCTCACCAGCCCTGAACGTATCATGCGGAAGTGTCGATGGCTTTGAGTGCGGGAATGGTGATTGCATCAACTACAGTCTGACCTGTGACGGCATGGCCCACTGCAAGGACAAGTCTGATGAGAAGCAGTCCTATTGTGGTGAGTTTTTACAGAGCAGTTAGGTGGTGAATTTCAGTTAATGAATAAGTAGCTGCAAGAGATGTTTAAAAAAAAACAAACCTCTGTGCCTGAGCTAAGTCAGCTGGTCCTCCTTCACAGCCAATCGACTCTGTAAGAAAGGCTACAGGCGCTGCATGAACGGCCGCTGCATTGGTCACCACTTCTGGTGTGATGGCACAGATGACTGTGGTGATCATTCAGATGAACTGCCCTGCAACAGTAAGTGGTTTGTTTCCAAAGTAGCAGCTGCACAAAGGATAACAGTCTAAACATTCTCATAGTTTGAATAGTGTCGACTTTTTTCATGACACCTCTGTTCTGCCTGTGGGAATGTTTAAGGAAATTATAAATGTGCTTAACGGAGAGTTTGTGTGTGGTTTTGAGGATGTATTTTCTCTCCAGTTGTCATTTGTGAAACTGCTGTATGTGCTTGCAGTGACACTTTGCAAAGCAGGAGAGTTCCAGTGCAAAGATGGAAGCTGCATCTCCAACTACAGCCGCTGTGACCAGGTGGTCAACTGCGAGGATGCAAGCGATGAAATGAACTGCCGTATGTAACTGCCACGATTTTCAACAATATTTCTTCTTCTTTTTCACAAGTGGACTTCTTAATCAGTATATTAATATCGAATTGACTATGTACTTCAGTGCAATTCGTGTGAAACTATTTTGCAGAATTTAAAGGGCAGCTCCTGAAACTTGTTCCTGTTTTTTCTCAGAACCCACTGATTGCTCCCGTTTTTTCCGGCTTGGAGTTAAAGGAGCC
Source organism: Haplochromis burtoni (assembly GCF_018398535.1). NCBI lineage: Eukaryota > Metazoa > Chordata > Actinopteri > Cichliformes > Cichlidae > Haplochromis > Haplochromis burtoni. The sequence continues at coordinate 2,080,008 of NW_024582370.1, forward strand.
TCTTTCCAAAGCTGTGAGAAAACCACTCTGTGTTATCTGCCCTCGTGGGTGTGTGACGGCAACAATGACTGTGGTGACTTTTCTGATGAAAGAAACTGTCCAGGTAAGTGTTATCTTTCACTACCAAAAGACATTCAGCTTTTCTGAACCTACCAGAGGTTCTTGATTATGTTTTGTTTTCTTTTTTTCTCTGTTGTGTTGCAGATAAGAGGAAGCTTAAATGTCCAGTCAACTTCTTTGCTTGCCCCAGCGGTCGGTGCATTCCTATGAGTTGGACCTGCGATAAAGAGAATGACTGTGAGAACGGGGCTGATGAGACACACTGTGGTCAGTCTTCTGCGAAGTTGTCCTCTAATACCCCTATCTTTATCTTGAAAACACACAAATCATAGCAAAAAGAAAACGAAAAGAAAGCCAGACTGTTTTTCTTTGGGCTTCCCACTGCAGATGGAAAAACACAGCTTAAATGTAATAATGACTGTAAAATGCTCCCCACCCTCTCTTGCAGACAAGTTTTGTACATCCACCCAGTTTGAATGCGGGAACCATCGCTGCATTTCCAGCCACTGGGTGTGTGACGGCTCCGACGACTGCGGCGATGGTTCTGACGAGGACCAGAATTGCAGTATGTGACATTTTGCTCGCTACTTCTCTTCTCACATTCAAAGGAGACCTTAAACTCCATGACAATTCCTGACGTCCTGTCCATGTATGACTTTTACATGATGTCGTTACAGAATCCAAAACCTGCAGTCCTGAGGCTTTCCAGTGTCCAGGCTCCCATATGTGTGTGCCGCAGCGCTGGAAGTGTGATGGAGACAATGACTGTCCTGATGGAGCTGATGAGAGTGTGAAGGCTGGCTGCAGTGAGTGACACAGTTAGCAGATTGAAGAAAAAGTGCAGAGAAGCGATACAGTTCCCCATGCATTAAAAAACAATGTTTCCATCTGCTTCCAGTGTACACCAACAACACGTGTGATCCTGAAAACGAGTTCATGTGCCAGAACAGGCAGTGCATCCCCAAGCACTTTGTGTGCGATCATGACTTTGATTGTGTCGATAAGTCGGACGAATCCCTCGAATGTGGTGAGCTTTCAATCCTGGAAGCTTATTTAGCCTTTTGCTTGAAAATGAATGTTGTTTTTTTGCTAAACCGCCAACTGAAACTGAGATTAATGACAAATGCGTTTTGATGTAGAATATCCGCCGTGCGGTCCCGATGAGTTCCGCTGCGCCAATGGCCGCTGCCTTAACCAGAAGAAGTGGGAGTGCGACGGAGAGTTTGACTGTCAGGATCGTTCCGACGAAGCTCCCAAGAACCCTCGCTGCACAGACTCTGGTATTCATTTCCTCTCTTTCGCTACATCTTTTATTTCTCTGCCAGCATAATAAAGTGTGAATCATATGTGAAATTTCTTGCTCATAAAGACGTAGCCACATCCCGCTTCACGCTCTGATATAACCTGCTATTTGTCTATGATTTCAGAGAGGACGTGCAATGACTCAGCTTTCATGTGCCATAATAAAAAATGCTTGAATGAGACACTGCTGTGCGACCGCAACGACGACTGTGGTGATGGCTCCGATGAACTCAACTGCTTCATCAACGAGTGTCTCAACAGCAAGCTGAGCGGCTGCACACAGCTCTGTGATGACCTCAAGATCGGCTTCAAGGTAACTAATTCATTGTTTGTTGTCAAAAACAAATATCATGACTAATGAAATTATTGCACAGGCTTCATTGGGCCAAAAAGTTTTACTAAAATTCATGGAGTCAACACAGGAAAAACAATGTATATGCCAGTAACGATGAGTCAACGAGGAGCTGATTTTAAAAGGTTGGGATCCACTCACTTCAGGCACGCAGTTATGCAAGACGAAAACATGTTTTGCCTCGTCCTTGGAAGTAGGAGGCCAGTCCTGGATCAGGTTGAACTCTGCGTGAACTCCTGTGTCTGTGGTGGCGAGGTTGTGGTCGGAGCTTAATTTGAAAATGATAAGATTTTGTTCACCTCAAGAATCCTGGTCTGGGATTTCAGAAGTATTGCAAACTGACTAATTATGATTGCACAAAACTTAATTGTATATATTGAAACTTTGCCATCAGAGACTTTTTCACAAATGTGGCTTCCTCTGTGTATTCTGGATGGCAGAGCAGAATTTGTGTGTGTGTTCTTTCGAAACATAGATGTGTTTATTGGAAGTGACAGTTACAACGATTCCGACTAGTAATGAATACGTGTTCTAACCGTTCCTTATGCTGCGATGATGTTCATGCCATATTTATTTTAAACACATATTAATGTCAGCTTATCCTTTACCCCCGTACTCTGTTGGAAGACGACTTTGCAAATGAGATTTGCAGCTATTTACGCAGCACTTTTGACAGCAGCAGCTGGATTTCGTTTTCAGAAAGTGAGCAGAAATAAAGCTTTTGGTGAAAGGTAAAGCGCACATGTCTGTGGCCGATTGAGAGCTGATTGAGACACGCTGGCACGCCTTTGTAACCGGTCCAGGCTAAATGTGAGAAGCGGCCAGAGAAGCGGTGAGATTTTGACACATCTCCTGTGCTTTTGGCACCTTCAGTGCAGGTGTCATCCTGGTTTCCAGCTGAAGCGTGATGGGAAGACATGTGTGGATATAGATGAGTGCACAACCACCTACCCCTGTTCCCAACGCTGTATCAACACACACGGCAGCTTCCACTGTCTCTGCGTCGACGGCTTTGAGCTCAGCCCCAATGACCCCACTGTTTGCAAGTCCACATCGGGTAAGGCACACATACGTGAGTTTCAGTGCGTCTTCACAGCAAATGCACGCCTAAAGCAGTAAAGTACGTTTTCTATGTGATGTATGCGTGTAGATGAAGAGCCCTACTTGATCTTTGCCAATCGGTACTACCTGAGAAAACTGAACCTGGATGGTACCAACTACACTCTTATAAAGCAGGTAAGACACACAGATGACAGTTTAAAGAAACATTCAGTGTTTTTCATTTTTAATATTGCTCCTTCCTTTTCCCCCCCCTCAGGGTCTTAATAATGCAGTAGCACTGGACTTCCACTATGCAGAGCAGATGATCTACTGGACGGATGTGACCACTCAGGGCAGCATGATTCGACGCATGCATATGAACGGCAGCAACATGGAGGTGAGTGAGAACATCTGAAATCCTTTCGTTTTGATTTAATAGTCGAGCAATATTTATTGTGGAATGCTGGATTATTGATGCAGCGAACCCGTGAGTCTCTGATTGGGAACTACATCATCACCATCTTACGTATTGATTGATAAACCTGGCAGGTTTTGCACCGAACCTCTCTGAGTAATCCCGATGGCTTGGCGGTAGACTGGGTCGGTGGAAACCTGTACTGGTGCGACAAAGGCCGAGACACCATTGAGGTGTCAAAACTTAATGGGGCTTACCGAACGGTGCTGGTCAACAGTGGCCTGAGGGAACCTCGTGCAGTGGCTTTGGATGTACGCTATGGGTGAGAAGTTACACTGCAGATCAGCACCAGCTACACTCACTGTTTATATAACTTAAATGTATAATTTCCTAATTATTTCTCATCTAGATTTGAATGTACAACTGTAATTTCAAGATTGTCTTTCTCCAATCTTAGTTATCTTTACTGGTCTGACTGGGGTGACAGCCCTCACATTGGGAGAATTGGGATGGATGGCACTAACAGAAGTGTCATCATAGAGGATAAGATCACCTGGCCCAATGGATTAACCCTGGACTTCATCAATGACCGTATATACTGGGCTGATGCCAGGGAGGACTACATTGAGTTTGCCAGCCTGGATGGCAAGAACAGACACACAGGTAAACAGACCAGTAAACACATTCACTTTTTTAAACTGTTTGACTGGTGGTGCCATATCCTCTAAAGTTCTGAGATTTCAATTGTTTGTTTTTGATTGTTGTATCTGTCTGAAGAAACACCGGCTCTGAACCCACTCGTCATTTCTTTGTATTTTGCTTCTTGTAATTTTTCAGAGTTGTCTTGAAAGTAAATATACAAACTCAATTTTTGTTTCCAGGCGTGTTTGCATGTTTCAATAAATCACAGCACTTATTTCCAGTTTTCCCTCAAAGAAATACGGGTTGTTTCAAGACTTTTGGAAAGTACAGCATGTGAGAGTCAAAATACTCTCATCTTTAGTGCCTTTTTTTTTTGTCAAAGACTAATTATGTAAAACCTCTCAGTAAAAGGCAGCAGCGTGCTATTAAGTGTCACAGTTTCTGTCCATGAACTGATTTAATCTTTTAAATAAATGTGTCAGGGAGCTGAGGAGCTTTAAGTGGTTTATAGATCATAACTCATTTAACAGGATAAACCGTTTATGACAAGACCATAGTGGTGATTAAAGAGGGGTTAGGTTTTCCGGTGAGTAAATTTTGCAGGTTCACATGGAGTTGAAATCTGAGTGACTTTCTTCCGTACACACACACACACACACACACACACACACACACACACACACACACACACACACACACACACACACACACACTTGAGAGACACCAGGCATGAGCAGGCAGGTTACATGGCTGTCTGCTATTCTGGAGTCCTGCAACTCAAGTCCAGAAGACACAAACTGTGAATAGGACAGATTGTTCTGGTAGGAGAGGCCTCTGAGCGTGTGCGATATCTGCATAGTGCTCAGTTGTTTAGTACATGTACTACAATAGCTGGAATTGTTAAACAGCTTAGCATGCAGGAATTCTGGAGTGCATTGGTCATCTGCATTAATACTTCCCACATTTTATAAGTTGTGCTCAAAACTTATAGATAGCATAGGGATAGAATCCTTTTTTCTTTGTTTAGGCATATGCATTAAATTATGAGATAGTTTACAACTTACAGAATAGACTTCCAGCAGAGTGTTGTGCTTCATGAACATTTTTGATCAATCAAGATGAATTGAAGCTTTTTGGCATTGAGAAGTCATCATAAAATGTCACTGACTTCTTTCAGCTCAGCGCTCTAGATTTAATGCATCCTATAAATTATTATTCACCCATCCCTGGATACACATATGCCATAAAACACCAGTGTGCCTCTGTGTGTCTTTGTGCAACAAGACTTGGCCTGTTTGAATTGAGATAAGAATGGATCAAAGGGCAATTAATGTTAATCTCACCAATACCTCAGCTCAACTTGATGCTATAAAAACCGCTATTACATCACAACGTCAGTCGTTTAAGGTGCATTATTCTTTAAAGTCAGCGCTGAAGCTACGGTCTCTCGCCGTCGAGGTATTTTGAACTTGTGCCACACACACAGCATTTGCAAATTTGTCAGCATGTGATGCATTGCTATGGTGTGCTTCCATAACACACAAACACTGAGAGTGAGCATAAAACATATTATACAAGAGCAGGAAAAGTGGTTAATAGTGTAACACCTAATGAGGTGTAGAACCTATTATATAACACAGAGATATGATGCATGTCCGCGCCCCACCCTGCCTCAGTTTGCCATTAACAGTGCAGGATTTTATCAAAGGTTTCTCTTTGCAAAACAGCAACACAGGAGCAGCAAGAGCTTCACATTCTGAATATGTTGACATATTCACATGTATATTTGAGATACAAAACATTCACGTATTTTTTTTGGTGACTGTATTATATGTTGTTTTAAGGCATTTCCTCCAATCAGCCTACTGAAGGCTGCAGTAAGAAACATCCAGAGTGATTTGTCTTCAAATATAGAGTGCGATTTGTTTATTCTTGTGTATCCTCACAGTTCTCAGCCAAGACATCCCTCACATATTTGCCATGACACTGTTTGAAGAATACATCTACTGGACCGACTGGGAAACAAAGTCCATCAACAGAGCTCATAAGACTCTGGGTACCAACAAGACGACCCTGATCAGCACCCTGCACCGACCCATGGACATCCACATTTACCATCCTTACCGCCAACCTCCGGGTAGGAGGAGTAAATGTGGTCTTTTGAACAAGTTTACAGTCTTAGTGCGCAAACTGTTTACTGCTGTTAAGTAACATTTCAGTATTGATTTAGTTTCTGTCTGTGGTGTAATAACTTATTTTCAGTATATTCAAATATATTCCCTACATTAATTCAGATCTAAAACCTAAGGGTTGGGGGTGGAAAAATAAGTGAACCATGTGGTGAAAACATTTTCCCTCTTTTTATCTTTTCCAGTGCTCAACCACCCGTGCCAGATAAACAACGGTGGCTGCAGTAATCTCTGCCTCCTTTCTCCTGGTGGGGGTTATAAGTGTGCCTGTCCCACCAACTTCTATCTGGCAAACGATCAGCGCACTTGCATGTCCAACTGCACAGCCAGCCAGGTAATGATGTAAACATCATTAATGGAAAAATGGCCCATTGATAACTGGCTTTTCATATCTCAGTTCCCCGCTGTGGCCTATTTGATAAACTACTCATGCCTGGTCATTGCTTATTGACAGTTGGCTGGCTGCCCGGTGATACAATACCTAGCTTACGCTTTTGTCAACGACAAATGAGCCAGTGAAGCCCTGATATAATGCCCTATCATCACTTTGATTCACTTCTCTTCCTGTTGCAGTTTGTGTGCAAGAATGACAAATGCATTCCTTTCTGGTGGAAATGTGACACAGAAGATGACTGTGGAGATCGTTCAGATGAGCCAGAAAACTGCCGTAAGTCTTTGAAGAAGATAATTAGGACGTGATGGAGTATGGCAGTCATCTAGCATGCTTTATGCATGCTATACCTTTTGATCTCACCTCAGCCCACAATTTAACAGTGAAATGTTTGTCGGTATGATCTTGAAACACCGCGTGACTTCTACTTCTTCCACGACAGCCGAATTCAATTGCAGACCAGGGCAGTTTCAGTGTGGCACAGGCATCTGCACCAACCCTGCATACATCTGTGATGGAGACAACGACTGCCAGGATAATTCAGACGAGGCCAACTGTGGTATGTGCCTGTTTTTTTGTAATATATGTTCATTTATGTACAAAAATTGTCACTGTTTTATTTGAAATTTTCACAAGAGGACCCAGTATAAGACAGAACAGGGACTGACAGGAAAAACAAGAAATTTTGATAAATAGATAACGTGGAGCAGCAGGAGTCTAAAATCAACATTGACAAAAGGAGAGAACAAGAGAAAGTCTGGAACATGAGGGAGTTGAGATCATGTGATGATTTGACAAAGACTCACACTTTATACACACGATATATTCATTTTTAATCTCTGTCTTATCTCACCGCAGACATTCATGTTTGCCTGCCCAGCCAGTTCAAATGTTCCCACCCCAGCCGCTGCATTCCAGGCATCTTCCGCTGTAACGGCCAGGTCAACTGTGGAGAAGGCGAGGATGAGAAGGACTGCCGTGAGTATACCTACGTTTTCAGGGTTTTTTTCCCCCCTTCTTCTCTCTCTTTTACTCCACACTTACTGCAAACCTGTTATTCCCCCCCATCTCCACCCCACAGCTGAAGTCACATGTGCGCCCACTCAGTTCCAGTGTGCCATCACCAAACGCTGCATACCTCGTGTCTGGGTGTGCGACCGTGACAACGATTGTGTGGACGGATCAGATGAGCCCGCCAATTGCAGTAGGACTCTCACTTTACTCTGCATGTTGTTTATTCTGAGTCATCCTAATTAGCTTTAAGTGTAACTGCCCCCCATATGTTTCCCTTTGCAGCCCAGATGACCTGTGGTGTGGACGAGTTCCGATGCAAAGACTCTGGCCGCTGCATTCCCGCTCGCTGGAAGTGTGACGGCGAGGATGACTGCGGCGATGCATCAGATGAACCGAAAGAGGAGTGTGGTAAATATTGTGTTTTCTTTTTTAAGTAAAAATTCTCTCTCTATTTTTTCTCTTTTTTTGATTTCTTTGGCAATAATAATTTTGTGTCTTGGACAGCTGAGAGGACGTGTGAGCCATACCAGTTCAGATGTAAGAACAACCGCTGTGTGCCGGGCCGCTGGCAGTGTGACTATGACAATGACTGCGGGGACAACTCTGATGAAGACAACTGCAGTAAGTATCACTTTGAGCTTGGAAACAGTCCCTCCATATGTCATTTTACCTTGTCCACTGTCATTTACACTCATGCCCGTGTCTTTTTCACTGGTAACAGCCACTTTGCACCTTTTTAACTCTTAACTGCTACAGCGTTTGTTTGGTGCTAATTCATTGCCCATTTCTCATCTGATTATTTGTTTCATTTCATACTGTCCTGTTGGCATGAGCCAGAGGTAAGTTACTTCATCTCCATAAGAGAACCACTCCCATTTTGAGCACCTTTCTGTATCTGTTATTAAATGGTGTCTTCATTCACTGTCCCTCTGACCTGTGAGAGTCTGCAAGCTGAGCTCTGTACAGATTTCATCATCAGTGCTAATTGGCTATCGCAGCAAGTATAACCACAGAAAACCAACAGTTATAAAACCAGTTATATTGACAATAAATTGTAATAAAACAGCTCCTTTCACTCTCTCACATTAGTGTCTATAGTCATCCTCATGTAATTGTTACACTCTTTGTCTTGTGCTGAAGGGTAAAACTGCCATAGCTCACCGCAACTGTGCTCATGTTGTCAGTGACACAAGCCTTGTGTTCTTCTGTAGTGCCTCGACAGTGTTCAGAAAGCGAGTTTGCCTGCACCAACGGCCGTTGCATTGCTGGGAGGTGGAAGTGCGATGGAGACCATGACTGTGCGGACGGATCTGATGAGGTTGGATCTGTTGAAATTGTTTGGAAAAGAAAAAAATCCTTTTTGCACTACCTGTTATGTCTCTGTTTATGATGGACTATGATGTTTCTTTAGCATGGCTGTGATCTGAAGTGTGACCAGGACCAGTTCTCGTGTAAGAATGGACACTGTATTCCGATCCGCTGGCGGTGTGATGCTGATCCTGACTGCATGGACGGCAGCGATGAGGAAAACTGTGGCAGTGCTGGTAAGCATATTTCTGTGGGTGTGTCATTTTTAAGAGAAAAGTAGATCCCAGATGCCTTAAAGCTGACTCCCAACAAATGAGCTTGTATCAGGTTTTACAGGAGCACACACCGGTAGTAAAAATCAGTTTCTTCCTGCAGCTGGCCGTCACTGCCCTCTGGATGAGTTCCAGTGTAACAACACTCTGTGCAAGCCCCTCGCCTGGAAGTGTGATGGAGAGGATGACTGTGGGGACAACTCTGATGAGAAACCCGAAGAATGCAGTGAGTTTTGCAGTCTTGCTGATCAAAATCATGTTGAATTCCTATTGCATTTTTTTCTTCTCACCTATTTTTCTTTCCTCTTCCCTTCTCTTTCCGTTCAACTCTTAGGGAAGTTCCAGTGTCCGCCGACAAGAGCGTTCCGCTGCCAAAATGACCGTGTGTGTCTGCAAGTGTCAAGGAGGTGTGACGGCGTTAATAATTGTGGAGACAACAGCGATGAACTGAACTGCCGTAAGTTAGGAAGTTGTTCTGGTTATAAAATCTCCTACTTCCTCATCTTTGACTGAGGAGATGCTGACTTATGTCTGCGTTTTTGTCAACAGAGGCTCCTCCATCTGTTCCCACGTGTGAGAAAGACGAGTTCTTGTGCTCCAATGGCAGATGCATCAGCTCCAGTCTGCGCTGTAACTTCTTTAATGATTGCGAAGACTATGGCTCTGATGAGATCAACTGCAAAACGGGTAGATCTTCACTCACTTCTGCATAACTGACCATGGACCTAAGGTCTGAAAGTTTTACCCTTTAAATCCACAGGCTTATCTTTCACTTGTGTTTTTTGTCCTATAGACACAAAGCTAAACGACTGTCGGAGTAACACAACTCAGTGTGGTGATGGAGATGAGGCCCACTGTGTCACCAATGGCACAGACTCCTTCTGCTCCTGCAAACCAGGCTTCCAAAAGATAGGACACCACACCTGTGGAGGTACACGCACAAAGTGCATCATGCATCATGACAGCTCTTAACCCTCAATGTAGAGGGTAAGAGCTGGGCAATATTTTAAAATTTCATGTGACTTTCTTTTTCTTTTCTCATATTTTTAAGATAAGAACGAGTGTCTGCAGTTTGGAGTCTGTTCCCACATCTGCAATAACACCAAAGGCTCCTACAAATGCAGCTGCCACAAGTACTTCACCAGGATAAATGACACCTGCAAGGCTGACAGTAAATGCACTGCTTATTTTATTAATTATTTTCCCTCAAGTCTTGTAATAATTGTTCACTTCAAGGTGAGCGTCACTGCAACGGCTTCTCTCTCTTTCCTTCCAGACATGAACAGCAGTCGGCAGATTCTATACATCGCTGACGACAATGAAATCCGAAGCCTTGACCCCGGCATGCCCAACTGGCGCTATGAGCAGACCTTCCAGGGTGATGCCAGTGTGCGCATTGATGCGATGGACCTGCACGTCAAGACCAACCGCATCTTCTGGACCAACTGGCACACGGGGCGCATCTCCTCCTACGAGCTTCCAGGATCATCCTCATCATCATCTTCTAGCATCAACAACCTGCAGGTAATGCTGGTCAAATAATGCAAAATCTCTAGAGCACCAATATACACGACATCATTCAAACACCTCAACTTTGTGCTTTTATCCAGATCAAAGACCTGAAGATGCCCCGTGGTATTGCTGTGGACTGGGTGGCTGGTAACCTGTACTGGACTGACTCAGGCCGAGATGTAATTGAAGTGGCTCAGTTGTCAGGCCAGCATTCCAAGACCCTCATCTACGGCATGATAGACGAGCCTTATGCCATTGTAGTGAATCCACAGAGAGGGTAAATGGATCATTCTTTTAAGGATTTCTTTTTCTGTTGTCTTATATTTTGCACATATGTGTTCTGACTCTGGATTTTTTATTAGTACCATGTACTGGGCAGACTGGGGCAACCACCCTAAAATTGAGACGGCCGCCATGGACGGCACTCTAAGACAAACACTCGTCCAGGAGAACATCCAGTGGCCGACAGGTAAGTACTGCTCCGAGTCTGAATTTATTCGAATCCACACAGTGTAACATTCTCATTAAGGCTCTCTAATTGTGCCTCTGCAGGCTTAGCTGTGGACTACTTCAATGAGCGTCTTTACTGGGCAGATGCTAAACTATCAGTCATCGGCAGTGTTCGTCTGGATGGCTCTGACCCTGTCGTTGCTGTCTCCGGCATCAAAAACAGTTGAGTTTATTCTGCAACTTTCCAGACTACATGCAAGTTTGCTAATGTGACATTAACACTTGCCACATATGTATTTTGCACTTTTTTCCCCTCTAGATTTGCTCCATCCATTCAGCATAGATATCTTTGAGGACTACATTTATGGGGTCACATATATTAACAACTTTGTCTTCCGGGTCAACAAGTTTGGTAAAGGCCCTATGGAGAATCTCACCACAGGCATCAACCATGCTACAGACATAGTCCTGTATCACCGTTACAAGCAGCCAGAGAGTGAGTATCAAACATATTGCTGGTTGATTTGTCCAAAGATTTTTCTTCACACATAGTCTGCTTCAGTCTTAATTTAAAATGGACACCACACACCTTGTTTTGATGCACGCTTTATGGATATTCTCACTGGTCATGTTTCTCTCTGCACCAGTGACTAACCCGTGTGACAGAAAGAAGTGTGAGTGGCTGTGTCTCCTCAGCCCCAGTGGGCCGGTGTGCACCTGCCCTAACAACTACGTTGCAGACAACGGCACATGTGCAGAGAGACCAAACCCCACCCAGTCACCGTTCTGTATGTACACTACATAAACAAGTGGCTTCCCTTCTAGCAAGGTTAACATGTACACACTAAATTCAAAGTGCCGTGTCCTTTGACAGCCCCGCCCTCAGTTCCGTGCGATATCCAGTGTCAGAACGGTGGGAGCTGCTTCTTCAACGACCGTCAGGTGGCAAAGTGTCGCTGCCAGCCCAGCTACATAGGCGAGAGATGTGAAATCAACCAATGCAGGGACTACTGTAAGAACGGAGGCACCTGCACTGCTTCTCATGCCGGTGAGAGATTCAATTCAAGGTTTATCATACGGCACCAAAGCACAACAATGGTCGCCTCAAGGCATTTTTATACTGTGTGGTAAAGACGCCACAGTCTAAGCCAATGATGACTCCGGAGATGGTAATGTTGGTCTGTCTGATTTGTGTTATTCAGGAAAAAGTATCTCAACAGGTTTTGCATGAAATAACATCAACATTTACATTTCTCATACCCAGAGGAGAAACTCTCCTTTGGAAGAGCTGTTTTTTCTTCTTCTTGTGCCACAGTGAATTTGGCCAAACTATTGAAGTGCTTGCCATAAAGTTTCTTCTAGACCTTAATAACACAATCCTTTGACATTATCCTTCTTCAGGCTAAAAAAAAAAAATTTCAGTTGATCCAGTGCTTTGGCTGACGATCATCAGCCTGAGCTGTACCCTGAGTTTACTGCTGATTAGCAAACGTTACTGTGCTAATCAGGTTGAATTTGACGTGCCAAGGCTTTTGATCACAGGAAAGAAGCTTTTTTTTTTCCGCCCCTATTCCTAGAATTGTTTAAATCATTAAAAAAAATCCACTCTTTTGATGTCTGTGAGAGTATTCTTCAGTACTCATTAGTGATAGCAATTACAGGCTGCAGCAGAAGGCATGAAGCAGAGGAATTCCACATATTTCCAAACCTTTATCTCACTGGCACTTCACTGGTTCTGTCATGTGTGCAAACCAGTGGAATTTCTAGTTTAAGAAACCTGAGAAGGAACTGAGTCAGCAGTTTTGGTTGTGTGTTTGTCAAATGTTAAATGAAATGTAATACTTAAAATTTCAGTTTTATTCAACATTTATATCTTTATATATTTTAATTGTGTATTCTAGGGTTGCCAACTTGCAGATGTCCTAAAGGCTTCACAGGGCCAAACTGCAATCGCCACACTTGTCAGGACAACTGCCTGAATGGAGGCACGTGCTTGGTCAGTAGAGGCAACCAGCCAACCTGCAGTTGCCTGCCAGAGTACCTGGGAGACCAGTGTCAGTACAGTAAGTAAAAGCACCTGAGGATGTTTCTGTTTCTTTAATAGATTGCTAAGCAGGGTATTTTGCATCAACAGTATGTGACCCTCTTCTCTTTCTTTGCCGTCTTAAGGTAAATGTGAAGGCTTCTGCGAGAATGGTGGAACCTGCTTACAGACCTCCAACGGCACCAAACTTTGTCTGTGCCCCACCAAGTACGTCGGGCACCAGTGTGAGCTGGACAAATGTCAGTTCTGCGGAACGGGCAAATGTTTGACGTCAGCCTCAGGGGAGGTTTCCTGCAGGTGAGTATCGTGTGGGACGTGGTTACTGTGCTACATCGATTAGACTTGGATTTGTAAATATTTGCTGGCTTTTATTTTGAACTGCCAGAATATTCTTCACCCAAGGTCACCCAGCAATCTGTGGATTTTGTGCTTCCTAACAGTGCACAGCATGGAATATATCATTCTGAAATCATGGGAATCATTATTATTATTGTTATTCTGCTGCATTAGGATCTGCTTTAATATTTTTTTCATGTATGTTTGAAGCTGTCCAAATGGTCAGATCCAACCCAGCTGCTATACCTGTTCAAACTACTGTGCACATGGACAGTGTTCAGTAGACAATCGCACACTGCTGCCACAGTGCACGTAAGATCCCAGTAGACATTAACAGGCATATATATACTTAATAATATTTTATTTATTGTTTTAATGTCCGCTTAGCACACTTACCCACATATCCACTGTGTACCTCTATACCCAGGTGTGCTGTTGGATGGAGGGGATACAGATGTGATATCACAGCTCCCATAGAGTCTCATACTTCTAGTGGTAGTAAGTCAGCCACTCCCTGACAAAATCAAAGTTTGTTCATAGAACATGCACTTTGGTCCTATTTGCTTATCATTATTTGTTCACTCATAGGTACTGCGTCAATCATCGTCCCAGTGCTGCTGCTGCTGTTGCTGGCATTGCTGGTGGTTGGTGCCATCTTGTGGTACAAGCAGAGAATGCGTGGGTGAGTACTAGTTCAGGACGCTTTTTCATCTTTAAAAAATTCAAACTCCATTTGTCATCTGGTCCTCACCGTTCTGGTCTTTCTTTCTCTCTTACCTTTTGATAACCATCTATTTCCCTGTCTCCCAGGTCTCTATGCCCGGGCAAATCTCGTTCTCAGTGCTCGCGGTAATTTGATAGGGTTACATAATTCACCTGTTGACTCCCAATTCCTCTCCTCTCCTTTCCCTAAAATACAGTCAGACTGCCTTTGCTATGCTTTTGTCTGTCCTTTTGTCCATTCTGTCGTTCAGTGCCGAAATCTTTCCATTGTCCTCGCTTGCCATCTTCTGTTTGGGTTCCATGGGGTTTCCCACCCAACAACACAGGGGGCCTACTCACTCTAGAATAGCTCTGGTGATGCACGAATAGTTGAACTTTTGACGTCCTCCCATTGTCCTCCATGCCTTTCCCTGTTTACATTTGTAAATATTAGGCTCAGGCAATGTGCTTGCAGAGTAAAATGTATAACTGTGCATCTCTGAAAAATGTTTATATGCTTGCAAACAGCCGAATATTTGCAATCTAATCCAGCATTCTCCGCAATGGACATGCTGCAGTATATTCGATAGGTTTGATCAAATGGCCTTTTGACACAAAAGCTCATTTGAAAACCTTTAATATATGTTGTCTTGTTCTTGTCAATTGTACATAGCCAGTGCTGAGTGAATTTATGATATGGGTTTATGATAAGACACCTTTTAGTCACTCTAGCTTTCTTCTGAGGTTAGCACATCAATTCTTTTAAACAAGGGTCTGAATCTGCTTCTAAGATAATTGTTGATCTGTTTCTCTGCAGTGCCAAGGGCTTCCAGCACCACCGAATGACCAACGGGGCCATGAATGTTGAGATTGGAAACCCTGCCTATAAGATCTATGAAGGAGATCCTGATGATGATGCTGGGGAACTTCTGGACTCTGACTTTGCTTTAGACCCAGACAAGGTAACAAA